>NW_008825619.1:2889403-2927958 GCF_000699105.1 Pygoscelis adeliae | reverse complement strand
ATATTCTTTTAAGGGATTTAATTTTACATGTTTGCGAGGGAAATACAAGCTAACAGCATTTTGGTGGGATAACAAAACTCATAAAGAACTCTAAATAGTAGGCATGTATGCATATATACATGCATATACATCTTTATACATACACATATAAGAACCGAAAGAATAGTTAGCCAGACTTTTGAAATTATCTTTTCATTAAGAAGTGCACACATGCTCAGATACACACATACTCTCATACTCTCAGACACACTGAGCTGAATCTCCGTTTAAAAAGGTGTATTTATGAAAAACAAGCCATTCCAAGGGCCTGGTATTTCAATCATTATCCATGACAAACACTTTGAGCTGGCATGGAAAAAAAATCTATTCCTCATTTGCAGAGCTACCAGACTGCAAGTCTCCTGTGTACTTTTAAATGAACTGATGAGTGAAAGATTAAAGAAAACAGCATTTAAATATTTGCATGTGCCATGCTCAGGGTGCAGCAGCAGAGTATGAACATGAAATGGTGCAACACTCTACAAAAGCATTTGCTTGCATTCAAAGAATGCAGAGTATATTGTACCTTTATTCTTCAGGTAGTGCATAGGTGACACAGAACACTAATGGCACTTGTTATTTGCCCACCATCAGTTGTTTTAATGTCTGGGAGTAAAATGAAAATTCCACTGAGGATTTGACAGAGATGTTTGTATGGGTCCTTAGTCCATACTGACAATAAACAACTCTTCAGAAGCCCAGCTGCAGGTGAAGTGCAGCACCATCAGCCTGGTGTTTCCAGGTCAGATGCTGTTGAAAGCACTTGGTGACTTTTCATTTGATAAAACAATAATTCAGAGATGACTGAACATGTCTAGCTGATGAAGACAGATCAAATATTCTCCTTATCTCTGAGATTATCTTTCCGACTGAAGAGTACAATATTTATACCAAATCATATTTTTCTTTTATGCTAATATGATCTGGAAAATAGTGACCTTTATTTATTCTTATTCCATGAACTTAGTCTTCAATATTACTCTAGCAACAGCTATTTGTCTCATTTTTCTTTTTCTTTTTCTGCGATATGTATGCTCGTGAATGTCTGGTTTTGACTTTCCAATGTCTTCCTTTAAAAAAAATACAATTATTCAAGTCACCTTTCAGATGAGAAAATTCATAGTACTGACTTCCTTATAGCTGCTCATGTCATACTTTTACTAAATGTGAGAGTGTTCTGTCGAATTCTAGATTGTCTTACCAAAGTACATACACAAAGTACATATGAAGTACATGTTCATTCATCATCTTAAACTTGTATCAGTACTGTTCTTCTCCTGACAGCAATTTGCTGTCTTCTAGTTTGTAGTTCCTTAAGAGTAAATGACGGGAGCATCTATAATTAGTCTGGGGCTACAGAAGGTAGGGAGGAGAGAGCTAAGAGTGTCTCTGAACCATCTTCTGTGCAGCAGAAAGGAGATCCACATGGAGCTGAGGAAGTGAGAGTTGCTTTTTTAAGCTTTTCCCAGAAATATTTAGAAATTTGTTCTAAAAATGACAGAAGGTTCATAATCTCACAAATATTTTTCAGTTCTCCCATTTCTAATCTGGAGACTGGTTCAATACAATGAAGGAGTTAAAGTCTTTATTCTTTATTTAAGATCTATTCTGGTTTTACCTTGTGTTTTATTCCCAAGTATATGAGTGTAAAACTGAGAAAACCAGATTCAGAGAAACATGAAAGGGCTTCTAATGTCTGATGACAATAATATGATAGCAACACAAAACGTTCCTATATTTGAAAAGGACTGCCTCCAGGAGTATAGTCAAAGATTCAAGAACAGTATCAAGAACCAGCTAAAGTGAGGGAAACCATAAATGTTCCAATGTATTATATCTTTAAAAGAACTGAAATAATATATCCACACCTCTTCCCAGCCTTCATATTTTAGTAGACATGCAAACAAATTTAAAAATTAAAAAGAAAATGAAAGATAAACCATGAGTTTGTTTAAAAAAAAAAAACCTCTTACCTCCAATGAGAAAGAAAAAAAATGTAAATGTTTTATGGTGGGAATGACTTCAAATTAAAAGGAAACCTCTGCAAAGGAAATAATTCAAAATGGATTAAATTTGTGTTTTTCTGTGTATACAGATTGACCTATACTTTCATGGGAAAATGAGTATACAAAAACACTGTCTCAGACAGACATCCTTGACTAATTTAGTACCTTGGCCTGGATTTCTTGGCTTGTATTTCTTCTTGGCTTGGTCTTCCCCTTCATGTTCTCTCAGTTTCATTAATCTCTCTCACTGGCTACTGAGGCTTTCACAGTGTTTGCATCATCTGAGCCAATTTGCCATTGGCCTTCAAACAGAGACACTGCAGTCCTGTAGATGGAGCATGAAACTGGCAGTCAGGAGAAGAGGGCTGTACTTTGTCCTTTCTTTATTTCTTAAGACAACTCAGTCTATCAGATCCCTTTTTCTTTAGCTATAGTAAAGTAGTGGCATTTATCTATTATTAAAAAATACTTTGGTGCTGATAAGTTTAAAAAGTAAAGATTGGATTAATATTCTCATTACCCATTCTATTTAATTTATACTTTTTTTTCTGTTTTCAGTTTTTCCTTTGCTCTCTTTACCCAAAACTATTTCAAGCCTTTGACTTTCCCTTGTTTTGTGAAAATTTATATTTTAAGAACAACATAGAACAACTAAGAAATATTCTCACAGCCATTCAAAAAAAACAACAGTTGCCACTTAAAGTGAGCAAATGACCTGAAGACGTGAAGTTATTTATTTGTGCAAGTGTAAGGTGCATTTCAGATGCCATGAAGCACTGAATGTTGGCAACTGTTGACTAATGCAGAGCAGCACACGATTCATACTACAAATATATCATTCAGCAGGTGGAAGAATCTAGGTACTCCAAACTACTCACACTTGATCTGCTAAACTGTTGGCACTCAGGTTGGCTGTCTGAGCAGAGACTGAATGGCTCTGGAGACTGAATTATCCTTTCCATTTATGAGCTGGTCTACCTAACAATCTGCTATTAAAGCTGTTGAACACAGTGGAAAGAAGCTGATTTAATTGACATGATGCTCCCCAGGACTTCTAGCTCAGCATAGACTTAGTAAAATCATATTCGACATGACATAAAGCAACGACTGGTTGAAAGGCTAACTGTGTGGTATTTTATTCATGATTGGTTTATGGGAAAATAAACATAATTCACTTCATCATGCTGACCTCCAAATCTAGCCAGACTATTCAATAGTAACTCACCTTATTTAAAAATAACCTGTAATACTGTAAAATAGAGATAAACTTTTGTTGGTCAGCTTCTCCAAATGAAGAATAAATGTTGTGAGGAGAGTAAAAATTTCCATTAGCAGCATCTTACTGTGTCTGATCTGTAAACTATAAATTGCAGTATCATTGATCTAGTGTCACTCTTTTCCACAATAACTTAAATGTATTTATAAAAAGAGCTGCTTGCTGGGGTTTTTGGGTTTTTTTTAATAAATAGTGGACATATGTATAAAAACAAACTTCCAAATTCTAAGAAACATTGGACTAGACAAAATAAGATAAAAGACATTTTAATATATCCATAATTATTCTTTTTGAAGCAAAAATGTCTTCACTCTTAGCTAATTAATGAATAGATCACCAATTTCAGACAATGATCAAACATTACTACATCCAGCCACATTTCATGTTTACAGAGATGAATGTTAAATGGTGGAGTAAACAATGACACCCAGTGGCCATATTGACTCAAGGCCTGTTTGTGCTGTTTTGGATTTTCTCAGCACAACTATTTCTATTGTTTAGGTGAGTTAACATTGCTATTGTTTTGACTTGGTTTTGTTTTGTTTTGTTTTGTTTTGTTTTGTTTTTTCCATGGTACTAACAACCCCATAGCTGAGTTTTATTTGGAGCCAAATGACGTAGCAGGTTTGACATGTAGAGCTCCATCCTTCCAGCAAGAGAAATGATGACCAGTTCATCAGTGACAGGAGTCACACGTATAAATCTATAAAAACCGTGCTTATTAGAGAAACTGACTGTCAAAAAATGTTGGAGCACAAGATGTACTAGATTGTTATGACAAGGACAGATAGTGGATATTTATGCTGTTTTGCAAAGGATGAAAACTGTTGGATTGTTGTGTGGCATTATGTTAACCTTATGTTTCCAACCTTTTTGAAAAAAAAAAACCAAAATGAAAAATAAACAAAACCCACACACCCCCCCAAAGCAAAAAAAACCCAAAACCAACCCAAAACCCAACCACCAAAGTGGAGCCTATATTAAGGAAAAAAAGGATTTTAATGAGTTATGGTTTATCAGGAGATATGGGGTACCTGACTCCAACTGAGACCAAAGGAAAAGCCAAGAGCAGCTGACTCTAATTAAACTGGCTAGAAGATGCAGATCTGGAATGTGTTGTCTCTGTCTAACTTGTGTGGTATGAAACCACATATTTATTACTTATGGCTTCTGCAGTGCACCAGTCACTGAATTATCGCTTGGACCAAAGCTGGTATGCCATTTCTGTCATGAGCTGAACCCATGTCTGATCTTATTATAGGCCTTCTCATCGATCTAGAAATAATGAACTAATTTTTTTAAATAAAATTTGCCTCATAAAATACTGATTTTCCTAATGATACAATTGTAAATTGGGCTTTCCTCTTTTTCTGCCCTTACTTCCCTCTCTGCCTGAAACCACCATATAGGTATCCTAAGATAGTGAAGCAATAAGATGAATATGAAAATTATTTTATTTTCCATCTCAGTGATCAGGAAAAGCAATGCTTCTAATGCTCCTAATAATAAATGTAAGCCAATGTCACAGTGCATAAGCCATGGTAAAAAGGCTTCAGTAAGAACTAAACAATGCCATGTGGAATTCTCAGTAAAAAGTTCAGCCAGGATGATAACGTCCTAAGGCATTTTACAAGTAACAGCAAAACTTCATGCCTGAGGAGCACAAAGAAGATTGCAGTGGCTGCTACAGATGAGAAGGTAAAGATCTCCTTCAACAGGTGTTAGATGAGAAAGCCACATCAGAAAGTAGACCTAGTAATTTCTAAAAGGGAATGAAGAACTGTTGACAGGCAGAGCCTATTACAGACTCTGCTAGGAGTTAGTATCACTGGCAAAGAGTCTGTGCAACCAATCCCCAGAGCATACCGCATGTGTCATACTAAATACAATAAAAGCAAATAAAAAAATAACTGTGAGCATGAACAGGTGAGTAGGTATGAGGGACCAATTGTAGCTTGTGGGTGTTTCTGTAGTATAAATAATAAATCAATATTAGCCAGTAAAACATCTTTAATGCTTTATTATAATACTTTTCTTCTCAGCTACTTTGTACCTGTATCTCAATGTCTGTTTTCAGACTGACTCTATCTTACCAAATTAATCTAGGTAATGTCAATACCGTTCTCTATTCTGACAATTTCTGTTTCATGCAATTTCTGTTGACTGACAAATTTTCCCATAATTAGAGCATCTAGAATGCTCTCTCCATCAGGTACCTTGCCAGCCATCAGTCTAAAGACCTACAGTAGACTACTGTGATTTATAAAAAATTCACTAGATTCCAAGCTAATAGAACCAACATAGCTGTTAATTATTGAAAATGATGAAAGAGAAGAAAGATTAAGACTTCCAATTAATGCTGAGAAACTATTCTAGTGAGATGATTCTTGTGTCCTTATGAATATCTGTAAACTTATTACTAATGATGTCTGCTGAAAAAGCTTTGGTGCTATTTCTATTGAGAAATATGACCACAGAATCATTCGAGCTGTGAAAGGACCTCAGGAGATCTCTTCTCCAATCCCCTGCCCAAAGCAGGGCCAGCCCTGGGGTCAGACCAGGCTGCTCAGGGCTTGGACCTTGAAACCCTCCAGGGACAGAGACAGCGCAGCCTCTCAGGGTGACCTGCTCCACTGCTTCACTGTCCTCATGGGGAAATAGTTTCTCTTTCTACCCTGTCTGAAACTCTCTTACTTCAGTTTATGCCTGTATCCCAAATAGTCCCCTTGGCTAACAAAGGAAGATCATGCTCCCACTCAAATCAGTGAAAATTTTGTGTTCGGTTCCCATAAGAATGTGGTATTTCCCTTTTGATTGTTTTCATTAATGTGATTGCCTGTTCCATACAGAGAGCAGGTCTCTATGGCCACAGTCTTCCTCAGAGTGAAAATGAATCAGATGAGTTTCCGAATTCATACACCATTTTCTTTGTTTATTGTGCTTTCTTGACAGCCTACTTCTACAAATTAGACATGAAATACTCATGACAGTAAAGATTGGGGAATTCCAGTTCTTCAGATTCATTAAACTGTATGTCCTATGGGATACATTGGACAAGCTTTTCATTTAAAAGGCAAGTGAAATCAAACTGTCAGTTCTGTTCAATAAGAACCAAATGAAGAATAGCAACAATGACAACAACAAAAAGTAATCGTAACGGCAACAGCAGCTGTATCTTCATGGGGTGCTCGTGAGACACTGTACAGAGCTTTTCGGGGGGCGGGGGGGGGGAGGAAAAAAAAAAGAAAAAAAAACCAAACCCAATACCAGAAACAAGTTGTCTATAAAAGAGTCCTTATTTCCCTCCTGAATTGCTTAAGGGGATTTGTGAAACCTACTGCTGCTACAGCTGTCACCCCCACTTACCTTTTCTCAGTTAGGGAGCACAGCTGAGACCTTTATCTCTCTATATGGCCCTTCCAGTCATGCCATGTGTTGATTTAATTATAGTATCACACTGGTGTGTCTTGAGAAAACGCTCTACAACTGGGCGGGGTGGCTTTCACTCTGGGAGTAGAAGAAAGCCTCATCTCTCAGAGGGACGGCATTTTTTAACACTTTATTAATTACTTTTAAATAATAGCCTACAATTACAGTAAGAGTAATAGCTTATTGATTTCACAGTAACCCATATGCATGTGAGTGTACATTTAATACTCCTTTTAATGCACATTCCCATAGTTTTATTTTATTCATTTGAAGGAGCAGAAAGATGGGAATGTCATCACTGAGTTTTCCCTTCTCTTTTTTTTCTTATGCTTCCCTTTTCTCATTGTCCAAAAACCCCACAGAATCTCTTATGGCCACCATTCTTGCCAGCATAAGGGACAAATCTGAGGTTGAGTAGGGAAAAAAAAAAAAAGGCAATTTTTCATGAAATGTTGTGAGGGAAAACCAAAAAGGCAGAGGCTTGCAAGTAAGTTGCACAGGCTTCTGTGCAAAGGCTAATGTACTGTACTCAGGAAGTTTAATAAAAGGACTAAGAAGACGTGAGAGCAGCATGAACAGAACTGTGTGTCTATCACCACTCCCAGCTGGAACCTCCAGCCAAACTAAATTTAGGAAGTACATGTTTTGGCTTCAACAGCGAGTCATATGATAACAATTATTTTCTTATTACTCAAAATTTGGAGGCTGAGAAGACATAGGATAAACGAGAGATAGCAATTATCTTTGTTTGCCACAAAGGAATGTCACATCTTTTGACACAATGTCTTCCCAGAAATATAAATCTTGATGTTATCAAAATTCAGAAAATGCAGGAATAATTAGGATGTGAATTCTAAAGGTATCTGGAGTATTTCTTTTTATTGTTCTTTTTTTGTTTACCTATGGTGGTCACCATTTTTCCCTTCGTTGGCACAATTAGGATATATAAGATGTGATACATTCTACAACCTGGCCACAATAACAATTTTTAGATTACAGACCCTGCTCTATGACATCAGCCTACACAGCCTTATGACGTGTCACTAGCTCTTCTCCTTTTAAATGAGAAAATTCTAAGATTTTTTTTCCTCCAATAATTTAAGCTGTTTCCTTCTGCCATGTTTTGCATCACAAAAGACCTAAAAGATAAGGTCAGTTTATAGCAGCTGGGCCTGAAATTCATACCATTTTGAATTCTAATATCTTTTTACTGCTAATTTTTAACTATGATTTTGAAAGACTTGTTAAATCAATTTCTCAAATATGTTAATTAATTTCATTTTCAAAAAGTTTTGGATACCCAGCAGTAGAGTTTGAAGTTTCTCAAGACTTTAACAGTTGTGGAAAATCACCTCTTTTAAAACAGACCAGGATCTGATACCTCAAAAAATGAAGCATGCAAATAAGGGATAGTTTTGGAAAATGTGGGCTATAACCATTCTCAATCAGTAAAATGTAGATAATGATTTTTGCCATGCTACAAGGACAATGTGAAAATTAATCTGCTAACAAGGACAAGATAATGATTTTGTCAGTTAAGCATTATGAAACATTGATATTATTTCACCTGTAAATCTTTTCAGTGAGATCCTTATTAATTATCCTGAGATGGAAGACCAAAGTTTTTGAGATAATAAATTTAGGAGAATCTCTCTAGTGCTTCATTGGACTTTTTCAGCAAAGTCCCTGCCCTCTTGGCTAGGAAGAATTGCATTGTCTTTGAAATGTTTTACTTTGAACAGTAAACTTTTCAAAAAGCTATGTCAAGGAAACTTTAGTCCCATTGAGATCAGTAGGTATATTGGCCCCATCCACTGTAAATGTAGAAGAAGATCAAGAATGAGCACTTCTGGAAATCCCATTTTGGCTAGTTTCCAGGCTGATTTAAAAAAGAAAAAACTGTTAGTTGGTTTTTCATGTGTTCTCTTTCCCGCCCCCCGCCCAGGCTATGTAATTCCATGAAATATAAGATGGAAGAAAATACTTGTTTATAGGAGTTCTACAGGCACAGATACCTGTATGTGCAAATATGTACATAAGTTTTCATGGCAATGTGTGTGCATGTCTGTGATTGTACTCACACACTCACACTTATATGCAAGATATTTTCTCATTCCCTCCTCTTAATTTTGTTCAGTTTTAGAAATTCACTGTAGCAGTGATGGAGTAGAAATGATGCAATAGTTTATCAGAGAGGAAGAAGGTCCAGTTTTCAGTCCTTGCTCCACATGAGATGAAATTCTTAAGTGTTAAAGAGGCACTAACACTCACTTCTCTCAGTCCCAGCAAATACCATAACATCTACGTGCTGGAGTCTCTGCAGATCAGTGGACATGTGAGAGCTGTGCATTTAAAGCCATCTCAGAGACAGTGACAAACAGGACACAAGTCTCCTGTACTTCAACTACTATGAAGTAAAGACCAGGACAAGGATATTTTCTCAAAGTCTGATGCAGCCATGTTAAATCCAGAATCAAACCTGGAGCTGTGAATACTGAACTGGAGAAAGACATTTCCACCTTTCCCACAGCCAGGAGTCTGCGCAAAGGAACTCAGATAACCTGCGGATACCCAAGCGCCACTGGATAATTTTCAAAGGGCCTGCCTACCCTCATAGGCACTCTGTTGTCCTTAGCCACCCTAATACTTCACTTCAAGAACGGCCTGTAAAAACGCCTTCTCTACGAGTGTTCAGACAAAGCCCCTGTAGCTCTGAGGATCATGCTCTGTTAGGCAACTGCTGCCTTCTTACACGTAGTGATGCTGAAATCCTTGAAGCATAACTCTTAATTGCAGATCCTGATGTCACTCCCTGAAAGGGACTTTAGTCAGTCACTGATCCTCACCATTTGCTTCTAGGTATTTTTAAGCAACTCCCTGCTCAACAATCTGGCTCCCATGGATTCCAGTTTTGGTCATTATTCTCTCCATTCATTGCAGCCGTTTATCCATCCCAAGCTAGGCAGCAAGTCATTTAAAAGTTAATCAGTGCAGTGCTCAGCATTTCAATAGCTGTCTCCTTTTATGTGTCTAGACATTAGTTGAGGAAACCAACTCAAAGAAATGAGCTATAGTTGCTGTCTGGAACCTCATACCTCATCCCTTCTGAATTTCAGAAACGGTTCATCAGGAAGCTTGTGTTCCAGACCTTAAGCTTATTCTGAGTCAAATGCAAAACCAAAAGAGATCGTTTTCCATGCAGTTCACAGCAATGCCAGTCTCAATAGGAAAGTTGAATTTGTAAACTTTCCATCACCCACAACAAGAACTGATTGTGTATTATTTTTTCCCAATTAGGATCAAAATTTTTTGAGAACTGCTGTACGTAGGCCCTTATCATTAGATGGCTTGTTAAACTAGAACTCTAAACATTTGCCTAATCCTAATCAATATGTAGATGTGAACATCGTCGCTCTGACTTATTTTTAAATAAGAGCAAACATTTCTTTAAGAGCATTAAAGAGTAAATAAGCTTTAGAATTTTTGACTTACATACACATGAAATGTATTCAAAAAAACAGGCATATAAAACTCAAACAGTAGTCTGTTTGCCATGTCCTGTATAAGCAAATAAATCCAGTTGACATCTTTGGGAGTTACATAAGGTATAAAGGGAAATTAGATATCGTTTGTTTTTGCCTGAAGTAGAAAAATGGTATTCATGATGTACCTCACCTTCATATTTCCTAAGCATTTATTAGTTATTGCTTGTTCCTTCATGTGTGATTGTTTCTGTAGCTCTTGCATAACTGGTGTGTGTGCTGCATTACATGTTCATTTATAACTGTTTCCAGGAAAATTAAGCCCTGGATTTCATTTTCTAAATAAATGTTTTATTAACCAAGATAATTATGTCAGAAAATATTAAATTCTCCAAAGAAGTAAAAGCCCCATTTCTTTAACCTCTCTTCCTCTTTTTCTTTCTTTCTTTTTTTTTTTTTTTTTTTTAATGAACATAATTAGAGCTGCAGGAGGGTGGAAAGAATGCAGTCCGGTGTGCAAAAGCTCTCTATTGAAAAAAAAACCCAAAACAACAAAAAGGCCTCCAACCCCTCAGAACACAAGAAAACAGTATGCATAAAATCAACGGAGGCATAAAACAAAAAAAACAGAAAATGTATTTTAAATACTAGTTTTGTAGAAGCTCACAAAGTTTCTTTCTTTTTTAACTAGTTACTCTTACTAATGGAAAAATAACAAAAAATATAATATTAAGTACTTCATTGTCAGTCACTTAGTTAAGACAATATTAGCAAGTCAGTGTTAGTGCACTGTTACGGTTTTACTGGCTTAATCAAGAGACCAAAACAACATAACCCAACAATTTTGCTGTATTTAATTTAAGTGGGCAATCCAGGCTACATCTGTTTTTTTCGCTACATCTCATTCTGAGAAGGAATGCTGCTACATAGCACCCTGATGATATTAAATGATACCCTGAGCTTCTTCCTTTCTCAGACAGCCAGTTTCCCTTCCAAATATTCTATCACCTACAAGAAATACATGCGGGTAATACAAAACATAACCATTTATAATTACTGTGTCACCATTTTTATTACAGATTTTTTGGTTAAACCTTCTATTTTGGTTTTATTTTGCCATTCTCTAGATGTGATTTTCTTATGATAGGAAACAAAAAAAGAGAAAAAGAATGTGACATTTAGCTATGTTTTCATTTTTCAAACTCTGAAGAGGGAAATGTTTGAAAATTTTCCATGGGAAATTTTTCATTTTGGGAAATGCTGTTTTCATGGAATAAAAAGAGTTCATTTGGAATATATTAACTAGAATACATTCTTCACTGAAACACTGAATCATAATAGTTTGTTACAGTGTACTCCAAAGCAAAATTGGTGACAATTCTTTCAACAATTTGCATGGGGTTTTTTTGCCTGTCAGAATGTATTCTTGGTAAAATCCAAAATATTTCACACGTAAGTACAAATTTTGATGAAAACAATTAACATTAAGAAAGGAAGAAAAAAGTTAAGTAAAATGCCCAGCTTTTCAGAATGGACATTCTGCCACAATTCTTTGGGGAAACTTTCAAAAGGTTGCTTTTATACCTCTACAACATAAGAAACTTCTTTTTTATATTGATCTAAGATCTCTGGCCAGCTTTAGTGAAAATACTTTCTTAAATGCAAAGAAACAAACAAACCCCTCTTCATTACAAATATTTCAGTAATGTTTGAAATACTGTCACAGAATGAGAGTCTAAATCCTTTAATTTTTATTTTTTTTTTTACTATTGCCACATAGCTCTAAATCTGGGTAAAGTTTCAGGTTCAGACTTTAGTTTTGTACTTATTTTATTACTTTGTCCTACTTTATCTAAATTATTTCTAATTCACTTTTTCTTTCCGGAGTGAGGTTATCTCAATCTCCTGTCCTTGGGAAAGAAGACATTAAAACAAAAACCCATGCCAAAGCAAATTAAAATGTTGAAATGTAAAATTTATTTACTAGTAACTGCATAAGTCTTGCCTGTACAGCATTTAGCTTTATGTTTAGTGGATAAAGTGCAAGACTGGCAAGTGAGAACATTTAATCTTGATTTATCTAAAGGCACATGAAGAGTAACATTTCTGGCTGCCTTTCCAGTGTCCCTCAAGCAAGACCTGGAAGGACCACCTGCAAAGATGACATGAAAATGAAAATTGCTTAGTCAATTTAGTATTTGGCTTTTCTATATGAAATTGCCAATTCCATTTAGAGGAACAATTACTGGCTTTTAAGGTGGTGGTTTCAGCACATAGACTATGTCTACTAGGAAATGGAGTCATTTTTCCAAGGTATGATACAGTAATTACATATAGCTAAGCCTACATCATTCCTAACTTAAAACGGGTAACAGAGTGAGCAGACATATAGAGAAGCTCTTTGCTAAGTTGAGTTGTTTGTCTTGGTGTCAGTGTAAGCACTGGTACACGGTGGGCAACAGAGCAGCAAGACAAAGAAAAGCCGCACTGTGCAGAGTTCATTGGAAGAGTTAGTGATGATTTAAGAACTGTATGACACTAACTCATAGAGGCTGCGTAAAGGCAGCTCTACATTTGCCACTCAAGCCTGTCATGTAAAGTAAATAATCTCCCACCTTCATGTACTTGTTTGCTTAAAAAATAAATTAAAATTAAAATGATTAACAATTTCAGACTAAATTGTCAGCTCTAGATCTTTGGGAAATGACATGGACAGTTCAGGAGACTTTCCAGAGAGATATAGAAAGTTGTAATTTTCATTATTCTACTTCCAGGCTGAAATTCTTGTACCACTGAAGCCAGCTGCAATTTTGGCGTTTGCTTCTTTGGGGTCAGATCTCATCCATAGCAAAAAGATACTTCTTACTACAGTCTCCCTAGTTTTATTTCCCATTTAACTTCCTGTGCTTGTATTTCTACAGAAAAATGTAAAATTCAGACCATGAAATCCGTTCCTGTTAACACCACATAGAAAGTGAGAGATAGAGGGATGATGGGTCTTGCAGATAGAATGGCTTGAATTTTAAACCAAACACAGCTGTAGAGAAGTAAGAGGATCTCCCATGTGTTGGAAATGCTATCATTTCACATCTTATTTATCTATAACCATTTATACAAAAAATTAAATAAATCTTTGTCAACTTCTAGATGAGCTCAAAAGGCTAAAAACAACAATTTAATTTACAACTTTTTCCTAAATCCATTTTCTGCCAAATATTTTTACAAGCTGGTGCCTAACTCAGTTTGTGAAAATACCACTTAGCAATGGGAAAACCGAAGTTGCTTTTGGAAAATTCTATTGAATTAATTACATATGGTGTCTAATTTCTTTCTGGTATGGAGTTCTAGTATATATTAGTCACTTAAAATGTGTTACAATGAAAGATAGTTATTATTCTTTAGTATTTTTTTTTAATTAAAAACACTGCTTGGTACAGAAAAGATGTTCAGCAAAGATAGCTTTTTCTCTGGCTTTATGGACAGAGTAGTGAAAACTGCATTGGTATTACTATACTCTTAAAACCTGTAAACCAACGTGTTAAGCATAGAACAAAAGACCAGGGAATAAACTGGATAACTGCTCCGTATTTTCCAGTGGAATGTCTTAAAATCATTCTTTTTTTCCTTAATAAACTAGAGGTTAGGAAAGGAATGCAAAACCCAGAAGCTGTGAATTGGGGTAAAAATAAGCCCCATAAACTCCTCTGTTTGATTATAGGTTTCTCACTCTGGCAAAGTCCAAATAATGATCACTTCCACTGTAGGATTTATAATATAAATTGAGATAACTTTTTAGATGAGTGATGGCTAAGGTTGATTCCCCTCCCCGATACTCTGTTTTGGCTTTAGGATTGCTCGTGAGTGATTTACAATGTGTTCTGAAAGGCGATCTTCAAAATGCAGAAGTAGAGAGAACAAAACAACACAGAAAGCTCTGTCTTCAGATCTGCTCAGCCAAGATTGTTCCAAGGGAAGCGGTTTTCTGGCCACTGCACTGCTCCCTGGACCAGCCTCAAAGGCGCCCAGCCTTTCATCACATTCAACTTTAACGTTCCCATATTCTTCTTTCTTCTGTTATGTCATCTGGAGATGGCTAGAGAAGAGTAAGCCTATTCCATTCTTTTTATCTTTTTTTTTTTTTTTTTTTTTTACCTATATCCTAAGCAGCTGGTGAGAAGAGCAAAAGCCTTTAAAGAACATTTTTTAGAGTCCTGCAAGTTCTCTTACAGGCACTCTGGCAACAGGAGGATATAGCCTAGCAACCTAGGCTAGAAAAGAACCTTCCACAGAATCTTTCAGTTTTGAAAAATTTAGATGTTCTTCCTGCTATTTCTGACAATGATTGTGTGCATATTTGAGAACGTTTAACTATGGTATTTTCTGTCCAAAGAATCACCTTTGTAGGTGGTAACTTGAATTCTAAAGAAATGAGCAATTGGTTTTTTTAGCAAACATGGTATTCTTCTCCACTTGCATATTTTCCCTTAGTTATAGTGCATGTGCTGAAGTGGGGAAGAAAAGTAGTATGAGCCAAAATATTTCTGACTGCATTTAAGATTGCTCTATAATGTCAGCTTCTCAGGGAACATTAAGCTGTATTTTTGCACAGGCAAAATATATTTGCTTAATCATTTCTCTGTAGTTGCAGCAACAGTTTGGAGATGTGTTTTACCCTGATAGCTGAAGTATGGAGCATTAACAACAGAAGTTATTTTTGCAGGACACTTCAGAGTGCTAATGATCTGATGAATCCAAAGACTTGGCATGAGTCTGACACTCTGGAAAATGATTAGAAAGTTTAATGCATTATTTCATCTGTGTCTAAAACATCTGCAGAGTTCTTTGAAACTCAGAAACAATGCTGTGACCTGTGCCTGCACTTTATCGATATTCCTAGGAGAAAATGTTCTTTCACTTATTTCTGATTGCATTCACTTCAAATCAAATTTAAAATAAAAAGAAAGATGAGAGAGAAAAACAAAAAGATCCTCTCCCATTTAAAAAAAAAGTTAGGAGCGAATAAAAGAAACATTTTTCAAAATCTGACTGGAATAGAAATTATTTTTAAAGTCCTTAGGAATACAAGATGTAGATAAAGATTTGTTCATTGTCGTTAATGTATCTGAACATGATCTTTTGACAAAATATTTCTAGTTGGAAAATGATTATTTAATGAGCTGGAAAAAGTTTGTGTGAAAGGGTTAGATTTACCCATTTCTTAATGTAAATAAGACAAATATATATAAAAAAAATATTCAAATCTGTCAAGACATTTTCAAAATGAAGAATACAGGAGGACAATTCCCAGTATGTAACAACTTTTAACTTGAAAATATAACAGAGTTACAATAAAAAAAATCATCATTTAAGATTTTAAACTTTTTATCTATAGAAGCCTTAATTATTATACAATAATTTTCTAATAAATTGCACTTGATTTCTGGAACTGAGATAAAAATATTATAAATAACAACAACTAAATTTTATAGTGAAAGTACATATTCTATATGTGTTTAACAAATGGTTTTGATAAAACTGTATGGTGCCACTCATTATATTGCCTACGTTGTTCTTTAACTTGCAAGCATGGGCTCAGAATAGTTGGGCTACAGTCTTTGGAAATGGCTGAAAAATAGTGCAGAGGGATTTGAGGTGTGGTGAAAGGAAGACTAGTTTTAGAGAATATCTAACTTAAAGCAAAATCTGTGGAAGGAAGAAAGAGACTCAGTCCCTTGTGTGTAGATAATATTTGGTTTATAAGACTCCAATTAGCCTTAATCCACCTCTTCATTTAAAATGAAAGGATGTTTTTAAACATTCATCATGTTTGTTCTGGAAAGCAATTAAATACGTTAGTCACTAAGGAACGTGAATTTTATTTCAATGTGAACCTGACATTATTTTTTTGATTTCTGGAACAAAGATGTATAAAACAGGCAACAAAATGCACTCTGTATGATAGTTTGAGAACAGATGTGTATTTGATGTGTAAGGGCTCCAATAGCTGTGAGCTCTAACTGCTTTGCTTATGTGAAATAAAAGTGTAAAAGAAGTTTTCAGCAGCATGGCTGTTTCATGTCAAAGAAAAAAACAATGACTTTTTCTTCAGGTTTAGACTTGTAATTATACAACACAGGGAATTCTGTTGCAGGTTATTATTTCTTTTTAAACTGATGCCAGCAAGATGTATTTCAGTGACCGACAACTCTTTCCATTACAAACTCTCTGAAAAATAGCAAGGTTTTACCATGTGTACTGTTTTTATCATTGGCCTAGACATCTTATGCAAGAGAGATTCTAGCTCTCACATCTCTCTGTTTAAATTTCCATGACAAGACTAGATTTTTTGGTATTCTGCTCTTGTTTCAGAGAGAGAATTTATTACAGGGTGTCTTGTTAAATTATCCAGCCATAAGTACTTGAATGTTCATCACATGAATGGAAGTAAATGATCACTTAAGACTGTGATTTTGTGATCTATACTGTGAATGTTACCGAGTTGTGGAATTTAGGTGACACTAGTGATGAACATTATCCTTTCTCATGGTGAAAAATTACATGAGGGACTCAAGGTTTCCTGCTCTGAAGTTTCTTCTTTCTGTTCTTACTTTGTCAGATGAAAATTCATGGATTTCTGCTAACTTCAGTGTAAGTTTTTCCCTTCCTGTGATTAAATGCTGGGATTAAATTGGAGTTTTAGGTCTCTGTAAGCTTTGATACGCTTTTTCTGGAGCTAAGAAATAGTGAAATAGAGAGTGCTGAAGAAGAATGCATTTAGTACTCAAATCTTGGGAGCACTATTTACAGCATAATTCACAGTTCAAATCACTACCGGTGATTTCATTTTAAAGCTTAATTCGCCTTCCTTTCACACATTGCTTGGCACTCTTATTTTGGCTTCCAGTACAGCTTATTGCTGTGGCAGCTTTTGAAATTTTTTATCCTTTTGGAAATATTTCTTGAGATGGAGTTTAAAAAGACAACTGCAAACTGCAGGGGGCTTTTCAGAACCTGATGCGTAAGCAGGGAATTCAAGGTAGACTAAGAGAAAGACTTCTGTTTTGAAATCATGTTTTAGGACATCATTGATACTAAAAAAGGAGGGTCAGAAACTTCCTTGCAGGCAATGGAAAAAAAATCAGCACCAGAAACTTTGGATAAGAACCATTATATGTTTCTAACCAATATTAAAAATATTCTTGTAATACTAGTTATTTAACAGTCCCAGTTAACTACTACTGTTACTTAATGGATATATGAACAACACAGTTATTTATCCTCTGTTACCTGGCAAATAGTCAATAAAATCAATACTTGGCTGAAACTTTCAAAAACTTACTCAGTGGTGTATTTCCTTTCTTCCTGTCTCTAAAATTCTCCTGCTGGGCTGATGTGATGGATTGACACATTTTCCCTAGCTATCTTAAAGAAAATCGGGTTTGGATGTTTGGTGCCCCCAGGCTGGCTGTCTTTTCCTCTTGTTTCCTTGCTGTCACCTGGCCAGCTAAAATGAATGTCTTCTCTGCTCTTCTTCTCTTGGATCTCTATTAGGCTCTGAAGGGTCACAAGTGGAGCAAGACCACAAGCAAAATGTTAAGAATGATCTCAGTGAAAACACTGTTGTGTCTTTTAAGGGATAGTCAATTTTCAACATACACATAAAAAAGATTTGTACTGGCAGAAATAAAATTACTGTTAGCCTGGAACTACTTTCTATCTCAAACTCTCTAAACAATCTCAGGCAAAAATATTACCCATAAAATATCCATATGATAATAATACCCGTAGATATCCAGGATGCACTGGAGAGGAGGAAATTTATATTTGTTGCATACAGTAACAGAAAAGAAGCAGATAATTACATATAAAAGTGAAATCCTTTGTAAAAATAATTATTTTTATTTTGCATTTCAAAATTTTGAGTCTTATTCACCAGTGAAAATAAGAAATGTGAACTATCAGTGAGCAAAGATAGAAAAGCTTTCTTGTTTTAACTTACAGCTTCCACTTGCAAGATTTTCTGAGTTATTATTTATTAACACAAAAACACAAAATTTAAGTCACAGTCAAATATGTCTAGTCTCAACATAATCTCCCAGACAACATTTTTAATGTATAAATAACCACCATAGAAGTTAGCTTCTAGACAATGTGTCTTCCTAGCAGAGAGAGGCTGAATGTCAGATGAAAATACAGTACCTGATTCTAATCAACAGCTTTAAACCTTTGTGGGGTTTTTGGGGGGGACTGTATTTTTTTTTTTCCATCAAACATTAAAATTTACCTAGACTGTTTTTAGAGTTACTCCCTAAGAGCAATAGCCCATTCTGGTTTTAAATAGATCAATTTTTTTTACAAACCTGCCAGTAGTCTTAAAAAACTTTTGAACTTATATGAAGTATAATGTTGTTCTGGTTTATCTCAAGACTAAACTCTAAGAAATGTCTTTTTTTCCAAGGAGAAGTGAATTTTACTAGTGTTTAATGAATTCTGGGACTCATCACCAGGCCCTGACCATAAATAAGTTTATGAACAGACTACCTGATCTAAGATTTTAAACACCTGCCAGTCAACATTTTACTTGTTAGTACAAATGTCAGAGTGTACTAAATTCTCTCTGACACTGTTGGTATTTCCTGAAAATCTATGTGTTTGCAGTGGTAACCTGAGAGTTTTTAGAGAAAACATGTAGTTTTTAATAGGCATGGGATTCCAGGTCATTAAATTTTACATTCTGAAGTCACTGCTGTTTAATTATCAACTAATACTGAGACTTCTCTGCCTCTTTTAATAGGATGGAGTGGATTGAAATGGATTAGGAGTAAAGTACAGTTTTGCTTTTAGAAATCCAGTCTTTTTTTATCAAACTTGGAACTGGCACTAAAAGAAATTTAAAAAGAACAATGATGAGGATATGTAGCAATTTGCTAGCAGAAATGCAAATAAATCACAAGATTCTTTTTAACTAGATAAAAAAACTGAATACTCAAAATTAAAATTTTGAATTACTAATATTCTAAGATTCCTATATTGTGTCAGAAAAAGATGAGAAATTTGGCCTACATGGAGCATCTGGTTTTGTTTTGTTTGACAAGTTGCAATTAGATGTTGTTTCAGATGTGCACCAAAGTCTGGAAATGTCAAAAACTTGTTGATGGAGTTTTGTGGCACTCTGCACCAGATAATAGCTAATCTTATGTAAAGTAATTACCTCCTCCTCATTATCATCATTATCATATCCATCCTTTAGAAAACAAAGCAAGAGGGTTGACATCTGCCATATAGTTTTGTTCTTGTCTTCCTTTTCTCTCCTGGTCTGCACAGAGCGAAGTATTGTGTTTTCCTGACAGCAGTTTACTACAGAGAAAGTGCAGACTAGACATAGTCAAATTTAAGATTGCTTTGAGACAAATCAGAAGTAGTTTTTTTTATGTGCAGGTATGGCTTTTACAATAGAAAGTTTTAGTATATTAGAGAAGTGGAGTTGTTCCAGCACAGTGAACATAGTCAGCTTCTGTGTAGATGTTCAGATAAGTGTTGTCAAAAATATGGACATGTGGAAAATAATAAGTATCTGAAACAAAAAATGTATTTGAATTTGTAGGTACAGTTTCAGCATCTATTTTACACTCTTTTTGAAGTAAAGATATTTGAAGACCTGTGCTGTAGGCCCTGAATTTGGATTAATAGTCTCTGTAAAACCACTGGGAAGAGCAAAGGTGCTCACAGTATCCCACTCTTCCAATCAACTACATTATTGCAGACTTGGACTCTCCAAACCCTGGTAGATTCAGTCCCAAAATGTTATAAAATTAGAAAACAGATTGGTCAAAACAAAAGCGCATAGAACAGAAGCCACATTGTCAGTATGAAAGGGAAGCTCCCAAACAAGAAGTTCTCCCAGCTTCCTTAGGGTCAAAGAACAGCAGTCCGGTCAGCATGAAAAAAAATTTGCAGACAGACTTCTTCCTTTTGGAAAAGTAATATTATGTGCATATGTGTCAAAATGTAAACAGCTAAAAAAAAAAAAAAAGCAAGGATGAATTCCTGCCTCACATTGTGTAAACTCTGACCCTGCATTTCCTAATTTTATTTTCTTTCTAAAAGTGAAAAGGGGAATGAGTATAGCCTAAAAGTACGAGTAGTGGACTGATAATCCACAAAATAGTAGGACTATATGGGTGTCCATTCCCATTGATTTCAACACTTGGTGTTCTATACAAAATTGCATACACTGATATGGTGGGATTGAATTGTATCAGAAGAAACTTGTAAGATTAAATCTGTTTATTTGTTTTCTAAAATCATTGTCTAAATCCATGAGACAATGATAGAAGTTCAGCTTATTCCTAAATAAAGACTGAACAATAACCATTTCTTCTGAAGTAAGAGATATAATTTAGCTAACAATTAGTATCAACAATTAATACAACAAACAAAACTGAGTCAAGCTTTTATAGTTTTGATGAAACATGCTCATTGACAATGTTAGTACTCATTTACAGTACATATTCTAAATCCCTAAAATATTGCCTAAACAGCAATTTACTTGGGAAAATTGATACATAAATGTGCAGTAAGGGGTAAGGTATCCATTACTTCATGTTAGATCAATCAATTCATACATATCTGTAACAAACTAAGTAAAAATTATTTTCTTCACCTCTAACAGCTAGAAACATTGTAAATTAATTCATATAACAGAAGTCCTGGACCCTTATGCAACACAGTTTTTAATGTCATACATACATCCAGTTTTAAGTTATAAAAACACCACTCCGGGGGGCTGTAGTAAAACCCTGAAACGATTTGGGGCACTCTGAAATGAAAAATCACACGAAACAGCAATTTAGCTTTAGGGCCACAGAGCCACCAAATAGACTCAGTCAGAGGCTAAATGGTGTGGATTAAGCCAGTCTGCTCCAGAGTGAGCTAGTTGAAAGCGCTGTAGTTGTAAATTAGTTATGCCATTTGACTTTTGGCCTAGCCACTTGTCCTTTGCCTTCTTTCTGTTAGCAGTATAACCTTAGCAGCTTACATGTATCTGCCCTTCACCTGTGACTTCCTGAAGGATGCTGAATTTTGAACAACTTCCCAACTCTTGTGCTATACCCTATGTTTCTGGTGCCCTCTACTCAGCAGTTATAGGGCTGTATGTGAACGACTTGATGAGTTTGGGGTCTCCAGGTGCAAAAGAGACATTGATAAACTGGAGAGGGTCCAGTGAAGACCTGCTAATACGGCTGGGGGCTGGAGCACATAATGTGTGAAGAGAGGTAAAGGGAACTGGGCTTATTGGAAAAGTAATTGTTCCTCAATCGCTCAAATACAAGAGGGCATTAAATGAAGCTAGTCCAAAATAAATAAAATGAAGTAGTTTTTCACACAACATGTCATTATGCCATAAAGCTTCCTGCCCCACAGTGTTGTGGATATTAAGTCTATATCACTTCAAAAAATGGTTGGAAGAAAATAAGAAAGAAATCTCTAAAAAGGCCATTAAATGGAAAGACACACTTTCTGTCTCAGAAAGAAATCTTGACTTTCAAATTGCTGTAGACTGAAAGAATCCTAAGAAACTAATCCTACATACTTGCTGAACCCTTTCACTCTTCCTCAGGCGTCTGATGCCAGGTATCACCAGGAACTAAGCTAGATGGACCATTAACCTGATGTGGTATTGTTGTTTTTATGTGTCGCATCTTTGATAACCAGAATGCCAGGTGAAGAAGGAGAGTGGCTCCAGATCATCCCAGTGGCAAGATAAACAACTCGTGCATTTATCCGTTGCTGCTCCGTTATATAAGAGTGAAAACCCTGATCAGTTTGAGCAAAGGCAAAGAGAAGAAAGATTCCCCTTGAATCAACCAGGCAGCTGAAGAGCCAAGTATGTGGGTGAGCTCTGAAAACTGGAGCTGTTTATTGAAGCACGTCATTACAACATACACAGTGCTGACTGCTGAAGTACTCCTGCTGGGTCGGGGCAGAAAATTTGGTTTTCCATTCTCCCACTGCAGAGATGTGTCACTGTTCTGCATCAATAGTCTCGTGTTTGAACCATCTAGGTTGGGGGCTAATGAAAAACAAAAGGCTGATAGCTGGTGTTCTTAAAATGCAATGAATTAAAGAATGACAAATTGGACAGAAACAGTTGGAGATTCTTTGTATCGTTCTTGGCTACGAATTTGATTATCCAGCCAAGTTAGGAAAGGAAAATAAAATATTTTCCCGACAATGTTAAACTGTTTAAGAGTATCTAGAGACTAAATACTAGACATAGTTAAGGAAATAATGGAACACTGATTAACTTCGGGTGGACTATTCGGAAGCTTAGAGCCAGAACTAGCATATTCCATTAAAATTTATAGTTTGTACATAAATCTTATTTCCACACTTTGATTTACATTTAAGAATAGTTTAGAAAAAGCATTCAGAAATGTGGTGAATTATAATGCTGCACAGATTCTATAATGTCTTCATGCTCAGCAGGAGACAAGGAATTTGCAAAAGAATTACTGGCACTAATACAACACAATTGGGAGATAATAAATCCTAATGCTTTGGGAAAAGGAATAATATACATTACATAGACATCGGCAAAAGTATCTCCCATTGTTTTTCCAAATCCAAATCAACCCAGTTTACAAGGACATTGCTTTCTTGTTCATAATAATAACAGTAACTAGGGAGTTACTTAAGTTGAAGGATATTGTTAGATTGCTATTATGTTACTATTATTATTATATACTGATACCAATTCAAGCAGTGTGCTATATAATGATAAGAATAAAATTAGGCTGGCCATTATTTCCTGAGTTCACTTTTAAAAATAATAATATTAATTATTATTATTATTATTATTACAAATAGTATACTGACATTTATCTAAAAAACAAACGTTATTTGCTGTTAGAGATCAAAATACTGTTTTTAGAAAAATGAAGTTTTGTTAAAGATAGATCAAAAAACTTGCTGCTGGCTGATGAATTTGATATTTTTTTCTATAATCAATTAAATTAGAATGCTGGTTTTGGTTATGTTCATGTAGAACATAGATAATTAACAGAATTCTGCCAACTCTTCACCACATTGCATGCTTTTTCTGTTCTATAGCCTATCTTTTCTTTCCAGTTTAGGAGTTACTTTATCTATTTTTGTGTATTCAAAACAAATCCTAATTCTGATCAAATCTTTGGGCAATTGCATAAAATTGTCCTCCACCAGCTGAATGTGGTCTTATAAAAGGTTTCTTTAGCAGTGAATTGCTGATGACCTTACTGAATTTTCTCTAATGAGTCAAATCATATGCAAACCTCTGTCTCTAGAATAGGCAATTTTTTAATGCAATTTCCTCTTCTAATTCTGCTCTGCATGAAGTCAAGGATAAAAAAAGCCCCATCCATGAGACAGTGTAAATCCACTTGCATAACTGTGCATACCACATCTCCAGCTCTCTCCTTTCTCCTTCTCAACAATTAACTGGCTTACCGTTGAAGTTGCCTTTCCCCAAAATTGCCAGTCAACACAGTCAACAAGAATGAGAAGAAAAAGAGTGGGCAAAGACAGTCTTAAAGTACTGAGTTGCTTAAATAACTCTTACAATGTTCACTGTAACTACCTCCTGCCCAGTAGCACTTCCCCACTCTCTTTTCTTCAACACTGCCCTCCGTCCTTCCTTCAATTAACAGTGCTTTCCACTTGCATGTCATTTTCATTATACGAGATGCCACCCAGGAGGCAATAGGAGAACAGTGAGCTTCGCAAAACCATCCATTAAAAGAAAAAAAAATAAAATCAGTTTCTTTTGTTTGGGTCTTAATTAGTAGAATCTGAAGCCTATCTGGCATTTGATAAGATTGGAACGTGAGTCATCAAAAGAACAATGAAAAACCAGTTACAGTCTCAGGCCAAAATTTTTAGACTGGATAATGACAGTCAGTAGTGACTTAGGCTTTCTACTTCCTTACTTAGGCACCTGCATATGGACTTCAGACACAAAATTTTAGGCACCTGTTTTTAAAAATTTTGGCCTAAATCAATTTCATGTTTGTGACATGCTGTTCACTAACATTGATCTGCTTCCTCAGTTTGAAAATTTTGGTTGACATGTTTGACATTCTGTCCAATTAGAATATAGCCCGTTTGAAAAGCTAAGTACTTGATGGGTTGGAAAATTATATGGAACAGTATACCAAAGCAGTGATTTTGGAACTGTCAGACCTGATCAGGACAAAAAGCAAATATATTTTAAAGCAGGATATAATTTGTTGAAAAAAAATAATATTCAAATACATTTCAAATATAACTCTGCTTATTTTATTCTTTATTATGTTTTCACTTGTGCTTGAAGCACAAATGAGCACATTTTTTTCCAGCATGAATGGAAAAGATGGGAAACCTGCTGATTTGGGTATTAGACCTCTAGACCTATAATCCTGTCATAACAGGTGGGAAACTATTGGGTTTTAGATGAGTAGTAGGGAGGACTGCTTATTGTCTAGAAAACCTAGAACAATGGCCACTAGATATGCACAGAAAAGTTAAATTGTGTATCACTGTAAATATGCTTATTTTATAGCCTGTGCAATGTTAAGTCAATCTGTATGTGTGTAGTAACGTGTTGGGATTTACCTTCATCTGAGCAGTCAACGTGCTGTACTGGGCATGGCTTTTTAAGAATTATCGGTTTCGTAAAGTTAGAGGTAAAGCAAGGCATGGCAACCCCCCCCCCCCCCCCTACTGTTTTTAGAGTTGTTGGGTTAAGCAAACATGACATTTAAAAAAGGAAGAGAGAGAGTTCCAAGCAATGACGTTCAGACCCGGACATAAGACCCTCTAAAGGACAAGTTTTGGTTCAACTCATCTGGCACAGGAGTTGTTCCTGCTGTGATTTTGAATCCTGTGACAAGACACTGCTTTCTTTAAATTCCCAGCTCTCACACAGAAGCAATGCCAGTCACAGTGGCCACATGGAGTGTTCACAAAATGACTTATCAACTTAATAGCATCATAAAATTTAATTCTCACAAATTACTCGTAACTCCAAGTACTCTTCTAGTTATTCTCTTTTCGAAAAGTCACTGATTGCCCCACTTATGAAATTGAGTATTCTGAAGACAGCCATGTCTCAAAATGCCCAAATTGCTAGTTACTAGAAAAACACAGCTCAGACATTCAAAAAAAGGGAGAGGGCTGAAAATCAAGAGCAGTAAAAGCAATTCTCCAATACCAATGAAAAAGAAGGCTTAAAACAATAAGCTTATTTTAGAAGTTCTGTGTGGTGCAATACCTCATCCACAGTGAATACTGAGGAAAATATAGCATATAAAAGAGGAAATTAAACTACTGTAAAAATTACAGATAAGTCATTTTCTGAATGGTCTCCCATTAAGACTGTTTCATACAGTAATAGTTAGATACAGTGTGTTTTGTTTTAATTTTATGCACTGTATTATTCTTACGGATTTCAGAATTACATGGCCAGGTTAAAAAAAAAATCCCCCCCCCCCCCCCCCCCAATAATAATAAAAAAGATAATTTTTCATTCTTTTTGACAGAGAAAGAGATAAAATGGAGAACACACTTCTTGGTAAATGTAAGGAGGAAACTCTATTTCAGGATTTCTGGTGAGTGTTTTTTTTTTTAAAAAGTTCTTTATCTGCTATATACATTTAACACAAAATATACAATTTCTCCACAGCTTAATGTGAAATGTACATTTCTGATAGCAGTTTCTTTCTACCTAAGCAGATATGAGTTAATTTATTGCTTGTATAGCATAAGGACACCCACTAGATTGGAACTGCACAAGGTTGTGCCACAAACAGTGTTTTGCTGGTTCCCCCTGCCCAGGCTAAATGTCCCAAGTATTTCAGTTTTGTTCCATTCTTGGTCTCCCTAGAAAAGAAATTGGCAGTCACGACAAATTTTGCTGAATTTAATCTTCTGTTTTCTCATGTCAAATAATGGAAATATCAGAAGGAAAGAAAGTGTGTAAGAAATGACAACATATACATATATAATTTTTTCAACATTATATTCTATAATTCTTTTTATAGAATATATTCTATTTATTACTACAGTAGTACCTAAGTGTCACAACTGAGGGAGTCTGTATGAAGCTGAAGATTTTACAGCTATAAAACATGGCACAGTTTCTGCCTAGAACACCTACAGCTGAATGCAGCTCCAGCTGATGTAAATGGGATCCATGCGTATGCACTTGCAGTCTGGATTTTTCCACTCCAGTCATGCTTCTATAGTCAGACTCATGTTTTTGAAACCTGGTGCCAGTATCAGTCTGTGCAGATCCAGTTGCAGAATCGGGGTACACTTACATGTCTTTTGTTTTTATCAAGATACTCATTTTGTGTCAGCAATTGCTTTTGCTACTAGCAATGCTTTTTTCTTTCCTTTTTTTTTTTTTAAGATTCTAAAAATGTCAGTACCCTTGAAACCTACAGTAGGCATTGACTGGTGGTGCCTGGTATTTAGATGAAAAGAGGATTTAAATCTTTCAGCCCATCAACTATGCATTGTTCCTAGCCCTGAAAAAAAGAAAAGAAAAAATGAATGATGGTGTAAGTCCCACTGAATTTCGCCACTAAGAGGTACGTTAAAAGCACAGGTACTTTTAAGGAAAGCTTGCAAAGAGTAAAGACGTTCATCTCCAGCAGTGTTAAAAGTAGAGTGCAGTTGTGCACCAAATTATCCTGGTAAGAGTGACTGACCTTGAGATTGTAATGAGAACTTGAGTGACAGGTTGGACACAGTAGTCTGGGTCTCACCCTAAACCTGAAACCCTTTCAAAATTCCTCTTCCTGCTCCTTTGGTACAGGGCTGTTTAATTCCTCCTGCTGATATGTGCAAAACCTTCACTTGCCTTGAAGGTAAATATAGCCTCGGGGGGGCTGTAATAAGATTAGGAGAAAACTAAAAGCTTAAATTGCCATCTTGTTGAGAATTTTAAACTCATGCTTGCAATTTGCAAGTTGCAACCCTCCATCTAAGACTTGTGGCAGGGACTAATACAATCTATTGATTTTTATGAAGAATCAATAGTCCTAAAAAATGTGATTTCACTTCTGGATGCTGATAGAATACAGACAAAACTTTAAAATAAACCTGGAAGAATGAAAAACTACTGCAAATAATAAGTTGCACCCCTGTGCACTATTCTCTGACATCCAAAGAGAAATGGAATTGCTGCGTGTCAGAGTGCAATAATCAAAATAGAGGTACTAGAGACAAAGTTAAGGTAGAATAGTGGCATAGAACTGCCTTAAAAATCAAGTAACCAATATTGGGGTGAAAAAAGTATAGACCACATCTTCAGTTCCTAATCATGGCTGCTACATGCCAGGTGTAGATTACTACTTCTTAATATATGTATAATGTGATTTGTCATTTGCTTATGAGTCACTGTATAATACTAGGAATGTTGTAGTTACCCAAGTAAGAAAAGCTAAGAAAGCTAAGAAAACGGGCAGTCAGATATATCAATGTTCTCCCACCCTTGTTTTGTATACTTGCGTAGAAACAAACAACACTTTATAAATTTTTAATAATATTAATTTAGGATTTGATTCATCAAGATATTCCTGTCATATGTTGGTAGAGTTTAACTGAAGTCAGTGGTGCTTTTTTGACATAAATATTGATCAATACAGTCATGAATAAAGCTTTTTAAGCATTGTTTTCAAAAAGCACTCAGGTGATTCACACCACTAACTTTTTTTTTTTTAATGTTATTCTCTGAATACTTTTCTTCTTATCTCCCGAAGACGAAGGAGAGAGAAAACTTCTCAAGAGAATAAATCAGAGTACCTAAGCTTGGGCTTCTGCCCTGAACCATTCCTTTGGTGGAGGCTATTTTTCACCGTTGGCCATAGATTTAATTTCTTCTCCTTAAAGTCAGTCTTTTCAAATGCACCAGCCTAGTATTGCTACTATTAAAATGAATGGAAGCTTTACACCAATGCTGAATACTTTTGAAAATCATACTTTTTGTATCCAAGTTACTTCTTTTGCATACATTCACAGAATTTCTTCAGATTACATCATCTCCTGTTTATGTTCCTTAATGCCTCTGCTTTTGTAGCTATACTGCAAGCTTTTTTTTTTTGCACTAGTTGCAGGGAGTGGCATCAGACTATAACTAATCCACCATGTCAGAGTGCAAATACGTCCTACAGATCAGTCAGATCCTGTTTATGCAATGCTCTGTTGACTCTGAGCGTAAAAGGTGGACAATTTGCATGAGTTTTGCTCATGCAAAACTACTTGCAAACACTGTAGACATCAGAGCACACCAAGTCGACCATCTCACTTATCACATTTAAATTTTATATAAAAGAATCCATTTCAAGAGCCTTAGTGACGTTCTGTGGATCTGTATTATTATTGTTATTATTATTATTGTTGTTGTTGTTGTTGTTTTCAAGTTTTCACAATGCCATCAGTAAAACACAACATGTAAGAGTCTCCCACCATATTCCATCAATGTCCAGAAGCATTCACTAGTCCCTTATGAAAAGTACTTTTCTGTGGATAGCGTCTACGTCAGGCAAGCTGAAGCCTGATGAAGTAGATGCCTCAGAGCATGAGGTTGTATGGGCATGCACCAGCTGGAAAGGCTTCTTGGCACTGATGTAGCCCCTGAAGCAAAAGCTTAGGATATTAGGAAATCTAAAGACTGAGGTAGATAGATCCTGTATGGATTTCCCAGTAGACCTTAACTACTGGAAAAGGTTAGTGCAATGAGAAATCAATAATTACCTGATTAATATGAAGTTCCATCAAAAGATATGAAACTACTAAAGCTGATAATGTTAAATACATGCGCAAACGTTTGCAGGGTCAGGGTTATATCAAACCAAGTAGCCTCTATTGGAAAGCAGAAATCAGTTTTGCAGACATGACTTACACTGTGATTTCAGTTGGTCTCATGTCAATCCAGTTGCTTCAGTTGAAATCCCAGCGCAATCTGAAACTACCCATGAAGTGTGCAGCTACAGCAAAATGTGCTGTGCTGAAAATGCCTGAACTATGATCAACTCAAGCCCAAAAGCTGCCTCACTGCGAATTGCCTCTCATTTTATTGTGGGAATACTAAATTGCATCCTAACATTCTGTATAATGGAAAATGTGAATGAAAGTACAGAAAATCAGTGTGATACTTTGCTGCTGCTATACCATAAGATCATTCACCTATGTACTGAAGCTAGTTTCTCTACATACTATGACATGAAACAAGAAGGCTCCAGCACCAGTAGCTCTAGCTCAAATTCCACATCTGGAACTGCTTAGCAATGTGTATGTAAAAATTATCTTGATAGACAACACAATATAATCCCACTCAGACAGCATTATGCTCCTAAGTAATGTTGTTGGCTCCACTCAATAATTCTAACACTATCGCTAGATATAGATTTTCTACTGCTATATTTGCTGTGTCTGTTAGTTAAGTTACAGCTTTTAGTCAAAGACTGGAGGCATTGATCACATAGAAGGATACATGTAATGTAGGAAACACATCTTTCTGCAGATTAATTCCTCCTGATGGTTTACGAATAGCTTATGTCCCAGTATAGCAGAGAAATCCAAGCAGCTGTAGCAATTAGACATGACAAGACATTTTCCACATACTGTTTTGTCTAATGAACTGTCAGAGAGTGCAATTTCCCTGACTTTTAATTACGGCACCACCCACAGTTAGGACAAGTTCACCTACCTCTTCTGTCTGAGACTTAATTCATCTTCTCAAATGCATCCTTATTAAAAGTGATGGGTACCAGTTTGGACTTCTGCTAAACAGTGTAATATAATAAAAAGGCAATGTTACGGTAAGCAGTATCTTTCGGAGAGGCCATTCTTTTTCACTTAGAAAGAACATTCATTTTCCTTCCTAATGGATCAAATTCTCTGCCTTCTCAAATCAATGAGAGTTTTCTCATCAACAGTAAGTTCAGGCTTTATTTGACAAATGTTAAGCATTTCCCTTAAAATATCTTGGATAAATTAGACAACTGAAAAGGAAAAAGTCCTTGATACTGTCCTGTATCTAAGATCCCAAGGAAATTCTCCTAAATCATTCTGTTATATTTTATAAAGCTTAATTTTTAACTATTAAAAATAGGAATTTCATTGTGACTTTGGCTCAACATGCATTAGGGCTGAAGTCTGGCCAGTGTGGGAAATATAACTTTTTAGGTAAAATGTTATTCCATGAATCTGACATTCAAAGCCGTTTGCATTATACTTTTTCAGATATATTTTCCTTATTATCTTTTTCTGTATTTACTATTTTATTAACAGGATTCTCGTCAAGATGAAAACCACAGGATTTTGTATTCTTTTTGCCATCTGTAAAAGTCTTACATGATATGAAGGATGTTTTTATAGTAATGTTATAACACATACAATAAGAACATAAATTAATGTTGAAACAAGGCATCTGCACACGTAAGCTATAAGCATAAACTCTATATTCTTTGGTAACTACAGTGCGCCAATAGCCATGAGATGAAAAAAATTAATTCTAAAATAAAATCTTCATAGTACAAACCAAAAGGGTTCTCTGCTGGTCTCCCTTATCATACACTTTAGTTTTAGGACTAAACCCAAAGCAGGGCCAGTGCGAACCTTCACATTTAAATGTTCTGTAGACACTTACTTACTGATAGCCACAGCTTAAGGAGAGTTTGGGGAAACAAGCTCAGCTTTCCACACTTACAGGCAAGACTGAATACTCTCCAGGATGGAAAGACCAGTGTTTCGGAGACAAACTAAAGTGCAATTAAAATTATGAACTGGAAGATTAAGAGAGTGTGAGGTGCTCTCTGCAATAGTGTTTCAGGCCTGTGGAACCCCCTCCAGAAATTCTTTATAAAGAAACACCTGCATTGCCTCAGACAAAAATGCCAAATGGTGACAGATATGAGTATGTGTGTGCTTTTGGATGAGTGGGAGACTTGCATAGAGGTGGTGTGAACATCTGTGTTTGGTCATGGAGAGGAGGATGGTAAACAAACCCATGGTACGGGGAGTCAAGAGGAGCCCAGGAATTCCCACAGATAATGCAATATGCTGAAGGAAATCAGGCTTCAGCCTGAGGAGTTGTTCTTGCAGCTATCTGAACCAACCCCTTAAGCCATACGAATCAGGGAAAGCATGAGTCTGTTCTTTTAGGACTATACCAAGCAATGCTTGCTGAGGAAGTCTGGCATAAGGGAAGCAAAAAGAAATACTTGGTGGCAGGAAGGCTGAGAGGGAAGGTTTATCCCCCTTCAATTTTTATGTTTAGAAATTCTTAGTCCTGGAGGAAAGTAAGACCTTTTGAAAAACAGTGCTTAAAGATGCATAGTTTTGCATCTTCTGTGAGGTGACAATTTTATGTATATAATATAAAATTTAGAAAGGAGATCGCATCTGATATAAATTAACAGAGGTGTCCATATCCTACCTTGTGTTCAAGATGTCACTACTTATTTCTGCAGATAGGGACCTTCCAACATTCCAGCAAAGCAAACACTAATGCATCTCATCTTGGAAAAGAAGGAGTTTCCTGCATTGCCTTCCTATCATTTGGGATCATCGGTGTGATTATCTACAGAGGAGGAAAAACTAATGTAAATATTGTTTTTAAAGGGGCACTAATCCTATGGCATCATATTTTATGAATCCAGAGAGGTTTTAAACAATAATATAAAAACCTTAATATTCCTTATTTCAGTTTGGAAAAATGTCCATTAAATTCTCAGTAAAATGAAAATCAGAATACTTGAGTGCCAAAGTATCTTTCTTGCTCAAGAGAGACACTAGTAAAAGATGTAATGGGATTAAAAGATCTAAAATTATGTGCACTGGTTGAGTGATCTTGGGTCTTTATTACATATCATATACTGAAACATGGAAACATTTGTTAGAAGTTGTTCATTATAAACCACACAGATAGTCTTGATCAGCAAAATTCTTTATAGCTGACAAAGAAAATTAATTCTGCAAACTATGTGGCAAACTGGGCTCTCAGCTACAGTAAATCTAGGCTAATCTGTCCATGAAAACTCCCGAGACTACATTACTTTTTTAGTGTTGCTCTGTAACTATACAGGTTCTGTACTGAGGTTCCACTGTGAATACAAAGAAAACTATCCTAAAAATAATGCTAATTTATGAAGTTATTGATCAATTTTCACAACGACATCCATATAAACACAGAAATTCATATTTAATTAATTCTAGTGAAAGAGGAGAGGATATAATTTACAGTGTTGGGGTTTTTTTTATTAGTAGGAAATTCCTTATGATACTAAATTTCACATTTTTGTATTCTAAAGAACCAAGCAAAATTTTGCCTTGCACTGCTAGTAAGAATATCCCCAAAAAATCTTGCATATCTTTAGGCAGAAAGCAGCTGTTATGTCTTTGCTCACTTTTTACCCCTCTGACTGTGCAGTTCTTCCAGAAATTAAGGCTACAATTTCATGATAAAACAAACAAACAAATAATCTAACAGGTTGGTTGGTTGGTTGGTTGGTTGGTTGGTTGGTTGGTTGGTTAAAGAGGAAAGAAGACAAAGAAAAAAATCAGACTTACAGCTTTTCCAGGACCATATTTAAATAGGACTAGGAACCATTTTACAAAGACAAAAGAATGCTGTGTTTTAGATTCATGGAACAGTTTTACAGTTATTCTTTATCAAAATCCTGAGGGCTTTTTTCTTCATTCCGAGATGAACACATTTTTTTTTCTTGAATAGCAAGAACCTTAGATTTGTGCCAAAGTGACCTTAAGAGATGGTATTTTATCTTTTTACTGAATTACATCATTTTTCACATCTTCATAATTATATTTAAAAGACAGAATGCACAGTTAATATGCAGCACTGTTGCCGGAAAAAAAAAAAAACCAAGCTCTGAAAATACATGTGGCTTAATAACTCATAAATCTTGAAGGACTCGAATGTTGTGATTTATTTTACTGTCTCTTTATTTTCCATGTATTTGGTGTTACCTACAGATCTCACAATTTATCTCCCAATACTAAATGAACTGCGGGGGGTGGGGGGAAGAACAGCAAGAGAAAGGCTATCTTTCTGTTTTAGAAATATAACTCACTAACCCTGTATTATAAATCACCCATTAATAGTACTTTGGTTTATATTTTTTTGTTATAGCTCATTACTCACCTGTATATCCTTATGGGTGCTTACCACAATAAAAGCATGGTTTCCATACCTAATATTTTGCATACTAATCATATTTTGCATATCCAATTAATGCTATACAGATGAGGACTATTATACAAATAATATTACACATCCCGAAGTGTTTGTTATGAGAACATAAAGCTGCTTTTCATAGGAAATACAAGTGATAGCTTGTTTGCATTTTCCCCCAAAAATATCAATGCAAATCTGTGCTGCTTTGCCATCAAAGGAAGCCATTTAATGGATTTCACAGCACAACTGTGAAGGCCACATGGTATTAAAATGTATACTGCTGGATCTGTTACATCAGTAAGTTACTTTGATGGCTGGTCTGCCTAGTTCTCCCATCTCTGTTTCTCTCTTTAAGACCCTAACTCAGCTCCTGTCAGTAAATCTTTTGTCAATGAGGTGAGAAGCCCGTTGAGCCCAGGTTTAGCGAACAGCAATAATCCTGAGTGAGATTTGGCTATAAAGGGAGAGAAGGAGCAGAGAACTTCCACCAAACTCATACCCTCAGAAATGATGAGCCCTCACCAAAGGTGCATTTTCCCCTTCAAAAGAGGAACACATTCACACATTTACAAACCTCAGGGAAGACTCCAGTTAATGGCACACTTGACAGATGTGGAGGGCAGTAGCAGAGGAGACTAGTGCCAGTCCCACTGGAAATGACCCACCTGCCTCCTTGAAAGCCCCCCATGGAGCTGCCCCAGAGCAACCTGGCCCACAGCTTGGGGCAGGAGCTGCGCTGCAGAAAACAGCATAGCTGTGACTCACAGAGCAAAGCCTTCTATAGATCACAACACAACAAAATCTTGTCAGACCTCCTTCAGTTCCCACAAGTCCGAGGTTACTGCAGGTTGGAGATGAGCGAAGGCAGACTCCCATTAGGATAGTTTGGAGAAAAGAGACATCATCTGCATCCACAACAGATATAGAGTTTTGAACTTCCATGTCCTCATGGCACAATCTGTGCTCCTCCTCTGGAGTAGCATGACTATTATGTGTTTGAGCTAGTCCTGGTCATAGTCTCCAAATGAAGCTATTAGGAGATAGTGCCACAAATGTATAATAGAATGATATACTAATTCCAATCAAAGACATGAAAAAAATGTAACTGTAAATACATTTGAGAAATTCTTCATTAAAAAATAAATCATAGAATAAAATGGAATAGAATAGACAGAAATAGAATAGAATAGAATAGAATAGAATAGATCTCTATTTCCCCTCCTCGGGAAGCTGTAGAGAGCAATGAGGTCACCCCTCAGCCCCCTTTTCTCCAAACTAGACAAATGTTTTTCAGTAAACCAAGGCACTGACCCAGACTTCAGTGAAAACAATGTGCTGTCCTTCCCCCCTCACCCCACTCCAGGAACAATTAAGTTGTCTAATCATATAAACTTTCAATGATATTTCAGATCTTCAGGGTGTCAGACACTCACATAGGACCAACAGATGTGATGGGACCAGGAGAGACCCTTACTGTTCTGCAGGTGGAGGCCAGGTAAGGGACCTGCAGTATCTAGTGTAGCTTAGATAACTATGGCAAGAGTATCAGATTGCAGCCACCTTGGGGAGGAGCCTGTGAGATACAATTTGCTGTGCTGACATCTCAGACTGGATGGAGAAGCCAAGAGATTCTGATATTCAATCCTTGGGGGAAAAAAAAACCCAAAACTAACAAACCCAACAACTTTGGACTTCTGTACAAATTGTTTAACCGTCTTTGTCAGTTTTCATGTTAAATTATTTCACAGACATGCATTATCGAAGCCATTTTGTGCCGTACTTGGTAAGGACAGTGCACACAGTATCTGGTAGATTTAATGATTTATTGTATACAGACTGTAGAAACTATATAATCACATAGCATGCAAGTACAGGATTTTGTTTTATGGATAAATCAGTCTAAAAAAATTTATTTAATAGAGATTTTAAAGACTAAGATTTCTGAAGAAGTTTGGGAGACAGTTGTCTGTTCAGAAAATGAAGTGATTTCAAATTACATTTGATCAAAAGAAGGAGCATTCAAAATCAGATTTAACTAATCCTTAAGTGAGGGTTGTTCAAAGTTTAGAGTGGAAAGGAATCAGAGCTGCAGTTAAAATATGGGGCCACAATGAATTCTTCTCATAGCAAGAACTTAGGTCTGGATTTCTGCCATCTCCCTCTCTTACTGGTGTTTTTCATGTGATTTCAGCCTCGGGTGAAACAAGCAAAATAAAAAGAAAACCAGATCCTCTAGGAGTAGGTTAAAATCAGGAATTTTGTTTGACAGAGACTACAATTTAAGACTATTGACAATGGAATCTGCAGATCAGTTGGGAATATCCAAACTCCCTTTGTTCTAACTACATGAAGGAACCACTTTCCTGACTATGGGGGTCTTGAGAATATTGGCCTCTGATGTTCTGCTCCTGGCTTGGGAAACCAAGTATATTGCTCAATACCACGTGTGATGTCTAGTGACTGAAAAAAATACTCATTCAGTTTCAGATGACTGAGAATGGATGGTTGTTTTCCATTTTTTTATTCTAAACACATTTAAATTATATTATTTGAAATGATGTTTTTATATAAGGCAAAGGGAAGACGCAGATAAAATCTACAATAGTCTTGTTCCAATACAGGTTCTCCTTTAAAAGACTGCATGAAATAATAAACATACAGCTGAAATTGAATGTATTTTTGTAATCTTTGTATGGAAAGCCAAGGTCACAATAAGGTGGAAAACAACATAGAAATTGAGATGGAAACATTTTAAGAGTTTAAATTAACATTATAGCCAAGAACAAAAATAGATTTAGGCTCCTTCATCTACAGTATCTATATTTCAATCTTATGCACTTTTTTTCATCCAGAAGTGCCCCAGAGAAATTCTGTGGAAACATCAAGAAGTAGGTAGAATTTTCATGGCCCTTTAGTAATGAAGGAAAGCCTTTGTCTTTCTGGTCTTTCTCTAGGTGATAATTTCTCAAATGATTGGGGTGTCATGCTGCCCTTTATGTTTACACTTAAGTCCAAGGACACATGGTTCTAATGAATTTTAATGAATCCTTAGGAATTTTTTAACATTAGTCAGTAGTTGTAGTGGTAGCACATATTGTGCATTAATAATAGACATTTTTCCATTTCCAAGCCAGCTATTGAACAGCATATGTTCTTCTTAAAATAATAGATTGGGAAAAATCTAAGTGCTCTGAAAATAATAATTAAAAGGTACATATCAATGGCAATGAAGTTGAGTAAAAGGCACTTATTTACTGAAGCAGAGCAGTCTATTGGTAGAGAATTTTAAAGTCATCTGTACATAAGTGAGTATATGGTGGGCCAGACTTTATTTAAGTTACAGTTTAAAGAGAAGGGATGAGGAAAAGCGACATATTGCTACAGAAGTGATGAGACTTATTCTTGTTCATTAGCACGTCAATCATTCTCAGTTTAAAAGCAGACGCACCTATTGAAGTTCAGTGAATACATCTGGCCATGATCACTCTGACTGACTTTTGGCACTGAGTGAAGCAATCAGAAGTCACCTGGAGGGAGTCAGGCCCCATATACAGTCACAGGCAGTGTTAGATGGTGAGCCCACTTTGGGTGGCTGACCGTCCTTCAAGACATAACATTTTCTCTCCTTTGGTCACAGAGGACAATTTTAATTAGCACAGCTGCAACCGGACCAGCTAGTCTCCCGGTCTAGACAGGTGTCTCTTGTGAGAGAGCATGATACCCGTCTCTCTTTAGACCCCACAGTTGGGTGGCCCATGTGTTTTTCCCTAAGCAGGTACAACTCTATTATCTGACATGAATTAGAGAAGACCTCTTCCTACTCTGTTCTGTTGCTTTTATAAGAAAGGTGACAGAGTTTTAGGGACTATCTAGTTTTTGTTCTTTTACCAAGAATGAACTAGAAATAACTTGATGCGGTGTTTCACAGCTACACCACTATTATTATCATCCATTTTTTCTGCATTCAATAGGCTGGTGTCTGAAGGACCATTTGCTGATGTTCAATGACAATGATGTACTGGATCACTAACGAGAGCCCTGTCAGCTGTGGGGGAGCCATGTCCCATGTGCTCTGGATCCCTGAGAGCCTCTCAGGGGAGGGGCTGCTCCACCACAGGGATGAGCCAGAAGCCACAGTGACCCAACCAGCAGCAGGGCAGAGCCTTCATAGAGAAGGGCCTAGCCCTATGGGACCTGAGCAAGGCAAGCAGGGCAGGGCTGCTGACAATAACAGGTTGTGCCAGAAGTCCAATGATCTTCAGACAAATTCAGAGTGGCGAGTCAGGTCTAACATCCATCCAAGAAGTCCATCCAACAAGTCAGGAACAGCGGAAGGCAGGCATCAGTCTAGAGACCGCAGCAGCACAGCCCAAGTAGGGAATGGGGGCCCCACCTGAGCTGAAATAGGGCTCCTGGGCCATAGGCAAGGAAGTGGAGGACATCACTGGTGAAGCCAGTCAGGGCCATTAGGACCTTCTTACTGCAGTGAGAAGCAGTCCACCCTTACTGTCTCCAGGCCCTGCACCTCATGCCTTTTAACTCAGGCATTGCTCAATGTGAAAGGAGAGATGCTGGAGGTATAAATCAGTTGGTCTGCAGTGTAGAGAACCAAGGACCATTATCATGATTTCCCCCATAATCCAAGGGGAAATCGATAGTGACCTGCTACACCACTTAGACACACACAAGTCTATGTGGCTGGATGGGATCCATCCAAGGGTACTGAGGGAGCTGGTGGAAGTGCTCACCAAGACACTTTCAATCCTTTATCAGCAGTCCTGCCTAACCAGGGAGGTCCCAGTTGACTGGAGGTTAGCAAATGTGACATCCATCTACAAGAAGGGCTGGAAGGAGGATCCAGGGAACTACAGGCCTGTCAGTCTGACCTTGGTGCCGGGGAAGGTTATGGAGCAGATCGTCTTGAGCGCCATCATGCGGCACGTACAGGACAACCAGGTGATCAGGCCTAGTCAGCACGGGTTCATAAAAGGCAGGTCCTGCTTGACCAACCTGATCTCCTTCTATGACCAGGTGACCCACTTAGTGGACAAGGGAAAGGCTGTGGATGTTGTCTACCTGGACTTCAGTAAGGCCTTTGACAC
>NW_008825619.1:2874338-2888535 GCF_000699105.1 Pygoscelis adeliae | reverse complement strand
GGCTGCCCAGGGAAGTGGTTGAGTCACCATCCCTGGGGGTATTTAAAAGATGTGTAGATGAGGCGCTTAGGGACATGGTTTATTGGTGGACTTGGCCATGCTAGGTTAACAGTTGGACTTGATGATCTTAAAGGTCTTTTCCAACCTAAACGATTCTATGATTCTATGTTCCATTATTTCTGCTACAGGAGCAGTTATGGACCAAGGCTCCACTGTTCTTGGCACTGCAGAATAGAGCTCTTCCACACACAGGTCACGGCTCCGCTTCATAAGGAAGGTTAGTAAACAAGGGCATAAAGGGGTAGAAAGATGGGTGAAGCATGTATAATTCTATGCAATGAACAGCACTCTCACACCAGCTCCTGTTTAAATGGTTAATGAGAATTACTCAGTGTTTCTTTGCTCCATACCCTGCATGAGGTTCAAAAAGCCAACTGTGGGAGCTCTGAACTGTTGAAAAGAATCCTATTAACTCTCATTTTTCTCATTTAACTTGACAATTTAAGTGGTTTCACTGTTTATAATGTGTATGTTTATATATATATACATGTGTTTATCTCTATGTACTAGTGATGTCTTTAAACAACTGTATTCAGTTGTTTCTTTTGGGGTTTGGGTTGTTCCCCCCCCCCCCCGTTTTTCCCCCCCCCCCCCAGTAGATTGTCTTTCTGATTTCTGGTATAGATCATACAATGTAACAGCTCTTCCAGAATAGTCTTTCTGTCCTTGAGTGCTAAGATCTAGTAAGATTCTCAGTACAAGGTATTTCCAAGTTAGTCAGGAAGTGGGGGAGAGAAGTGATAATCAATTACCAGGACAAAGTAAATGTTGCCTTCTGACCTCTTATTATAAGAACATAACTCACATCACCTACCTAATTTTTATGACTGACCCTTTCCTGCCTATACACAGTTCCATTAATTGGATATGACTATTTCAGAAGACTTCTGTATGTCTTACTGTTTTCTTATGACAAGTTCTGGGTTCAATTAAATTAAAATGACTGTGTTTGTCTTGTTTCATTTACTTTGCACTGCTTAATTAGATTGATAGAGAAATAATGTCCATCTGCATGAAAGGCATCTGCATGGAAGACATTGATACTTATCTATATTCTGTGCCTGTGAAGATACAATTTTTGAGTGGAAGCCTGCTATTAATTCTCAGCTTTCAGTATGGGACAGATTGAAATCCATCCATGCTCAAAAAATTTTAGCCTGTTCAAGCATTGGCAGCCAGACCCATTCTGAGATGAATTAATGTGACTCTATTACTTTTTAGAACACACAGAATCAGTTCTGAAATGAACAGGGAACAATGAATCCATTAAACTCTTAAGCTTTGTATATTATTAAACATGGTTATAGGGCACATGCCTGGGACAACCAGAAATAACATTTTTTTCACCAATGAAATGCGAGTATCATTTATCTATATGCAAAAGGAGGGGGGGGGAAAGGCATAGGGCAAACTAGGGACAAATTGTAGGTGCAGTCTGTCACATACACACACAGCTGTAAATCTTTTTGGTTGCTTCATACGTAGGTATGAGGTTTGAGTGTAAAAAGACATTATATTGATCATCCTTTGGCCTTAATTTGGGAACTTCCAGAGCTAGCAGAATGAGCCAATGTAATACTAGCTAAAGGACAAATTCATCTCAATGGGAGCTGTAGCAGTAATAAGCATCATAGAAGAAGAACCTGAGAACGTATGAGATGCATTGCTAAAATGAACTTTTATGTGACTTTTACAGTTTTCAAGTAGTTGACTGGAAAAAAAAAGTGTTCATATGAATGTTCATGGATAATTAATAACAAAGATTGGAGGCATCATGCAGTGAACTGAAAGTTACTAGCTAAATTAAATTTTCAAATACATTTTTTTCTAGAGACTAAAGTACCTATTGCTAGCTAATAATATTAGTTAAAGTACTGCTAGTAAAATATATTCTTAATTAATAACACAGAATGAAACCAGACCTTTAAAATTATGGCATAACTCATTTTGACTTCAGAATGCTTAAGATTAATGCATACCTGTATGTAAGCAGCAATGAAATAAATACATAAATAAATAAATTCACTATTACATTGCCAAATCTTTGTCAAACTTCAGCTGCACTAAGCAATAGTTTGTTATTAACTACTTTCTATATCGGAGGAGGCTTCTGTGTTCAAAAATGGGCCAATTACTGAAGTCACCGACAGTAACCACTTGTATTTCTTCACATTTCTTCATCAGTGAATGTGGAAACTTATTTCACTTCTCAGTGGTCTGGCATTGAAACAAAAGTTTAAGCTGTAACCTTTTTACAGTCCTTTAAATGCATTGTTTTCACCAGACAGAAGGTTCTGCTTTATGCCTCACAAAAAAAGGGGAAAAAAATCACCCTTTTCCACCTCAATTTTTTTCCTGCTAATACATATGTGGTTGTATGTTGTGGCCAACATATTTTGTAATTGACATTCACATAGATTTAACAGGCAAGAGGGACTAGCTCATCGGTAAACCCTGTCTCATTTATACATAAATTTATTGATCTGAGAGGTCACCCAGCATATAAATTTAAAAGTGCTGCAGCATTAATTTCTCAAAAATGCACAGAAACCTCCCCCTTTGTGCTTAAGTAGCCATCTGAGGCCACACAGGAATGGTCATGGTGTGGTTAAGCCTCCCGTTATTCCAGCCTTGCAGAGGCCGTCTTGCGCTAAATGGCTAATGCATTTGTCCCACTGTGATGGATTAAACAGTCGACATGGAGCTGGGAGCCTGCAGAGGGTGCTTCATTAGGCTAAACCCCTCACATTCTCACCCATGCCATAGGTAGCTCTGACAAAAGGTTAGAAGCACAAAGATTTAGGTGCTCCTTCAGGATGTGAACTTATTACCCGTCTCAGGAGAGAAATGCAGTAAGAATATAATACTTCCTAGAACAGCACCAGGTCAGCCAGCATGGCCTTGGGTGTTATGGTGAAATCTTAACCTCAGTGAGTGCAGAAAGAGTGCTTTCAATAATAAACTCAGATACTGGGTTCGGTAGAGGAGCTAATGCTGGTTTCCTCATCTCCAGAGATCTTTTCCCCTTGCATGTAATCGCATACAGCTGATTGTACTGTCAATTTGCAGCTCCCTTCCTCCCTCTAATACTGAACTCTGGTACTAGGAAAGGAGAAAGATAAATATTGATTTTCAAGAGGGTGGCTTACCTCCTTCATACAGCCTGTCACTGTCCTTTCCAACATCTTTCATCATATGATCTGACACCTGCCTGAAAATAGACCTGTCTACTCCCATGTGTCAGACAGGGCATTAACAGAGACAGAGACTTTTAAGAGAAGGAAAGAAAAAAACACTGAGGAAAAGAATGATGAATGCTACAGACCTAGCAGAATCCATTCAGTCAGTCCATTAATTTCTTGTCAAATCTCATCAGGGAAGATATTAACCACTTCAGAAACCACAGCTGAAGTGTCTCAGTTACTATCACTCTCTTTCAAGAATCAAGGCATGACGTTAGTCTTTGTATGTGGGAGAGGACTGTACGTATTGCCTGCCCAGACCCAAATAATGACCCATCCAGTCCCGTATTCTCTCTCTCATAGTTCCCAGATATTCAGAGGCAAACCCCCCCAAATGCTGGTAATTTTTAAATAGAATGTCCATAAGAAGTTTTTTCCCTTAAAAATTCATTTGTTTCCAGAAAAAGAATCTTCCAAATGAGGTGCTGCAGAAGCTGCTTTACCATCACTCTTTTCCAGCAGCTCTGCAAAAGCCTAGTGCAGAAATAACAAGGTACAGTAGGTGGTAAGGAAACATTACTTGTTCATGACAAGAGAAGGTTTGGACTTTCAAAATTTTCTTCTTGAACAACAATTTGGAGGTAGCCAGCTGTTACTGTATACTTCCTTATGCCTTGATTTTAGTTTGCCTGGAGTTCAAGAATTATTGTAGTCAGACTTACTGAACACCACAAATCATTCATTTTCATCCAGAAAACTTGTATTATGTCCAAACAAGTTCAGAAAGTCATTTTATTACTCGATGGACTCAGCTTCACATCAATGACACAGATGAGACCAGTGTTTGGCCAAAGTCTTAAGAGGCAGGCAATGGAGATGTGAGGGACAGGTGAAGTATACCCAGATGACCTCACCAAGATCTATGATATAAACAAAGCCAATCAAAAAAACTTCTTAGCCTTCACAGCCCTAAATCAGGTGATCAGTAGTCATTTAACACTAGTCAGCCATCTGAAAATTAAAATTCTCTGTAACTTCTCAACACATGGGACTATGCTGTTAACGGTCTCATCTTTGACAATAGCTAATATTTCATTCTCCAAAGGGAAAAAAAAAAAACATTTTTCAACAGATTTATGTAGGCTTCTCTGCATCTAGAGATGGAGAAGGAAATCATTGTTAAGCTTTAGAGAATGAGGTTTAATTGTAATTGCTAACTTTAAGCAAAGTGTTATTTGGCGTGTTGAGTGCTATGCAGGTGCACCGGTCTCCATTAATGCCCATGAAGGTAGGGGGTGAAACACAGATTTTAAAAGCAAAGGGACTATCCGAACAACCCTCCCTTTCTTTCCTCCCCTTTCTGCCCTGGATATACTCATGCAAACACAACCACACAGAACATAAAAATTTGCTTTTAAATAAATTATCTTCAAATTACATCAAATCTGATTCTAAAGTCCCTATTGGTGACTGCACCATCTCCCTCAGTAAGATGTTTGGTGTTTAGTTGCATTGCTACTCCTATGCTGCTAGGAGACATCATCTTATTTCAAGTTTAATTTTTTTGTGAATTCAACTTCCAGCAACTGTATTTTGTTATGTCTTTATCATCACACTTGAAAAACCCTCCAATGGCAGATATGTCACCTTTCAGCCTCCTTTTCTACAAATGGAAAAACTAAGCTACTCTGAATTCAAATAATGTTGTGAGCATCATTTGAATGCTCATTGTATTTTAATGTTCTTCAAGACTGAGCATTAGACCTGGACAAAATGTTGCATAGAAAGGCAAGATCATTTCCCTCCTTATGCTCAAAATGACACTTATTTTAATCCCAGGTTTGAATAAATCTTTTTGTTGCAACATTACCAATTTTTTTTCTCAAAATCCTTTAAGTTACTCTCACTTCTAAAATACAGATAAATTGCATCTTTGTTTCATAAGTATTTTTGAAAACTCAAAAATGACTATATACTCATTCATTGACTCTTGTGTTTGTTTGAAACAAAATTTTTTTAATAGTAATTTACTTACTAGGCACAATGGTGAATGTGCAACCATTAATAGTCTTTTTACAACACTCTACATATTAACTTTTTGTTATTTTATTCTTAAAAATTACATTATATTATCCAACCCCACTGAATGAATGTACACACATTGAAATATAGACATTAATATAGGAATAACATACTGTACAATTCTTCATTTGTATTTTAAAATGTCATTGCAGGGTATAAAGATTAAAGAACATAAAATGTGATCTGATCATTTTAAAGACTTTCTGGAACAAAGACTCCAATTTTAAAGATTCTGAGAAATTTCAAGTCCATTATCTGTCCAGGTCAGAGAATAGCGAGAGATTACCTTTAACTCCAATACTTCTTTAATTCTTGCTGGACTGTCTGAGAGATGATATAAAAGCAGCCCTGCTTTCTGATATCTTTAGGACTTTTTGAAAGTTGAAGTTCTTCAGAGAAAACATCTTCCATATTTATATATCTATGGGTATTTTCACATATACAGATACAAATAATGGAATTATATCTGAAAAGCAAGATTTATCTTCCCTAATTTAGTATCCTAAAAGTTAGCTACCTCATCCAAATTGACTGGTTAGTGCATAGCACGCAAAAACCAGGCATACATCTAGTTTATTCATTCACACCTCAAATAGTTAATTAATTCACACCATCTGCTTCTGTTACCATTACCTCCTAGAAGTTTCACCTCTCAAGGTGCCCAAAGGAGATGACTAGTTGCCTAGTTCCGAAGTAGCTAACATTTCAGTGTACGTATCCCCGTACCACTTTCCTAGGATGTAAGGGTAAGTGAAACAGGGGTGCAGACACGTGCGTTCTGCAAACAGCTGTTTCTGCTGAGAGGGTCACCACTTGCCAGCTGTTCTCCAGCTGTTGGACACACTCTCTTGGCAGTTTGCTGATAATGCTCCTTTGCACCGTTCAGGTGAAACGAGTTGGATTGCTTGGATGAGCTATTTAAAATGTCTAATCTTATTTTGAGTGAAATATGTTAGGGATCCCCAGAGTTGGGGAAAATGAGCTAGTATAATTTAGGCAGTTTAAAAAGTAAGTCCTGAATAACTCAGCACATTTTGACTGAAAAGGGGTGCCTAAAGAGCACAGCTAGGTGATCAGTCACTGTTATATTCCTATTTTAGTTGCAAATGAGACAGAATAAAGACTGAGGTAACATCGTTGGCACTAAAGCAACATTGGTAATGCACCTCACACCTGTGAACTCATCTTCCTAGTCTTACAGAGGTCAAACATTTATTGGAGCACTCAGGCGCAGAGCTGACACTCACAGCAGTTCAGTGTTTATTTACTATTAACCAGGTCAAGAATTTGGTCCTTCTTTTATTACCTCCTTGCTGTAAATCCCTGGCCTTTATAAACCTCATCAGAATTAAGGAAGTCTGGCGTCATGTGGGTTTGTATTTCTTATCTGGATTCTCTGGTGTCTCGTATGTTGCAAGCGCCAATCAAGGTATTCCCAACCCATCCATCACACATGGACCCTCAGGTGTCAGTTAGACACTCCTCTCCAGAGGTGGCACCAGTAAAGTCTCCCTTTCTCCCTCCAGAGACCTTTTCCGTGATGCGTATCTTTGAGGCATGTGAGGCTGTCACATCCTGTTGCCGATTTGTTCAAAGAGCTTAGTTAGGGGTGTGATAGGTGTGGATATGCTTACATATGTAAATACCCCCATAAGAATGATCATATATGTTTTGTTCTCTTATGAAAGTCCTGATGCATCACCACAAGACTAATACAATTCACTAAGAGCAAGAATTTAACTTGTTTACATGAAAGTGCTAAAAAAAAGTATATGATCCTTTGAACTAGCCACAAGGATGATATAAGCCTCTGCCTTTGTAATGACATATTTTATTGAAAAAAAAAACATTCATCTTTAATCCAGGCGGGTTTCTTTCAGGTTGGTTTGTTTGGGTTTTTTTTATTCTTAGTATGTGTAGCACTTCTTGCAAAAGATTAGTGTGTACTTTGCATTTAAATATTCTGCACAGATCAGAAACATTACCAGAAATATCTCTAGTGAAATACTACAAATTATGAAAGGACTGAAAGCATTTTTTAGTTTTACATTAGCACTCATTTAAACAATAATCTTTTAATGATGTTATACCATAAAAGCCTTTCGCTTCATAGAATTCAGGAAAGAGAAGACTGTAAGAGATACATTATAAACAAATGTTTGACTCCATCCTTTGCAGCAATGTGCAGTATGTCTCCACTAGGTCTCACCCAGAAATGAACAGTGCTCCTAAAGTGACTATTTTCCCCCATATATAAAATCTAGAAGAACAGGTTAAATATATACATCTAAAATTAGATGAGAGGAGCCTCAGCCACAGAGTCCTGAAAAAGAGTTACTTTTGTACATAGGCAAAGCTTTAACAGAAAGGTAATCTCTGAAGAAGTTCTTATTTTAGTCTGAAGTCATGTGAGCATTTTAGTATCAAATGTGAAACTGATGATCAGCTCTTAAAATCCTTGCCTGATTTTATGTTTGTATGTGTTTGTTAAGCAGGCTAACGAGTACCATGGGCACGTCTATTCTGCCAAAACAGGCGGTGAGCCTGGACACAGGAGCTCTGATCACCCACCCTGCTAGTTCTTAGCTCCCTTGCTGCTTTGGGTTCCTCTGGTTAGCCCTCTCAAAGACAATTCCAGTTTATGGTCCTGGAAATAATTCACTCTGTGGACTGATCCCAAAAGCCAGTATGGAAGAAGCAAGAGACAGAAGCAGAGTTTGACTCTGTATGAACCAGCAGGGTTTTCCCTAGGTGCACTTACGTCACACTGGACCTCATATGCAATGAGGTCCCTCAATTTCATGCTATAGGAATATCACTGCTACATATTCTTACATTACATCAGAAATGTTGAACTAAAAAAATGCCCACACAAAAATATAGTCTGACCAGAGGAAAATCCCAGAAGGAAACTCAGAATTAATTGCAAGGCAATTTAGCGTAGAAGGAAGAGGCTAGCTGTCAGCAAAGTGCACACAAGCTTGTCTGTACCTCTTGGTTTCTGAACTAGGGATCTTTTCCTGGTGCTGATTTGTTTCTCAGCGTAGATGCAGGCATTGGACATGTGCCTGATAACACTGGTAAGGATGAAGAGCTCCACAAACTCTACCCCAGTGCACAAGAAGCAAAGGTCTGTTGGGTGGAGGAACCGTGACTCCGGGCCAAGCCTGGATGTCTTCTCTGCCTCTCTCCACTCCAGTGTTTGCCAGAGTCTCCCCCAGCAACGCCTGCTCTAGGTTTTCTTCCAACGGGATGGTGATTAAAACCCAGGAAGGAGGCACATCTTTCCTCACTGATCTTATATGATGTAACCAGATTATCCTGCCCTGGACCTTCACTTTTGCTCATATTCCAATGAACAGAGATTTCTCTCAAGACCTGGGAAGAAGAAATCCTCTATTTCCCTCTATTTTCTGTTCAATAAGGGGAGATCTTGTCTACAATACCTCTGAGCAAAAGCCTCAGGGCCATGGAGGATTTGCAGATCTCTATTGATCCTTTTCAGGGTGCAAATATATTTAGCTATTCAATGTTCTTTTTTTTACTGGCAACAGAGGGAAAGTAACTTGTACCAAACTGGGATAAATGAGAATTGTTATTCCATTCATGCTCTGATTCTATTCATTGGGAAAATTCGTATCTGTGCAACAAATCTCACAGTCTTTAAATTGTTTGCTAAAAATCTAAGGTTTTTTGGGGATTTTTTTTTAATATTTAGGGCGGGGTTCTAAGTCTCAAAGCTTGCTCTAGCGTATAACCATATATTATAATCAAGCTGTCAAATGATTTCCTACAAGCTGTGGTAATTTGGGAAATCTTTCTATGCACCATTTGTGGTCTCCAGCTGATATCACCCTATTAAATTGACATATTATGAAATTACAGTGTACGGATGTGACTTTTGATGCTGCGATACATGTTTTTCCTTTCCACAGCAGGGTAGCCCAGATGGATTTCTGTGCCTAGGCACTGAGCTATAGGGTCTTGACTTCACAGAAGGGTGTCAGATGTGAGCTGTGCACTTGGGGGGAAATGTGCCTCAGATCCCAGAAGTAGAAGCAGTGCTAGCACTGGGCTCAGGCTCCAGAGATTTACAGCATATGAGATCCCATAAAATGTAATGCTAACACAACTGTCTTGGAGAGCATCCAGTCAGGGAGGGAGCTCTCCTGGAGCTGTGTGCTTGACACAAGCCAGAATCAAACTGTGCATATTAATTTTGATAGAATTTGGGTTTCTTTTTTTTTTTTTCCTTTATCATGTATTATTAACACACTACCTAAATAATTCCTTTAATTATCCTTAAGACATAGCAAAAAGTGAAAGGTCCTTCAGCAAAGGGAAGACTGAGAACCACTTGACAAAGGTATAAACAGCAGGGCAGAAAATGAGCTATTTAAGCTAAAACTGTAACATAGGTACAACAAACGGAGAGGTAACAGAGAGAAAGCTTTTGCACAGAAATGATGTGGACAAAATGTATGCCAATTTTCGGACGATGCTGATGAATTTACAAAAGAGACTATAGGACCTATGGACATGTAATAACTCAGGTTCCTAGTCATGTTTCTATGTAAACTTACTGAGGAGTCAAACTGTTTAGTTATATTTCTGCACAGCTAATTGTGTTTTTGACTCCTTTGAAGAAAGAAAGCAGAGTAATGTACTGATAATGTTGGGGATTCTTTTGTGGGGACTTACAAACTAATCACTTCAGTGGTAACAGTTTCTCCTCTCTAGTATAGCACATATCCCTCCTATTGCCTGGAACAATGAGTTGGTTGGGAAAGACACAACTGATTTATTTTTCTAAAACAAGCTATTCCTTTTTACATTTTGGGATATTTGAAAACTTTCAGTTGTTCTATAAAGTGACTGGTAAGTATGGCAGAACTCATAAATCTTTTCTTTTTTTTTTCCCTTCCGAAATATCTGAAACACATGTGTTTCCACCAGCTCTAGTGACCTCACTGGAGGCTAGTAAGAAAAGAACCTCATGAGTGTGCCTGGCCGTGCTCCACAGTGCGCAGGCAGCAGGAGAGTGAGAGAGGCCATGCTTTCACCCATCTATGCAGCACTTGGGTAAAAGTGTGCAGGATAAAGTGTTTGCTCTCTATAGGTGCTAGAGAGAGACAAGAAGGAGACCATACAAGCATAGCTAAATAATCTGTCCTTGAAAAAAGCACTTCAGGATGCAGCTTAGCAGAGCCTTCAAATACTACCCGTGGGAAATGTGGGTGTTGGAAAACTTTCTAACACACAAACTGGCAGAATCTGACCCACAGCCAGGAGCTCAAGTGTATTCAAAGTATCCTATATAAAAAATAAATTTTTGGAACAATTTTCATTCATGTAATACTCATGAACCATAATATATTGTTACCTAAATATTCACAGGTTGCACATTTTATCAGCAGAAAACTGGAAAACTGCAATATCTTTTTGGTCTTTAAATCCTTTAACTCCTGTATGTCACCATATTTACAGAGCACAATACTCATTTCTAAGCAGTATTTGCTTATTTAAGACCAGCTGCTTCCTGACCCAAAATGCCATTTAAACAAGTAATCCTAGCTCTCTGACAGCCTTACTATTTGCCCTTTCAGTAAACGTTTTTTTTCTTTCTGGTATGTGAGCACTTGCACTCTCACCTGCAGTTCAGATCAGCTCCCGGTACCTCGGAAGGCTGCTGCTTTGCTGTGAGGGGTGTGATTGCAAAAAACCCTAGTTTTATTAATAGGACCACCATTAGTAGTGGTCCTATTCACACCCCCAATCAACCCCGAAATTGATATTCTTCATCTGATCTGCATAGGTCATCTGGCAGGTCACTGCCTGTGTTACATTACACCAGTGTTTTTCCACTAACCCTGTTAACAAGGTTAACTAGAAACGTGACAGACAGAAGAAAGAAGCTGGACACATGGCACATATTATTTGGTTTAGAAACTAGTGAAGGTTTTCCTGTGGCAAGAACATAAGAATAAATGATTTCTGGCTCAGTCAAAATAATTTTAGTTTCTTGGGTTTTTTCTGAATGTCAAAACTCTTGAGAGGTCCAATCATGTCCCTCTCTACCCTCTCTACTACAGCAAACTCATCTTGAAATAAACCATTTGCCTGAACGTAAAAGGCAAAAAAAAAAAAGGCAAAAAAAAAAAAAAAGCAAAAAGCTATTTCGCTTGCTGGCAAGACTTGAGAGAAGAGTTTTATAAATTTAACTGCCAATATGCCATCTGCCTCTGCTGCTCCTTTGAGCCTCGTTCTTCTAATTGTGTCTTTAACGAATGACAAAACCCCTACATTCCTCTTGGGCACTGTAAAATAATAACAATTAAAACATGAATAATAATAATTAATGAAGCCCACATGGTGCAGTAAGTCTGCAGTCTGAATAGGCTGCTTATTCTGCAGGAAGTCTGTGCATATTTAGTCTTGAAAGATAATTTTAACAGGCTCTCCATCGGATGCCTGGAGCTGCGGCCACCAGTCTTGGGAGGGCAACTTTACTCAGTAAGTGATACACTGCAGCAAACTCTATGTTCTGCATCACTTTATGGTTTTTAGTTTCTACTGACAATATGCAATTTTAGTGGGTGGACCACCTACCAGCGGGCTGAGCAAGCTGTGTTTTAGACACGAAACTCATTCAAGGATAGCTACCCTTTTTTCCACCTGTTATGTTCGGCGCCTCAAAAGCCAAAGTGAAAAATCAGTTTGTTGCAGTTCTTAGCTGTGTTCCAGTTAATTTTTTGCAGCTCTGCTAGTTTAAAGCACCATGTTACTTCACACACTTGGCAATGGAAGTATCAGCCTTATGTAACAGATCTGGGAAAAATCTGCTGGGAAAAATTTGATGTCCCTTTTCCCAGCTGTAACATGTGCTGAGGGAACTGGGGTTATGAACTCCAGTGATCTCCAGGTGATCTTTGAGTCTTTAGGATAATTGGTACATCATATAAATAAGAATAAGCCTTAGGCTTCTTTAACATATAGCAGCAGGCTGGCCCAACTCAGTTAGACTGTGGGCTGCTGCTCAGAGTCATGGACCCACTCCTCCAGTCCATCCAGCATGGCCTGTTTGGGCTGTGAGTGCAGCCAAGGACTGAGCTGTGTCCAGTGTTCAGGCCTGCAGCAGCAGAACCTGATGGTTAAACTTCACCTTTGTCCTAGCGCCAGCGCATAGGACACTCATGAAGTTTTTCTGAAGACTTTTCTGTACCTTTAAGATGCTTTTGTTTCTTAATTTGTACTTTTAGTTTGACCCTTTCAGAGTGTCCAGGAAGAACATTTTGGGGGGAAGGTTAAAACTTGCTTGCAAACTGCTGGAATTGTGAGTAACTTGTGATTAACTTCATGCAACAACCTATGTGTTCATAAATTCAGTCCATTATTAATGTTTTCCATTTTGGCCACAGCTGCTCAGTGAAGATACTGGCTGTTTTTCTTCTCCCTGGTGGAACGGTGGCTGTGCCCCAAAAGGCATTTTGACATTTTAGCACTGAACACTGCTTTCAGCAAAATTACCCTCCCACATTCTCTTCTCTCTTTTATGTGACATTTGAAGCATGACTGTGAAATGCTTAGTTTTCTGCAAAATTGAAGATACTAATTTTCCTAATTTTCCTGTTCCCTGGTTCCTGTTGAGTCCTGGACTAAGGTTTACAGATGAAAAGAATTAAAAAATATTTGTGTATGTATCTGCATGTCCATTTGATCTCCTCTTCTGGCTAATTGAGATGTAAGCAGCCATGAAGTTAGAAACAGCTATTTAAAAAATCCTATATTGATGGAGGAAATCAGATCAAATGCAACTCCAAAAGTGCCTCCAGATTACTGACACACAGAATTTCCTCAGCTGGCATTAAAACAATGAACATTCAGGCATCGTGGTCAAATGCCTTTTCCTCATGCTTTTTGTTTTTCATGCTGACTGTAATCTAATAGTAGAGTAAAGCCCAGATAGATGATGATTATCTGCTTTCCAAGCCTACTCAGCAACTTTTGTCTGTTGCCTGAAGCTAATGACTTTAAAGTGAGTTCAAAACACTGGAAAATGCATTTTGTGTAAGAAGACCACTTCTTTTTAATATTTATTAGAACTTATCAAATATGTTGCAACAAAATGCAACAGTTATCATAAGTTGTTTGACAGCTTATTATCAGTGAAGTGGATCAATTATGCCTCATGATTTTTCTTGTAGATTCCCTGATTTGATAATCAAGTGAAATTTGCAGTATGAATAAAGATAAATGTAGAAACATATAATTTGCTTATAAACTTGTTCACGATGCAAATTTCTGTTGCCACATTCATAAAGAACTGAGAGCTACCTACTAAAATGCATTTCATTTGGATCCAGGATTTGCCATGGATTTCTAATCTTCCATAGCTCTAATCTTAATGATTTCCCCTAGCTACATAAAAATTAATTGGTCTGTATCTGCACTTCCCTTTATTATGTAAAGCAACTTTGCATAGAGCAGAAGTATTTAACAACCTTTTTTGTTAAATGATCATAATGTAATAATTACTTATTTAACCAATTTTTCTGAAGCCTTACTTGTATGGAAATGTTGGCATGATCTGTAAGCAGGTTTCTGCTGAATGTCATAATAGAATATTTGTTTTCAAGATATCTTTCTATTTGCAGTTTTTAATCATAGAATCATAGAATCGTAGAATCATAGAATCATTAAGGTTGGAAAAGACCTCTAAGATCATTGAGTCCAGCCGTCAACCCAACAACACCATGCCCACTAAACCATGTCCCTAAGCACCTCATCTATACGTCTTTTAAATACTTCCAGGGATGGGGACTCAACCACTTCCCTGGGCAGCCTGTTCCAATGTTTAACCACTCTTTCAGTAA
>NW_008825619.1:2873928-2874217 GCF_000699105.1 Pygoscelis adeliae | reverse complement strand
CAACCTCCTTGCAGGTAGTTGTAGAGAGCGATGAGGTCTCCCCTCAGCCTCCTTTTCTCCAGGCTAAACAACCCCAGTTCCCTCAGCCGCTCCTCAGAAGACTTGTGCTCCAGACCCTTCACCAGCCTCGTTGCCCTTCTCTGGACACGTTCCAGCACCTCAACATCCTTCTTGTAGTGAGGGGCCCAAAACCAAACACAGTATTCGAGGTGCGGCCTCACCAGTGCCGAGTACAGGGGCACGATCACTTCCCTGCTCCTGCTGGCCACACGATTTCTGATACAGGCCA
>NW_008825619.1:2854622-2871108 GCF_000699105.1 Pygoscelis adeliae | reverse complement strand
GGCATATTGGGCCCTCTGTTCCCCTCAGAAGGGAATCACCTATGACAATTACCCTCCTTTTTTTCTTAGCAGAGGCAGTCATAATGCGTGGGGCTGACTGTCTCATCCTACGCAACCCTCTGGATGGACCTTCATCTACATCCTCATCATCTACATGCCTCTATTTTATTTGGTGAAGAAAGCATATGCCTGCTTGCCACCAATTTAACAACTAAATTTCCCATAAAAGCCTATGTAAAAATAGAAAATCTTTGGACATCATGGAAACACTGCTAGCATGGTACCTGTGTTAGAGTGTCTAAGAGCTCACTTCCTTCACTGTGTTGAAGCTGTAATAAAATACAGTATGTCTGACACACCAACATTTATCTTCCCCTCTTGAGATAAGTGAAGTCAGGTTCACTTCACTCAGATAAATGGTTTAGCTAGCGATATTCACTGTCTCATCTGGGGCATGGGAGAAGTGGCTCCCACATGCCAGCAGTAAAGGATAACTGGTAAAAACTAAAAGTAAAGAATCCAAATGGCTTCTTCCAGGAGCCTTCACCGGTGGCTGATCTAGGCAGGTAATAGGAATTTATAATAACAGGCCAGGCATCCAATGGACCAATCAGGACAATCAATTTTATCATGTACTCCAAGCCTGTGTGTTGGCTGGAGGAAACAAGTCTTACTGAAGAGAATCGGCTCATAGAAACAAAAAGAAATATAGATCCCCAGTTATTCACTGAGGGAAGCAAAGCAAGCATGGTAAGAGCACAGGGCCCATTAATTTTAAGGCAAGTCACAGAGTCACTGTAATGGGAAAAATAAGAGGCTTTCTCTGGTCTTGGGAATTAAAGCTAGTCTGGAAGGAGGCGGTAAGACTATTATATAAACAAAATGTGCCAGAATTCAGCTCTGGAATAGATCTATAAAACCTCAGCCATACAAACAGTTTAGCTAAATTAGGGGAATATCTGTGGCAGGATATTCTCTAAGGGCTCATACGAGCAGAGCCCTCACCAGAGCCATCACGTACATCTTGTTCTACCCAGGCAGTGCAAAGGTCGGAGATAACCATTGTAGGGCTAAATTGATCTTGACCATTTAAAGACTAGTTCATCTTAAGTCATGCTGTTAAACAACAAATGCTATCAAAAGAAAGAAATCTTTATTTGTTTCTGGAGGGGTGTTTTTTGCTTTGTTTTGTGGGATTTTTTTCCTTATGTGTACTACTTTGATTTTTGTTTGATTGTATTATATCTATCCAATCTGTGACCTGACCTATGTGCTGTAATAATGAAAATACCATTTCAAATGGCTATATAGTCTTGTATCTTTCTTTGAGTCATTTACTGTAGATCATATTCTTCCCGAAATTGATCTAATGTCTCAAGCTGCTAAGAAACTATCTGAACCTTCACCTTCATTCTTTTTCCAACTGTTTCATTAACCAAAGTGGAATGAATATACATATGGATTGCAGAAGGCCTCTAGGCTATTGGCCTATTGTTTTCATAATCTTATTTTTAAAAGTCAAAACATTCTGCAATGCAACAGAGGTGAATGCATGGGGGAAATGAAAGATTCTTAATATTCCTCAAAGGCTGGAAGTGTATTTTTTTCATCTGGGGAGAACAAATTTTGAAAGCTAGTGTCACAAGCAGATTTTACACTGAACCTTTAATGCCAGCCAGGCAAGGTGCTATGACATCTGCCTTGTTTACTAGTCCCTCCCCCATAAAAGCTGGCTGCAGAAGGACCCTTGTCCTTTCTAGTAACACTGAGGAAATCCCCCTCTGCCCGGAGCCTGCCATGCTGGCAGCATCCTCTGTCGGGATGCGACTGGTGGAGGGGCGGTGCTGCACCGCACAACTTGGGCAGCTGCCCATGACAGGCTATCATTCAATGGCCTGACATCTGCCCAGCTGACTTTTATGAGAAGAGGAAAAGACTCAGCGGGAGAAAACAGACAAATGAGGGAATGAGAGGTCAAATATTTACAGCAGAGTTGTAAGACAAGAGGTCTGAAATCCTGGGGCAAATGGTAACAGGGTGGCAGGGAAAACAAAATATGGGGTAAAGTATAAACACACAATAATTCACTGTAGATTGCCATGCAACATGGTATCAAATAGCATAATTGACCATGCTAATAATTTGTAGGTACAAGTTACAGTTTCCATCACTTTAGACTTTTGCATCCAGTTACAGAAATAGGCTTTAAAACTTTCAGGAATCTAGAATCCAGGTCACCATACAGGCTTTTGCCAAGTACTTCATATAGGATTTCAAAAGGAAATAGATCAGACATTTATAAACGTTTTCTTCCAAAAGAAAAAAGTATTAATTAAGATTTGTTATATCTGAAAACTTTGCTAGGTAAGAGGTGAAATTAATCGTTAGTTTTCATTCACATAAATTAACAGGTGCATAAAAGCTGGATTTATGCATTTATGATGCATAAAAGCTGGATGCATCCTTTATTTTTGTTGCCATACAAAATTTCAATCTCATTTTTAAAAGGATATTAAAAAGAATAAAGCTACAAATTGTCTCTGCTATTATAAAAGAAAAAAATCTTACAACTTCATATTTGAAAGCAAAAAGTCCTCTGCTGGTTTTCAATCCAACGAAACAAAAGTAAATTCATATCCAGATTGGACTCTGGGGAAAAAAATAAAAAAAGCAATTTTATTAAAAGATTTATACCCCTGAATATATATATATAAAAAGTCTGTAAAATAAAATAACTCTAGTCTTTACATTGATGATTTCATCTTCAGGTATATAATCCAGACCTACACCTAGCAATCAAGCTTCATGATCATCATTGTGTAAAGGAAGATGTGGGAAAAGGTAACCCCAGACTGAGGAAGCTTGTCACTAAGTAGGACTCAACTGGATGAGGATCCCACACAAATCCAGCCCAATGGGCACCAACCACTGAACGACTCTAATTTTAATATTTAGCTTGTCTGGAGAAATGACTGGAATTCAGGTCAATGGCTTTACTGAAGAAACTTTTTTGCCTCTAAATGGACTGGGGAAAACAAAACTAAGTTATCACTGGAAAGCAAAAAATAAGAAAATGTCTATTTTTATTTACAAGAGGTTTGAATCCTCCTCTAGAGCACTTGGGCACTCCAGCAGGATGGAAAGATTCTGGATGGAAGTGGTACTCAGGGCTGGTGGGACCTTCTGTTAGGCTAAGTGTGAATCTTTCTCAGACGAACGCTACCCAGGAAATTCTCTCCTCTCCTCTTCTCTCCACATCAGAAGTGGCAAGGTGATTTGTGTCACCTCTACAAAAGTGAAGATAAACTTTCCTAACCACTGCAGGCTGAGTTGTGTCAGACATACTCTGGAGTGATTTTGACTCATCTGTATTCTGTCCTCATTCTTGAAGTTGAAAGAAAAAACTAAGTGCAATCGTTAGCAGTTTTGCTTCATTAGCAACACTTAGAGAAATCTAAACTGACCTCTTAGAGACAAAATGCTTTTCATAAAGAATAGCAAAATGCCTTCTTTTTAACAGCTCAGTCAGGGCTTGAACAGTTTTTGGATTACTCTGGTATTTTGGGTATTAATAGGAAAAAAAGCACAAAAAACGTAGTCTGATAACTGATTTCTTTGAGGGGTGGCATTTTCTCAGAAATTCATACTTGGGGAACAAGTCCATATTTTGCAAGCAACTATGCAGTTGATTAAATTAAGTTAAAATCCACTCAGCTCTCTTTTGGGAAAAATATGTTCTGTAGTGCTGCTTTTTATAACATTTTTTAGATAGATAGTTTCCTAAAATGGAATGGAAGATTATGAAGGAACCAAGACACTGCAAAATGGGATCAGAATATGGATTGTTTAAAAATAATCACATGTAGCACAAGTTTTTATAGCACTTGGCTAAAAATACCTGCTAAATACTAACAGTCTACTATTTCAGGTAAAGCACTCAACACTTAACAGTCAGAGGAAAAATTTAAAGTTTGTTATTTAAAGAGATAAGTGTTGAAACACACCCATACACAACTTCCCCAGCCAAAACCAACATAGCAGTTTGCCTCCTTCCAATTCAATCACTAACCTCTGCTTTTTACTGACTGAAATTATTGTTTTGTGGAACTCATTATTTTGTAAGTTAGTTTTAAAGGCAATACTATGTTCTGTCTTTGCAGTACTGCAGCTATGTCTGTACTAGCGAATTAACCAATGCAAAAGCTCAGATTTGAGTCCTCTGACTTGATCAGCTATTGATAGAAAAGTCCTGGCAGGCTTTTAAATTAAACAAATATTACTCTCCCAAACAACTTCTGTGCGAGGCTCAGGAATGAGCACATGCAGGGGACCATTCCCAATAATTATTTTGCCTGCCACCACTCTGTTTTGGAGGCTAACAGAGTTTAATTGTATGGACACAGACCATTTCATGCCAGCTGGCCTTGCTGCCAGAGACTAGGTTTCAGCCTGTTTAGCTCATTGGTTAGACTAGCAAACTTCCTAGACTACATCAGTGAAAAGATCAATGCTGCCGTCTGAGTTAAAACTTTCCTGGCTGAAGATACAAAAGGACACATAAGAACGCCTTTCTTCAAAACCCACTTTCTTTTTAGAGCGTTGGTGACAGACTGAACCTTGTCACACCCTTACAAAAAGTCTTGCTGAAATGTGTCTCTGCTGTTTGCCTTAAGAAGAAAAATCTTTTAAAAAAAGCAAGGAAATCTGAAAAGCCATCAAAGAAAGATGTCTGTGTGGTTCAAAGCAGCAACATTTTAACAAACTCTGGATTTTGAACCCAATGGGTGAATTAACAGAAGTCTTCCAAAAGTAAAAATGTTCCCTTCACATCTGTTGTTTACAGTGACAGATCCTAGCCTGCATCTGCAAGAAGCTCAAGAGAAAATTCATAGTACATGTGGGGGTGGCTGCCTTAAAAGTTTGTTTACCCCCATCCCTGTGTCCCAGCAAAAGTGCCTCACAGTGCCCAGGATCTCGCCAGGAGCAGGGCAGCCTGTGCAGGTCTCTGCAGAAACCCTCACCAGCCCCAGAGTTTCAGCTGTGCTCCATGCTGTGGTCCAGACAGACGTACAGCTCTTAACTCCTTTCTTGGAGCTGAGGATAGCAGTACATGTGTGCAGCTTTCTTCTGCTTATACGTAGAAAGGGACCTTCTACACCTGGGTAAAGGCCTTCTAGAGACATTTTATGCTGCTCCGCACTTTCCCTTATTTTGAATATAAATGACTAGTAAATAACAAAGCAGTAAAGTATTGGCTGCTTCTGTAACTGCTGAGAAGCAGCAACTACTAATAGCTGATAGTTCCCATTCTGATACTTACCCTTGTTTATCTACACCGAGAGGAAACACCTCGTTTTCAGAAAGAATCATGCAAAAGTTAACAACAAAGGTTGAGTTATGAATGAGACTGCTTTTCACAAGGAAAATTTTGCAGTCTAAAAGTCTCATACGCTGTTTTCTGCAATTAATTATAAGGACAGTTAAACACAGCTATGTATTTTTCTACATATATATGTTTATATACACACACACACACACATCTATATAGCTTCTCATGCACATACCATATATACACACATAAATATAAACATACCATATACACATACCATGGAGATATATATAAAATGCATATATAATGCATAATTAGTGCATACACACACATAAATAATGCACAATTAGTGCATGATATCAGTGCACAATTACATATGCATATATATGCACTAATTGCCATGTAATTAGATGTCTAAGTAGTGATACTGGTGCTCACAGGTTCAAGAAAACATACATATTCAGAGAAGTATTTACCTCTAAATGGCTATTTTCTAGAAACAAAGCAATAGGAATTGAAAAGATCAAAAATGCAGCTGCAGTCATGCAAGCTCATTTTGAAATTATAAGCCAATTAATAAAAAGTAGGACTTGTATATTACTTGTCCACAAAATTTGTCATCTTCATATCTTACACAACATAGTCTAGCTACACACTTTTAAGTCTACTTAACGTATTTGTCATTGTATACATATTTGAGAGAAAAATTCCAACTGAAAATGTCCTGATATTTATTATATATATATATGTTACCTTTATGAATCTTACAGGTTGTGTGAATGAAAGCAAAAATTGGCTTTAGAAAATAAAATAATTTACTTCTAAAAAAATGTACATGAAAAAGTGATTTTCATTATGGATTTAGGTTGTAACATACTGCAGGTAATAATTTTTATATTTGTTTTAAACTTGTTTGGTTTTTTAATTTGAATTTCACAGAACAGTAATTTCTTAAACAGGTAATGTAGAGACACAGAAGTGAAAAGTGTTAGCTCTCTAAACAAAGTAAATAAGCCACAATTAGGTTTAAATTCTTCTCACACCCAAGGGATTATGAAATAACACATGGGAGACCTATGTTGAATGAGTGAAAATAAATAATCTAATGATGTCTTGGTTAACTTGCTAACAACATTTACCATTCAAAAGAAAAATGTGCCATGCTTAAACTGGCTGATTAATAATTGTTGCTGTAACATTTTAAATCTGACTGATTGATCTACCAGGGTTTTATAGCCTTTGTCACGCTTTACTCCTCTGTTGGGCTAGGGAAAAAGGAAACTTAGCAACGTTCTCAGAGATCGAGAACGCAGCTCAGAAGAGTTTATTAAGGTTGGGTTACATATTTTCCTTCATATATATGCATGTACATATATGGCAAGTAACATAAATAATATTTATAAAAACTAGTCTGTAATCAAACGAAAGACGTTTAGCTCAGTTAACAAGCTGGATGTTTCATATGCTTCTGTTTGGATCCATCACAAAGTATTATGCTAATTTAGCGATCTAATCCAAAATTCAACTGAGAAATATCTCAACTAATATCAGTATGATCTGGATCAAGCATTCATTCTTCATGGAGGGAAAAACAGAGGTGAATATTGAAAATCTTTGTTGTTAACTAGCACCAAAAAATAACTTTTATTGCACTCTTTTGAACAGCAGTTGACTCCAGAAGAAATTCACGGTTCCTGATTCTTTTCTTGTCTACCTTCTTTTGAAGAGTTCACAGCTTGAAATTTCAAATCTTCACTGTGATTCAGTATTTTAGCTTTAAGTCTAAGCTATCAGTTTCATATTTGAGACTTCATATATTTTAAAATGTAGCTGTACTCTTTCATTAGAGAAATCTTGTTTAGTGAAAGCTTGAAATGTGATGCTCTTTTTCTAAGGCAGTATTTGTTACTTTAATGCTGGAAATTGAGATAAAATTGGGAGTTAAAATATTGCAGACTTTCAAAATGTCTTACTACAAATTCTGGAAGAAATTACCTAAGTTATGGAACTAATTTTGCAGAAGGAATATGATGTGACAGGCAACCATATAATTTTTTTTTCATGTATAGTTATCCGAGAAAGAATTAAGAACATTTATTAGAAAGTCAAACACAAACATAAGAAAAACATGATGAAAACTAGTATTTTTAGTAATGCTTTCCTGATTATTCTTTATATTCCAATCTGACCTTGAATATTTATAGCATTATTGGTAGTATTATAGCATTACATAGTTGTGTGTGTGTTTGTAAATAAAAATGTGTATCATATCATGTATACAGATACATGCATAACACATTAAATGTAAAAGGTCATATTAATTATGTGATATTCTCTACTTGTAAACTGTGATCTAATACAGCTGTATTTGCTGAGTATTTTGCATCTCAGAGCAGGATAATAAAGAAAAGATACTCAGTGCAGAGCTCCTGGAAGGTGTTCAGTGGTTTGGTGTGTGGTGGACAGCCACAAGTAAGAAGTTTCAGAAAGTGCCAATCAAGAAACAAGTGAAGTACAACAAAACATCTCTCTGTAACATATGCATGTTATGTCTTATCCATACCAAGTTTTATTTATAGTAAGTGTTTGAAGATCATGAGGGTGTTCTATAAGTTACAGGCTAAGTATATCAAACACTTGTTTAGTTGCACAGTAGGATGTGTTTGAAGTTGTTGAGGTTCCCAGGTCCACTGCAAGTCTAGCTCCTCTTTTGGACTGTGCTTCTTATGATCAGCATCCAGACACATCTTCAGAATAACGAGGCCGCAGCTACCCTTTGTTTAATTTGGGAGTTGGCTCAGAACTTGATTCAGATCTGAAAAAAGAGAGGGAAAAAATGCGTGACGTGCCAAAGCAGCGGCTGAAATAGATCGATTGCTGCTCATGGTTCTTGGTCTGTATTTTATAGTATATATATTAACACCTTATTCTCTTGAGTGTGTATATTCCTGCTATCAGATTAGTCAAGAAATGTGTGTGGTTAAGCTGATTGTAAAATAATTAATTTAAGAGATAATCATTAAAAAGGACTGAAATGGAAGCTATAGTCACATATGGTCACATGTAACTATAAATCGAAATTTACTGAACCACATCAAAATCGCTGAGGCCACATGGGAAAAGTAGCCAACTGGGTCAAATTCATTTAAGAAAATGTGTGGTTTGAGTAGACAGATTTTCTTAAATTGTCCATTGCACTAGCATGCTTAGCCTGATAACACATCCTGCACCCAGGGTGTATCTTTTTCCTGTCTCTTGCTTGATCCTTTTCCATTTTCTAAGCCTAGAACCTGCAAGCAGATGCTGGCCCACGCCATGTCCCTCTTTGCCAGAATCACTTCTCTGGGTCAGGCCTTTCTTCACCTACCACCACGTTCTCTGAGTCAGAACCACTACTCAGAATGACCTTTTCGTCCTGGTACTCAATCAAACCACTCATATGACTTTTCAAAGACACTTAAGAAACAACTCCTTTTATTTTTATTCCAGACTCTCTGTCTCTTGAGCATCCTGACACCAAAGAGCTTTATTCACCCACACCATATGGCAAGCAGAATTACACCTCAGCTGTGAGCCGGTCCTGGCAGGGAGTTAGGATGCTGTCCTGGAGCTAACTCTTCCGAGACTGATTGCACTCTGCAATTTCTCTTTGCCATGTCCCCCACTGGACCCCTACAGAAGCACTGAACCTGTTAGAAAGAGAGAGAGGCAGTCCAGTAATCATACTGAAGAGAACAATAGCATCTTCTATTTTCTTGCCGAAGCCTCAGCCACTATGTGTGAAGTCTGAAGCCAGACTGACACATGTACTATATTCAATAGCTAAGACAGAGAAAGTGAACTGGAGGAGGTTTGTGATAGAATGGGTGACTGCAAAGCAAAAGGACAGAGTCTTGGAAGGGGAAATATGAACAAAACACCAATGTAATAAGGTATAATTTGCCATCATGTAGGAAGTAGTTTGCAAGTGCACATTCCACACTACAGAAGGAGCAGGAGATGTTGAAAGCAATGCTGATGCTCACAGCTGATTCTAGCAAGTGCAACATCTGTAATTAGTGAGTGTTCTGCAAAGTTGAGCTGTGTTCAAAGTTTTGTTTTGCATTTTTCGTTTTCAATAAAGTTTTGCTCTTCGCTTTCATTTGCCTGACAACTTTACCTTGATATTTCTGGAAGAACAGATCTGTTAGCAGGGCTGGGAAAATGGAAGACTGTGGGATATCAGGAAAGGAGTCTGGAAAGTCAGGAAAGGCTGGAGGTAGAGAGCAAAAAGTGAAGACAGGGACAGGAGATAGAGCTTATAAGGGATTATTTATTTCAAATTAATAAGCACACACGTTCACTAAGGGCAACCAGGCTTTTTGCACAAAATTTTCACCAGAGCATCAAACATGGGTTAGCTTTCATGGATGACATGGGAGAAATGAGAAAAAAAAATGTAGTAGACACTGCTCTTTGCGTTTGTCTTTTTCTCACTCCCAAAATTCAACTACATGCTCTTCCATGGTCTAGCAAATACTGTGGAGGTCACCCTAGGTAATGATGCCATTTACAGATTCTGCTGAGATTTATGCTCTATAAGCACCTCTTTCACTTCAGAAACTGGCAATGGAGAAATATGCAGACTTTCTTTTACTTTCCTCTATATGAAAGACCTTGGGCAGTAAGAGACAGTAGAGAGATGGAGTAAGCTTAAGAAGGCAGGACTAGCCATATCATTGTAGCAACACCTCAGTGAGACCTGATGGAAGGTGAAGGTAATTTTATTTTATAAAAACACTGAAAAAATTCAATTTCATGCACTCAGTTACACTGTCATACTCACATTCTCACAAGCAACAAGAAGATGTCTGCCCCTGCTGCAGACACCAAGAACTTTGAGCCCAGGAAGTCTGCCCAGGTTTCCTTGTGACTGCAGGGGGGACAGGGATGCCAGCTGTTGAGTCCTCCTGATGTTTTCTGGGTCCACTTAGATATGCAACCCCGTGCTGGTTTTAGGTCTGCCTTTTGCATCCTTTTATGGGCTGACCATGATTGTGGTTTTTGTATCTCCATCTGCCCCAGTCAGGGAGTCATTAGGATTTACTCACTGTCCTTTGTCTACTTATCTAGGTGTATTTTGGCTCCTACCCTGTCCCTGTCTTCCTTCCATCACCTTTTGATGGCTTGACTCTGTTTAGTATTGGCTTATGCTATTCCTTATTTTAGGCTTTCCCTTTTCTTAGGCTATTTTCAGAGCTGGGTGTTCTGATAAGCAGCACATGCATGTGCTAGAGTCTTGGTGACCTCCTATTCAATATGCCATTGGGACCTGTCCTGCTCACAGCCCTTTTCCTGTCCTTGGTTCCTTCTGGTGCTTCCCTAGCCAGACATTTCCCTTCTTTCTTCATTCAGACCAGTCTTAAGGTTTCTATGACAATTTTATACATTAACTTGTATTGTTTCAAGAACTGTTTCGTACTTTTTGGATGTATCCCCAGACACAGAAGTAGTGTAGAAAACAGACTCAAACTCTAGAATTTTTTTTTTGGTAACTAGCAGAAGACTCGCTGCAGTTACCTGCAGATCAGTATTGGCTATTTCACTCTGCTTTTTCAACAGTTAAAATGGTTGAAACACTGAGTGAAGCTGAATTAAATATGATGACTTTTTTGGCCTGTCCTGAGTCATTTGCTTCTTTTGTTACAGTTAATAATAAAGGACCTACAGTCCAAAATTATCTCAGGTATGTGATCCCCACCCTTTTGGCACAGTAGTGATTACTCAGTAAATTACTCTTAAACCCAACTATGTGTGGAATGACATGGACAACAACACAGAAAAAAATTTGAGAACTAGAAACATCATATTTCTGAATTGTCTAACTTAGAAACAGCCTCTAGATTTATTTCAAATCTTGTTTGAAGTCTCCCTTCATGCAAAATCTTCCATGAGAAGTAGTTAAAGGGAGCTTTTAACCTAACAACTTTGACATAGAACTAACCTCTACTGCAATTTCATAATTTACCAAATTGGCAGTCACAAAGTCTACCAACTTAGCAAACTAGCTATAGAGTTGTACGGTTTGTGTTTCACTGACAGAGTTGTACATGAAGTATAATTTATACGTTGTTCAAAAATCTATATAAAGAGCCAGAGGTTATCTGGCAAAGCTTCTGATGAGCTTGTTTTATGTTAAGAGCTGCCAGAGTAGCAACCATTAAATGCAGTAATTGATGTGCCACATCCTTAGAACTTACAAAACAAGGCTTTACTTCCAAATGTCCCTATAATATTCTTCTTACTTTCTTTGGTATTGATCATCTATCTCCATACTTCATATCAAAATTAATCTGTAGTCCACATACTTCTCATTAAAGCACTTATATTTTGATCTCTCCCTTACCTACTTCTCTCTTACCCATCTTTTTTTAGACCTGGCTTCCTCACGGTCCTTTTTTACAGAAAGCTCCATTAGAAATCTAATACAGAGACTGACGGTGAAGGCTGTGAGTGCAGCTTTTAAGTCTAAACACCTCATCACTTCAGTAATGTGGTTAGCCTTTGAAGCTTTATTAGGCCTGAGACACAAAGTCTGATCACTTTCACAGTTTTCCCACTTGGCAGCCATTGACTGTTAACACATCATTGAAACAGTTACTTAAGAAACTTGTGTTTTATTGGTTTAAACACTTTTCAGCATACTAGGAGTGAGAGTATGATTATAGATTAAAGGAGCTCAACTATTTTTTTACTGAATATTTTTGTCTCCGTTTGATGAGTTCTTCCTGCAATAATAACTTGGAGCAATGTTACCTGATTTTTTAAATATTTAAATGACAGACCAGAAAAAGTATTTGAAAAACAAAAGGTTGATTTGGGTTCTATCAGAGAGTAACAAACAGCTATTTAAAATGGAATGTCTCAGCCATGTAATGGTCACCTGTGAGCGTATATTAGGATGGCTGACACAGATATAAAATATTTATGAAAAGCTTCTTGGACAACTTTGTTCTCCTCAGCATTGAAAGAACTGTGATTTAAATGAGGAAAATAAGTTTAATATTAAAGAAAATCTAAGAAGAAAAGGAAATTAAAGGATAACCACAAAAATATACAGTAGCTGTAATTTTTCAACTGCTTTCACCTCCATCGATACTGCTTAAGAATCAAAATAGAAAATCTCCATTGATGTCATTCATAGTAATTGCACTGGAGCTGGTGGGTTTATGCCCACTGGCTTTAGACTCTGGATCCCTACTGCATAGCTGTCCTTACTCCATTTGTCTCCGTCCTCACACCCCACTCCTCCCAAGACTTCCTTTTACACATTCCCGCTCACAGTGAAAAGCAGTGGAAAACTTCCGCTGTACATGATGGACCAAATTCCTCAGACATCAGCACCTGATTATTTTTTTGTTTCTGAAAGAAACTGAAGACAGGATCGGGACAATGGGGATATATCCCCTTCATATTCTGGAAAAACACCTTCAAGCATCTGTGTTTTCCATCCTCTTCGTTTTCCTGAAATGACTGAACCTCATTCTTCTGTGGACACTGACAACCTTAAAGGGTATTTATTGCCTATCTTTGACACAAGGAACATTCAAGATCAGAAACTAGATGAAAGACTCTATATGAAACACTACAGTTGCAGGAAACCAAACAACACTAATGAAAGAAAAGTTAATGTACAAGATGCTTTTTCTACAATGAATATTTCACACAATGCTTTTTTCAGATTCAGAGCTTCAGTATTCTTTTTGCTAATGGCAAGAAATACACTATAAAACTATCAGTATTCTCAAATAGAAGGTGTTTTTCATTTCTGGTCTTTCTCTCTGAAACAAGTGTGTTTCACAAACACACACACATTTTCCCACACTGATAAGACAGTTGTAACTCATATTGCAATATTGCAGGATATAGCATTGAAGGATACAGTCTTATCTTTAATTCTCTTGCTTAATCCAACACGTAGAACTTTCGTCTTGCAAACATAAATCAAACATCATCTGCCAAAACAAGACAATGTGTGAAAATATATCTGTTGGTAATAGCATTAGATTGGGTGAGACAGCACATGGATCATAAAGGGCAGCTTAAATTTATACATTCCATAATAACTAGATTAAAGAAACAGAAATTGTTAACATCCAAAACCTTTTCTACAAATGGGAGTGGAGAAACAGTAAGGCTTAAGTCTACATATCAGGGTCAATAACCCAAAACAAGTCCTTTTTGCCTTATCGTAGTTTCATTGCATGGATATTGTGGTCTATAATTAATGCCGCAGGAGTGAAAATAAGCAATGAAATGGAGATGACTAACAGAACCTACAACAATTCACAGATAGTATAAATACTTAGTGAAAAGTATAGATCTTAAACTGACTTCACTACAGACAGTGGAAATGGTATACCTCTCAGAATTTATGTAAAAAAGGTTTTATTTCTTTAAAATTCTTAGATTTAAACATTCCCGAGACAGTAATATGTCTACACAAAAGTTTATTAGAAGTGTAGCATGGCTCATTCCCCATGTCATAATATTCACTAAGATGAGTGACAAATTGGAAAGCAAGCAAATTATTTTCTTCTTTAGTGCTTTACTCATGGTAGTATGCTGCTGAGTCTTATTTCTTCCAAATTGCAAGTTAATTTCTTCCCTTTCTCGGGAAGTAAGCAGGGATATTCAATGTTGCTTAAGAAAACACCAAACTTTTAGACTATGGATTACCTTAAGTTCATCTTATATAATCAATGTGTTAAATATGATAAAATTAACCCTATCATTGTCATATAGTTCTATTTTGAAAGGCAAGTCAATACTCAGTATTGAACACATTGTACTGCTCAACAGTACTCAGAGAAATCTTCTAGGACAAATGTTGTGTGAGGGTAGCAGCCTATCAAGTTCCCATGGATACTCATAACGCATGAAGGCCCAAAGGTCAACGGGTCATGAGAAAAAAGAGTTACCAACCTGAAGTGTACGGCTGCTGCATCTATGAGCAAGTTCCCAAGAACAGCCGTGGTGCATGAGTGGCTGGAGGTCACGAGGGCATGAGAATTTGGGAGGTTCCTGCACAGTGAAGTCCACCCCTAAAATCCACCAACTCCACTCTAACTAGGGCTCATGTAACCACATATTACAACTAGATTAGCTCTTCTGCAACGTTAGGATGTCAACAAAGACTCAACATACCACTGTTGCCTAGAAATGCCACTTCTTGAAAAATAAGAGATCTAATATATGGCTATCATGCAACCACACTTCTCTAAAATGGACAACATAATTTTCACAATGTATATAAAACATTTTTCAGAACAAATACATGTGGTATAAGTTTCAGGATGTATAAGTCCTGAAGGCATCACAGAATAACCCAAGCATTTCTTATCTTTGCAAGAAAAAATGAACACCCAACAACAAAACTCTCTCCTAAAGCAGACACCTTTTTTCTCCCCATAATAATTTTCTTCATCATTTGTTCATATAGTATATCTGAAGTACCTGAAAATATTACCAAGAGTTAAAGACTAATTCACAAAATTCAGAAAAGAACTCGGGTTAAAGAGTTGAAGTTGCCGCGATATATATATACATTCAAATATTTATTCTTAGTTTCAGGATAAAAAGATATCACATAGTATTTCACAGGAATGTCTAAAATATAGACAATATAGACATGAGTAAATAAGCAAGCAAAAAATTATTTCTGAGAATGTGTTAGAGTGAATGTATTGTGAAATGTACAGGTGTACAACTAACTTGGATGCCATATAAAATGGAAGAATTAGAAATATAATAACTAATTTGAAGGCAAGAGCTTTTCAGGGATTATGAAAATGGTATCAAGGAAGAAAGCATTCCTTTTACTAAAGAGAATGCAACAGAGGCCATTTGTATATTTAAATAGAGGTCATATGGATGGGGTCTGTTTACCTATTAAAAAAACCCCAACACCACAGCATTACTTAAATTTTGTATTTGGCTCTGGTTTGGCAATGGGTGGTGATCAGAAAAAAAGCAAGGAACATAATATTTTACTCAGTGGGACATTCTTAAACAAAACACCATCAAACAACATTTTTGCTTGCTTTCTTTCAAGACTCTTGTAAAACAGAGAAACAGAGAAGGTAAAAAAATTATTTTATTTTTGTTGGAAATGAAATCGAGTTGCATGATTATTCCAAGAATTTTTTTCACTATCATATTTTGAAACGGGACATGCCATTTTCTTATGATTTTTGAAAACATAAAAAGCCAAAAATATTTAAAAGGATGAAAATTAAAAACAGTACAGAGGAAATACATAACAGTGTGAGAGGACTTTCATTATTTGACTTTGGATATGAATTATTCATATTTTATTATAGTAAGCATTCTTATTAATACAGTTACTAATATTCTTTACAAAAATAATATGGGGGAAAATATATATGGGTTTAAGGTGAAAAAATACTTCCCTCATGTATTTAATAGGCAGACATTCCTAAATTCAAATAATATGCTTTTCCCTAAAATAAATCCAATTAAAAAAAAAAAAAATTGGATCAGTTAAAATATACACTTTTCTTCTGTCTCACAGTTTTTGGATGTCTGTTATACAACATTAAAAAATAATGTGGACTTCTGGTGTCAGGACTGTAGTCCAATCAAGTTGCCCTGTTTCAGCTGGGATAGAGTTAATTTTCTTCCTAGTAGCTGGTATAGTGCTGTAGTTTGGATTTAGCACAAGAATAATGTGATAACACACTGATGGTTTAGGTGTTGCTAAGCAGTGTTTATACTAAGTCAAGGACTCTTCAGCTTCCCATACTCTGCCAGCGAGGAGGTGCACAAGAAGCTGGGAGGGAGCGCAGCCAGGACAGCTGACCCAAACTGGCCAAAGGGATATCCTACACCATGTGACGTCATGCTCAGTATATAAGCTGGGGGGAGTTGGTCGGGGTGCAGCGATCACTGCTTGGGGACTTACTGGGTGTCAGTTGGCGGGTGGTGAGCAGTTGCATCATTTGTTTTTTTTTTTCTTTCCCCAGGTTTTTGTTTCTTTCTCTCTCTCTCTCCCTCTCCTTGTTTTACTTTCCATTACAAATTTTTTTTTTATTATTTTTATTATTACTGTTATTATTATTCAATTATTAAACTGTTCTTGTCTCAACCCACGAGTTT
>NW_008825619.1:2839026-2854606 GCF_000699105.1 Pygoscelis adeliae | reverse complement strand
GACGGGGGGGAGGGTGAGTGAGTGGCTGTCGGGGCTTAGTTGCCGACTGGGATTAAACCACGACACAAATTTACAAATTAGAAATGGGCTGTTACTACTACAGTAATTGAACACTAGGAATAAATATCTTGTTTGATATAGTAATAAAGTGGGGAAGAAGACGACTGCAGGATTGAACTAGGCTTGGCAGAAGAAAGAAGAGGTCAGGAAGGAATTATGATAATTAAAAAGTAAAAATTAGATTGAAAACTCAACTGAAAATGTGATTTTTTCATTAATTAAAACCAGAACATCCAAATCTTAATCTCCACTCCTTATTAAGAAATCCGTCAAAACCAATGTCTTCCCAAAAGTCAGATGCAGAAGACTGGCTTCTCTGTCTGCAACAACACTTATGTGCCAGGGCATGCCACAAAATTTCCTGGATCACAAGACCTGTGGCATGGATGCCTTGTTTTCCTTTCTAAGAAAACCAGAGCGTGTGGTAATGAAAGCCTACTGCTCGTGTAGGTCTTTTTCAGATAGTCAGAACATAGCTGGACTGCATCTAGGGATGGAGACAGTTGGAGCTGGGAAACTGGCAATACTCCTGGATCCTGCAATACATATTTAGCTTCTCATAATGTCAATACAGTTACAGTTAATAAGCTTGGATTCACTGGTTTTTGGCTGTAAGGCTGAATTATGGCCAACCACCATGCCAAAGCTAACCAATAAATGACGTGCAGTAAGTTTCTGCCACTTAGACTGCTTCACGCTGTTTGCTTTGGTTCCTTACAGAGAATCCTAGATCTCTCAGTTGAGCTTCAGTGCTCTTGACAGTTTCATTTCTGGTTTTGGTGATAACCTCCTCAACAATTACATTCATCAGAATCAATGATAATTTCCTTAAAGACTCTCACTCTTGGCTTTTTGGGCACATTATTCAGTTATCTTATAACTAGAAAAAGAATTCAATTTCCATTGAGGAACAACTCCCCCCATTCTTTGTTTTCAGAAACTGCAGCAGAAAACATATTTTCAAGATTACAATTGTCAAGTAAAACACAACTGCAACTAGATTTAAAATGTTTACCAGCTTTTGCTTCCAGGGCTGAAAATCTTAATCTGCCCAGTAATTCATAATTTGTTATTAATATTGAACATTCAAATTATGAATTTTTTCTCACCTTTTCTCAGGTATCAAAACTCTATGATTAGCAAAATAATCTTTGCCGAGATCATAATAAACCAATGTCAATTACTGTAGGAGGCATTGACACTAACAGAAGTCCCTAAAGTTTGTTTCAAAATTTCCCCATTACAGCTGTATAATTTTAATAGCAGGATAAACAGAATCCCTAGGAAAAGGGTTCAAATTTGCCTTGACTAGTTGTTAGGACATTTAACTTAGATCTTTCAAAATTACCAATATCAACAAATGGGAAAAAACTTCATGAAGAAGTACCAGTGTGGTTCCTCTTTCCTATTGCAACTCTTGGTGAATCACAGAGTTTTTATTTTTCCTGTGAAAACTCTCACACCATCAAACTCAAACTCCATGCAGGGAAAGAGAGAACACCCTCGTGATGGAGGAGCTCAAATACGCATGGATGTTTGTGAAGGGGAAAAAAGCAGAGCTAGCTGTCAAGGCCTGGAGTGCTGTCCTCCACTGTAGGAGTTTTTCTCTCATTGCTCAAGACCATCTCTGTGAAAAGAGAGGGCTGTTTGAGATGCCTAAGCCAGCTGGGGAGCTCTTAAAGAAAAGCTGGAAGAAGCCTCAGTGAAGGCTCCCTCACCTTCCCTTGTGAGCTGCTCTTAAACTAAGGGTCTCCAGGTTGGTGGGTATCTGTCTGAGTTATGTTGCAGCTGCATTGCAACCATTCCCGTGCCTGGCGATGTACACCATTGATCTTGATCCTAATCCACAGATTTGACTTCCTGGCCTGACCTTCAACCTCAGCACCTTGGGCTCACTCTGGTTCCTGTCTCCAGACCTGATCCTGACCCTAACCTGCAGGCTGACTCCCTGACAGGACCTCAGCCCTCCCTGTCACCATGACCTTGCTGGGTTGACACATGGCTCTGGGCTGGTCCTAGTCACCATCCTCCTCCCAGCTCTGTTCCTTCGCTAGGTGCCGTGGGATGGGGTTCTCCTTACAGAGGGCCCAGGCCTGCTGGCCCTGTGGCCACCTTAAGCTCCAGATTCTCTCCCTTGGCTGTACCCTGGCCATAAGACTTGCTGGCAAAAGAAACTGGGGGAATATGTCTTTTGACAATAGGAACTAACTATTTTGGGTGTTTCAGGAACCCTAGAAGTGGATGAGAGAGAACAGTCCACCCAACCTCAGTGGGGTTCTTCAGATGATGGCCAGATAACTTCATTGCTTCTTCTCAAGGACCAAAGCTATTGCACATGATATTGCTTTGAGAATCTAAGGCAGTGCTTTGGAAAAAGACTTCAGGTGGACGTAGAGGTTCTTAACATTGGTCATGTTACACCACAGGTGATCTCTTGCTTGGCCAGATGCAGCTTTTATTTACCAACATTGTTTACTCTATATTGAGCAGAAATTATGTTAAGGATATGTCCATTTGAGTTTAAGATGGTAAAAAATCTTGTCACATGACACCCAATTCAAGGGATAGTGTCACTTGAATACAGGAATTTTAAGTCCTAATATATATCAGATCCTTTACAGTTTCACTTGGTTCAATAGAAAAGCCTGTAAAGGCCAAAATGTCCACAAGAACCTAAGCTCTCCAGAATTTCATAGTATCTTTTGTTTTGTAGAAATAGTCTCAGAAAAGAAATACTCCTACAGTTTATACACCTTCTAAAGTTAATCAGCCATATCCTAAGTAGAAGTTTCTTTCTCTGCTGACATGTATGCATGATGTGTGTTCAACATTAATGAAGAATATTAATTAGGTTATTAGCAATGAAAATAAAACCAACTCTCTAATTTCTGTGCTTGAAAGAGTTTTGTAACACGAATCATTGTTTCAAAATATTATTAAAAAATAAGGATTTTTTTCTTCATTTCAACCTCAAGTAATACAACTAATTCTGTTATTTTCGTATTTGTATGCTCAAGAAACACCATTTATGATTTGGGACTGCCAAAATGTCTGCCTCTAGTCATCAGTAAGCTTTAACTCCTTTCTGAAGAGAAAGTCTTACTGAAAGTTAGATTTGAAATATGACACCGTTCATGCAAACATGTAACTGTTGATCATCCTGTTTTTCTGAATACCCTATTCCTAATCCATAACCACAAACTGACTGCATTCTTCTGTGGCTGTCTCTCACTATCCAAGGAAATAGTTGCAGTTTAATATATAACGTCAAGTCATAGACAGGCAAACTTATTAATAATATGCCTGTCATAAGCCAGCTCTTACCTTATGAAAATTGTCACCAATTGATAGTACAGAAAATCTTTGCATAAAAGACAAATATTATAAATTTTTTACAGTTTAGTAAGTTTTAAGAATATGTTTTGGAAATGTGATCATAATTTAGTTGTTCTTCTGAGGCAGGCTCTTAAGGCCAATAAGGGACTATATATTCCATAAAGAGTGAAATGTCATTTTTCTCCTATGATGTAGCTAGCAATATTTCTAAAAGGGAGGACTACATGTCTCATATTAAAGTATAAAATCTTCTTGCAATATACACATTAACTTTCTTGTCACAAGTTAGTTTTTCTTTTGCTGTGCATGAGGTGGAATGGAGGAATCGCTACTACACTGAAAAGTGGTTCATCAACAAACCTTTCAGTTTTCCTGGAAGTCCTTTGTAGGTGCTTGGACTTGACCACTACTCTTCTGAAGAATTTCTACTGCTCTGTACCATGATAGTAGGCTCTTTCAGCAAGGAATACTTCATCTTGGAAGAAAGGATCTTGCTTTATGTACACCAAGGAATGGGTTAAATGAAAACTGAAAAGGAGAGCAGAGAAATGAATGAAGAGGGGTGGGTTGTTGGTTTTTTTTTGGTGGGGGAGAAAGGAATAATCTATTTATTCTCCCCTTGAAAGAGAAAGAATTTGATGGACTGCAGGGCTTGGTTGCTCAGTGATGAGTAGTCAAAGCTGTGCAATCTGGGGTTATCTTCTGTTGTGACCTAAGATATCAGGGTTTGGCTTGCCACGAATGTCTATACTTCGCTTTCTCATTGGCACCCAGCTACAAAATAGTGCCTTTCTCCAAGAAACTTGTAACAACTATGTATCTGAGATTCTCTGCATGATTCACTTCCTTGAGTCCACACCTAGTTTAAAGGCTAGGAGGAAGAATGAATTTCTCTGTTTCTCATGAGCTGACATGTCCTGTCCCTGTCAAGTCTTTGGTAGTTCTCACTTTTCCTCATGCCAGATCCTCTGACTTTATCACATGCTGAAGACCTCTTTTATTGCCGGCTTACAGAAGCAACAGGAAATCTTTCAGCAGAAATGCTATGTGTGTTTTAAATGCTCTTTTTTTAATGTTCTTTCCCCTCAGCCAAGTTACTAGGCTATTCTGTAATACAAAATGGAGCTAGAGAATATTCTTTTGGTTTCCACCACCACCTAATGCAGTCCAATGTAACAAGGAAGTAAAATACTCAGTGCGCTTACTGACTGAAGGCAAACGGGGTCCCTTTGCTAGCATCAAGTCTGCCCTGAATTCTCAGAAAAGATGAAGAAAAGAAACAGGAGTTGTTAAGTCCCTACCTCAGGAAGGAAGGCTACCTTCTATAGCATGTAGAAGACTGGCAGATCTAAAGATCTGACCAGATTGCGGGACTACCAACAAGGCAGAGTAGTTATTTTAAAGCGCTGTCGGTAACAAACACTACAGAAAATCAGTGTTCTCCACTGTGGTTAATTCTTGGGTCTTTGGCAATAGCAGTGGTATGGAAATTGTGAAATAAGGTGTTTGAAAGAATGACAGTGAGATTCACACCTCAACCTTACCTGAGACAGAACAAAAGACAATTTTTGGATGTAAGAGATATTTCTGTGTGCTGGTACTAAAGATTCCTGTCCCAAAGCACTGGCAGTATTCAGGCTTTTTTATTATTGATTGGTTAACTCCAGGTTTAAAAATTTTACCAATTTTTCCCAAAGTTGCCTTCTGACATTGCTATTCTAGGTATAGATCATACTAGATTAATATCTAGGAGTAATAAACTACTTCTCACTAGAAAATTAAATCCACAGCTGCCTTTGTGCATTTACCACCCAAGACTAGGGTAAGGAATGCACATATTTGGCTCTACATCAAGTGATCAATTATTTTATAGCTAACCAAGGACATTATGATTTTCTAATGTGAGCTTTCGGATTCCTTTTGCATTCAGCAATAAAAGAATTACTCTGCAACTGTCCTGAGCCAATCATCTTTTCTGATCTGTATATCTTTTAAATAGATGTCATTCTAGCTAATGGAATTTGAATATTGAAGAATCTGTTATGTAACTTACAACTATAAGTAAACACTTGGTAACAAGATGCATATTTTCTATCTTCACTTTATTGTACTAGTTTTTGATATGCTTTTGTCTATGGAAGGAGAAAAGCCTTCAAAATAATACAAAATGGAAATAGACATATTTGTAGTCTCCTATTCCACCTTTGTCCATAAAATTCTATGTTTTGGATATTGTAAACTCCCCATGAACAAAGAAATAATTATCTTATTCACACACCACTTGTAAATGGCTTCAAATTGTGGTAACTGTGGAAAATGTATTTTAAGCCAAGACTTCAAATGTGAATTCTTGGGATTCAACCTGAATGCCAGAGCCCTGACCTTTAACACTTCCTAGACCAAAAGGGGAACTATAACAAATATGTGTCAAGAGGTGATGACTCTTCTCTCTGTCATCTGAAGAAACTTGGCAGTATCTGTGCCCTTCCAAGTATAAGCATTATTACATCAATAACAAGTGATGTCCAGATGAAGCAAGCAAACCTTTAACTAATTAAGAATTAAGCTGTTTCATATTGTTCGCTATTTGGTTAGCTTTCATTTGGTGAATGCTGTCAAGATCTTTCTCCTTCCTCAATTTTCTCATTTTGGAAATGGTACCTCAAAAATAATCATAGAAACCTACTTTGATCATCGTAACGTTTACAACTATGAGACTTACCAGTTGCTCTGTTAGGAATAAAAATATACATCTGCTTTCAGTCTAGAGGGCTATTAATGGAATACGGTGACTAAGTCAAGACATATTTACACATAGAATACAGCCTTGCTTGAACAAACTGGTGAGGAAATCTGTAAGAAAAATCCACAACTGTCTTAAAAAAATGTGTAAGCTAAGTCAGTTAAGAAATTTGTATAAATTAAATGCACATCTGAAGTAGATAATGTCACTATATTAGTGTGGATAATATATTTTCCTTTTTGTGGGGGTTATATGAAGCTGGAGTGGTTTGCCATGCCTAACAGCAATGCAGCTCCAATGCTTTTTTTTTCTTTTTCCTAGAACAGTGTCAAAGAGAGAAGAAAATGTTTAAAAAAAAAAAAAAAGTTTTCTTCTTTACAATATGACAGAAAGTGCAACCAAAAGTACTGAAACGCTAATGCAGGAAAAAAATATTGTAAGTGAATTCTAATGGCCTTTCACTCAATTTTGGTAAAGCTAGAGATAGGGATCTGCTTCAAGAACACAATGGTTATTGCAATGCAGATAATTTATCAGAAAATGCAGAATATCAAGAACATGGTGTCAAATCTTTGCTTTAAGACTACAAAGAAGCAGCCAACAAATCAATAGCCTTTATAAGCAGTTTACTGATAAATCCTGGAAATAAAATGTTCTCCCTTCAGCTAAGCTTCTAATCTACAATTATTGTACCATGAAAATAGGTCTTCCATTTTCCCTGGGTGTAACTGTATGCAAACAAATTTGCAAAGATGACTGACTCCATTTTGAAAGAATAAGAGCCTATCATAAATCACACTGCAACTAAACCTTATAAGTCATTATAATTTGACTGCTAGTGGGAGAAGAGAAGAGAGACAAAAAATGTCATTTTAGGAGTGAAAAGGAGTAAAATAAGCTGAAATTAGAACTACTGTCAGTCATGCAGCTACCAGTACAGCCAGTCTACTGCACTTGCAGAGCTTGGATAGTCTTTTCCTTCTGAGTGGTTAGTAAATCCATCTAACAATCTTTTTCCTCCCAGTGACAGCTCTCAAGACTGGTCACCTTCCCTTTTTGCCGAGAGTTGAAGCTTTATTGTCAGCTTCTAAGGAGAAAGGTTTTCCGTAAGTGAGAAGGAAAGAGGGTGGCTGACATGGTGTTGACAAATCAATGAAATCTGTATCAGGTCATTTGATCATCATATTCTGCTTGTATACAGAATCATATATACATATTTTGGTTATGTATATATGGTGTAATTCCACAATTCCCAATGTTTATGTCTATAAGAGTCCACCCATTATGTGTGAAGTAGAAGTTACATATCAGCTGGTTTGCACTCATTATAGGTTATAAATCTGTAAAATTCTACTGCAGACAATACTTAATTAAAGATACACTTAATGAATTCTATGAAGAGTAACAAGTTATCCAACAGCACTCTCATATATGTGCATAACACATCACTAACATTTTATATTAGAACTACTGGCCAGCTGGGATGCCATTTCTTGTTTGCTTTCTCTCTCTCTTGAAAGCTATATAAATATATCTACAAAAAATTATAGCAAGAGATTCATGTTTGCAAACTAATTAGAATCACCAAATTAGTGAAGATGTTTGAAATATTATTAATGGATCATTTGTGAACTCTTTTTCTATACTACAGAAACTGTCATTTCCATTTTATGTCCCATTTTAATACCATCATCCCAATGCTCCTCATCAACATCAGTAAGTGTAAGAAAAGTGTCCTTCAGAATGTAATTCCAATCTTCTTCCTAATGTGACTTCAAAAACACTAGAAAAAAGTTCATTAATGTCTTCAAACTTGCCACTTTTTGAAAAAGAAGACAAAAAAAAGAAAAGAGTCCATACCTTACAGTCAAACGTCATAAAATGTTATCGGACAAATTGGTTGGAAAAAGTCTCAACAGCTGTCATTGCTCCTTTTCTTTGTATTGCAATGCCCCCTGCAGGTATAAAAGATCCTCTGTTTCTCCATAGCATTTTCTTTAGCTCCTTCAGTAGAGCATCTCATCTGAGAAACACATGACTACCAAAATCCTTGCTAATTGCAAAACATTGTTTGAATCACAGAACAAACTCGTAAAGCAGAAACGGAAGGTAGAGGAAAAAAAAGTTGATATATACTGTATCTTAGATGGTGAAGACTATATGCGTAAAATAGAGAAAAAAACACCTTGCAGAGGTTAGTGAAAACTTGCATCCTGGCCTGTACTCTGTAAGTCTTAAGAGGTGTAAACTGGAGGGGAATAGGATGGTCCTTTAATACAGTTTGAATCCAAAATCTCTGGCCTCAGTCTTAAATGAACTGCATGTTGTTATTTTTCTTCAGTGAACACAAGAGAAAAAGTATATGAAGTCTCTCAGGATGATAGACTTTGTGACCTACTCAACCCCACCAATATATGTTAAGCATGAACCCAAACCACTGACTTCATGTGATTACCATTATATTGCAGAACATACTTTGACAAATAATGAATGTTCATACCTCTTCGAGAGGTTTCAGATAGGGAGCTATGGAGCAGACAGTCAAAATGACTGAGGAGGTGATGTGGACCTCTGAAACCCAGGTGGGGGCCTGATGCCACTCAACAGCAGTTATGCTGGTATGATTAGAGTGATTACTGGTCTATCCTAACTGCATTGTTAAAACTAGCTAAATTGAGGCATTTGTGAAATTGTTCACAGGCTAGTAGCTTGATTAAGGAAGTATGTCAAAAAGGAGAGAAAGCAAGGAGACTTCACAGTTGTTGGCAGGAAATATTTGATTATATTAGTTAAGTGTCACGTTTCCTACTGTGTTAAACTCTGGAAGGATATTAAGCAGAAGCTCCATGAAGTAATTACAACATACTCACACCAGATAGGGCATAGCTGAGACAAGAAGGAGTGGATACAGTGGTCTCTCCCTTTTTGTGGAACATACACAGTCTCAATGTAGGGACACATAAAGCTGCAACACCGCCTGCAGTACATAAGGGTAACATAGAGGAGTCTATAGGCATGGTCCCTTGCCTGTCCCCCATCCACAAATTTGAAATATGTAACTAAAAATTAATAAATTAATGTCTTTACTCTGTAAATTGTTTTCCCAAAGAAGATGCTTCTAAATAACTAGTACTAAAGTGAGAGAATAGTAATTCAGTTATAGCTGAAGCTACGTAAATATATTACAGAATACAAAAATGAATAAATAATTTTCCAAAATACTTTTGTATTTACAAGTAGTTTCTGCTAATTTAAAATTGACTTGCTCTTCAGCAGCACTGCATTATAATTTTGAAAGAGTAGAAGAATGCATTCCAGTTCTAAGGCTTTGATTGTAAACTTTTTCCTTCAATTATACAAATAGCTATTGCAGCTGATTAATTAGTAGTGACTAATCAAGTTGGTCAAATTCTATTTTTTTTACCAATTAGACATATATTCCAGACTTTGGAATTGAAAATAAAGGGCATTCATAAAACTAAATGACAGAAATCTCATTAAGGAAACATCCGTAAACAGATTTAGCTCAGCCTCAGATTTAGTGATCTCAGCTTATGAAGTGAGGGGTTACAATGCAGCTATGGTGGTAAAAAAATACATATATCTATATATATTGAGAGATAGATGCACATAAATGCACATACACACATATATATGGGCATGTCCTTCAGTTCAGAACTATTTAATACCTGCACTAGGCTGCATCTCTACCTTGAAAATCAAAACCAAAATGTCCATGTAGAATTTTATTCTCCTTAAGCCTTCTGACAGTGACAGATTCACTTAAGATGTATACTCCAGAAACAGAAGATTATAAGATTTAGGAGAGCGGGAAGGGGGACAGTTGTCACATTTAAGTACTTTCCCTAACTTCCGGCTTCTTCTAGGATCACCTGCTTCATTTGCTTTTCTACTTGCCTTTCTTTTATTTCTGTATTTTTTCCTATGTCTTAAGATGGTACATGAGGACATATTACATCAGCATTTTTCTTTAGGCTCTATCGAGAGGTGGCCATACACATACCTAGTACCCAAGGTTTTGCTGTGTCTTGGGATCAAATTACATACCTTGGTAATTAGTGAGGTTTGTGCTATGACTTAGTCCTTGCAAACTGGATGCCAGCAAATGACCTGTTTGGTCACAGTTCAGTCTTCAGTCATACATCTAATTAGTTAATTTAATGTGTATCACCTATAAGGTGTTTTTTTCAATTCAAATCCTAATCAGCATAATTAAAGAAAATAACATACTTGAAGCAGTGCATTCTTTGCTAAGCAAATACAGAAGTTTGAATCAAAATAATTGTTTTGTTGGCCTGGAGAGAACTGGAAATTCTAGAAAGAATTGGCTGCAGACCTGGTTTAACAACCATGTCTCATCCTATGGTTTATCTAGTACTCTTACACAAGAATATAAAACCACATTAAAAAAAATCACAAGTACAAAAATTTCAGAATGAGATGTAAAGGCTGCCCAACTATCCTTTCTGTTCAGTGCTGAAAAGACACAGGAGATTAGCAAGCAAAGCTTATTTTAATGATTTTCGTGATTCATGTCACTAAATTTGATTCTTCTAACTGAACTTTAGATACCTACTCAGACGAATATAATGCTAAGCTTCTAAAAGGAAGATGTTTAGTTGAAACTCGTTCAAGGCTCCCTCTGCAGTCTGCAGGGTAAGGCAACCTGTCCTGTGGCAGATGTCTAAAGGGCAATGGCATTGATTGTTGCCTGGAGATGTCTATCCCCTTCTCGCCACAAAGCAATCTAGGACAGTATACAGTATATAACAAGCAAACAGTGTTGTTTTTTCAGTGAAAATTTTGAGACATAAAAGTGGATAAGTGGAATCTTCTCATGCAGTGAGAAGAATGTATTAATAGAATTCTGAATTAATAATGAATTCTGAATAATCAGAATTAATGGATATACAATGAACGCATGGAAGGCGTTACACTGGGTTTGTAAAAGTTTCACGAGACTAAGAGGAGAATGACAATTGGTACATAAAACACAGTTAAAATTGTTGCCTAAGAGATGACAGCATATATACACTTTTGCTTAGGGAATTACAGAAAAATTGAAAGGAAGATATTATATTAAAAATTCTTAGTCCATAGAAATAAACTACATTTATTTAAATATTGTAAAATGAATCATATCGAATAACTACATGTGATCAGGAACACACAGTCATTTTAAATTGTGCCTCCAGAATGGGAAACAGCTTTTTCTGGGGGAAAAAAAAAAAAAAAATCTTTTTTTTTTGGTTGGCAAGACTGGATCATGAGTGATGGAAGAGTTGGGAAGAAGAGAAAGAGGGACTCCCTTTTCAACAGCAGCACAGATCTATGCAAGTTTTACAGAAACCTCTAACCGTGGGCTTCAGCTTGCAGGGAACTAGATCCAGCGAGCAAGAAGTCTCTCCCACTTCTGTATATCATTGAAAGTACTCAGAAACTGAGGGCAAATAACTAACAACTTGTTGGGGGGGAAAAAAAAAAAGGTTGAAAGCAAAAGCATGATGAATCTACCCTAGATTAATATTCTTCTATAATCAGTGAATAAAAATGGACCAGAGGCTATGTTTGAGTTCAGCAACTACACATAATTAACCACAGCACCAATATTTTGTTGTAATCCTGGAAGTCTTTGAAACTAAATCCTTTAAAGTTCATGTGGGTGAAAGTGAAACAGCAATATCCAGGTAAATTGTTGCCTAAGATTATAACCACTTTTGGATCATAAACACTTGCTTAAGGTTCTTAATGCTATAAATTAAACTCCAGACTAATTTGGTTGTGTTTGATTTTCCTAACAGTCAAAAGATTGTGGCTGTGTTACTGAAAGGAGAGCTGAAGCAAACAAAATTAGTGACTTTTACTTTCATATGCTTGACTCATGGAGATCTGCTTCTCTACTGGTGCAGAAAAAGATACAGCCCATCTTTTTTCTTTTGAGAGAAATCCAAAAGCTAGGGCTATATTAATATCTTAGTCTAACCTCTGCTTTTAGTCTGTTAAACATGTATGACAACAACGATGACAGTTTGATGTTCAAAGATGAGAGAATAAGGTGAATGTGCAACAACAAGGGTATTAATATGCTATCAGGACCAAGTTCTATAAAGTTCTAATGCTTTTCTGAAAAACACTAGGAAAAGTTTCACCCAGATAAGTCATATGTGCTGATTTGTTGCTTACAAATAGCTCAAAGGCTGTGTTGTTCCATCAGCTGAAAGAAGAAAGTTACTTACATACATTTCTTAAAAGAACTAGCAAAAAATGCAGCAGTTGATGTTCTGCTTCTCACGCATTCCCCTGGAGTAAACATCAACAATATTTGTCTGAATGCAGCCTGAAGGCATCTATCCATCCTTTCTGACTGAAAGTGCTAAAAATTAATCAAACACTTAAGAAGATGTTTCACTCTAGCTTTATAGATACTGAATATTGAGATCTGGCAGCTCAAAGATAATAACTAGCGTAAGTAGGACTCTTGCTCTAGAATGATCAAACAGCACTGGCTTTTTGGAGTGAGTTACTTTCTTAAAAATTAGAAATCTAGTTCCATAATATCCTTTCCTTGGTTTAATTTAAAATTAGATCTATTTTTAATTCAAAATAGGAAAGCAGAGAAAACTGGAATTTCAGTAAAGGTTGTGCATAGGTATACCCTTTCAGAACATCTGGTGATATAGCCCTAAGGTCATATTTCTAAAATTAAACAGCTTTCCTTCCTGCTACAGTGTAAGGTCCAAGCTACTATAATCTTACAAGTGTGTCACACCCAGATCAATTTCTGACATGAAAAAATGAAATAACTGCTGTTATTTCTGCTGTTAGTTGGTGTTCTTATTCAGGGGGTATTTTTTTCGATAGATACATATTGAATGTTACAACTGAATCTCAGTTCTGTTTTCCTTCAAAGTTTGGTTTTCTTTTGTATTACAACTTTACAGTGTCATGTAAGTTCTTCAATTCTAAACCACAGAAATTAGGCAGGCAAAGATCAATTGTACAGAAAAGAGAAATATAATGGGAGATATGCAAACCTGCAATCAAATTTGATAAATCAAATTTATCCCAAGAACATTTCCACACAGATTCAACTATTCCAGAAACAGGCTAAAATGATAGAGGTTTCTCCCATTTGAGGATATTTGCACCGCACAGTTTGAATCAAGCATATGCAAATTTCTTCATCTTGTGCAACTCATAATTACAAGATAAGAATGATTTCCTCCTGGATTCACCTGATTTGAAAGCATAAATATCCAGAAACTGTCAAAATATAACCTGTCAATCTTAATTTAAAATTTAATAAATCATACTCTAAAGGATGATAAGCAAAATCCTTTTGTAGTAAAAAAGCCTGAAGGAAAAAGTACTAAAATTACTTTCAGTGAAAAAAAGTAATATACAAGAAGACGACAACTTCTGCCTGAGATAATTTCAAGAATGTCCCAGATTTTTGCTGAATGAACTTAATCTTTTGTAGCACAAAGTCTACATGGCCACATGGTGGATTTAGAGCATTTCACTATCTGGAAACTTCCCGTTGCCATGGACTGTCATAATTAAAGCTAATTAAAACAGTAAATGGGTCATATATATAGATCAAGACAACTGTGAAATTGTAAACAAACAGCAACTGAAAATTTTAATTCCTTTTAGAGGTTTATCTAACTCCTATCAAAACATCAGTCAGTGTGTACACTGATTTAAACAGAATGGCATCACAGCCTCTGCCCGTGAAGGGCTCATCCAGATTACAACAGTACAAGCGTTGCCTTCATTTCTGCTATGACAACAGGTTTACCTTGTGGTTTTGTTTGGTTGCAAGGGCAAAGAACTATTTTTGCCCTCGGATTCTTTAAGGCCAATTTTCACTTCTGAAAGCACTAAAACCAATTAAATGTAACTGGGGGGGGGGAGGGGGGCGGGGTTATGTGTACACATTCATACAAAAGTGCAAAGAATGATCACTGTATATAATGATCGTATAATATATAGTATATAGTATAATTCCAAAGCTATGTTTTTATTATTTATCAAAAACCCTGAACTTTACATTGCTTAAGGAAACAGAATGCTTCAATGAGCTTTCAATATGCATTTGAAGGCTGCATACCTATTAAAACATCTTAAAATGTACTTTTCCTTGCCAGCTGCACTGACTGATCAAGAGGAAATAAAAATGCAACTCCTTTCTTCTTCAGGTTTTGTGGATTCCCATGCAGCCTGAAAGAAGGAGAGACAGCCCATCTTTCCATCTTCCAAATTCTGGAGCCATGTAATCACCTATTTTGTACATGAAAGAGGCATGTAAACCATTCAAATGAAGTCTTACTTAGCAAAAATTCTCAGGATGGCATTTCTGGCAGAAGATCATGGCCTCTCCCCAGAGTGACTTCATGTTTAGACAATGGTCTTCATTCTAAACCCAGCTCTGCCCCATCTGGAACAGATTTCAACTCAGACGAGCTTTTTATCACTTAGCTATTTCAGGATAGGTATATTTCCACAGTTTCTGTTGGAGCTAAGCTATTTAAATGCCTACTGAATTTAAGTATCAAGAAAAAAAATGTTAGGGAGATGGGAAACAATATGACCAAAGAGGATTTTTTATGTCTAGAATTCACATCTTAGAAATATTTATAAAACACTAGCACTGACAACATAAGTTAACTGATGGAAGCAGAGAGTTCTTTTATTCTTTTCATACAAGCCTTATTTAGACTGTCATAACTTCATCTTCCCTATATTCACCAGCAGAAAGCTTTCCACTTGTTTCAGGATATCTTACATCAGGCAGAAAACAGTACTACTGGATAACATTTCATCAAAACCCCTGCTTTGTCAGGTTAAAATCTTGATCTCCTGGTAGATAATGTTATCAAAATGATCACACTTTGTTCACCTTTACCTCTCAGGAAGATTCAGCGAATCTGTCAGAAAATGTTCGTACAGCACTCATGGTTAGCAAAGATATTCCAGAGAAAGACAGATTCGATTCTCCATTTTTTTAAGACATCAGATATTTTGTCCTGGTTTTGGCTGGGATAGAGTTAATTTCCTTCCTAGTAGCTGGTACAGTGCCGTGTTTTGGATTTAGTATGAGAATAATGTTGAAAACACACAAATGGTTTAGTTGTTGCTGAGCAGTGCTTACACTAGTCAAGGACTTTTCAGCTTCCCATGCTCTACCGACTGAGAAGGCTGGAGGTGCACAAGAAGCACAGCCAGGACAGCTGACCCAAACTGGCCACAGGGATATTCCATACCGTGTGACGTCATGCTCAGTACATAAACTGGGGGAAAGCTGGCTGGGGGGCGGTGACCGCTGCTCGGGGACTGGCTGGGCATCGGTCGGCGGGTGGTGAGCAATTGCATTGTGCATCACTTATTTTGTATATTCTTTTAGCATTATTATTATTA
>NW_008825619.1:2833142-2834094 GCF_000699105.1 Pygoscelis adeliae | reverse complement strand
GCACGGCATTGAGTGGGTGTATCACATCCCCTATCATGCACCAGCCTCTGGGAAAATTGAAGGATACAATGGGCTGTTAAAGACTACACTGAGAGCAATGGGTGGTGGGACATTCAACCATTGGGACACACATTTAACAAAAGCCACCTGGTTAGTCAACACTCGGGGATCTGCCAGTCGAGCTGGCCCTGCCCAGTCAGACCTTCTACGTACTGTAGAAGGGAATAAAGTCCCTGTAGTGCACATAAAAAATATGCTGGGGAAGACAGTCTGGGTTATTCCTTCCTTGGGCAAAGGCAAACCGATCTGTGGGATTGCTTTTGCTGAAGGACCTGGGTGCACTTGGTGGATGATGCGGGATGATGGGGAAGTCCGATGTGTACCTCAAGGGGATTTGATTTTGGGTGAGAATAGCCAATGATTTGAACTGTATGTTGTTAATTGCTGTATAGTACTGTATGTTGTTATTTCTATGGTTGCTAAATGCCATATTAGCAGTATTACAGTAAGAATCACCCAGATTATTGAAGAATGAACTTTGATGAAACTGAGCAAAGTGCAGCAATGATAGAACTGGATAAGCGCAGGGGTGATGGGACCAGAACTGACTTCAGCATGTAACAATCCACCACCACACACCATCTCTCCTGCCCTGAAGGGCTGTTATGACAGATGGAGCCCAAAGTCATGGAGTAAATGAACTCAATGAACATTTTATAGGGATGGCCCATAGACGACGGGAATGATATCTGTGTGTATATATCAAAAGACAGGAAAGATGGTGGTGATTAATTGGGATGTATTGGAAAGTGGGGGACCTGGGCGTGATGTAGACAGTATAGAATAAGGGGTGGATACTGTCCTGGTTTTGGCTGGGATAGAGTTAATTTCCTTCCTAGTAGCTGGTACAGTGCTGTGTTTTGGATTTAGGATGAGGATAATGTTGATAACA
>NW_008825619.1:2823199-2833125 GCF_000699105.1 Pygoscelis adeliae | reverse complement strand
TGCTTACACTGGTCAAGGACTTTTCAGCTTCTCATGCCCTGCCAGTGAGAAGGTGGGAGGGGGCACAGCCAGGACAGCTGACCCAAACTGGCCAAAGGGATATCCCATACCATATGACGTCATGCTCAGTATCTAAACTGGTGGGAGGTGGCCGGGGGAGGGGTGACCGCTGCTTGGGAACTGGCTCGGCGTCAGTCAGCGGGTAGTGAGCAATTGCATTGTGCATCACTTAATTTGTATATTCTTTTATCATTATTATTGTTATTAATTATTATTATTATTATTTTCCCTTACTTTTCTGTCCTATTAAACTGTCTTTATCTCAACCCACAAATTTTGCTTTTCTTTTCTGATTCTCTCCTCCATCCCACTCAGGGGGGAGAGGAGTGAGCAAATGGCTGTGTGGTGTTTAGCTGCCTGCCAGGATAAACCACAACAAAAGTAAACATTCCTAAACTGTTGATATTTCACAATTTTTTCTGTCTGGCTTCAGTTCCTCACTAAATTTCTTTGAGTGTGGTAACTGTTATTATTTTGTAGTCATGGTTGGAAAGTGGAGGACATACAAAAAACATTCAGCATGTGAACTTCATGCAGGTTGCTTTGAAGGACTGAAATTTTACATCTACTTCTGCCTCCTTTTTAAACTATTTGTTGCATGAATATATCGTATTTGTACACATTTGCCTATTACAAGATCTCCAAGTCATTTAAGCAGATATTTACTACAAAAGTGTAGTCATTATATCAGACTGGTGGTAGAATCCTAAAAAAGGAAAGGTCCTGCAAACAAGTCATATTTATAGCTTTGTTCTGTCTCTATCATAGAGTACAAATTAAATTTGACCTTGATATACTACAGTAATGTAGAAAGAGCTTCAGTTAGCAAGTGTTTGTCTTATGCAAATGTTGTTCAATAGCTTTTAATGATACTGCCAAGTATCATTACAATAATGTATTTTGCTCATTTTACAGTGGTGGAGATGATTTTAGCTCACAAAGTTTACTGGCATAAAATATAAAGTGAACTATGGAGCTGAAGGAGCTGTGGAGCTAAAGCAGAGCTCAGAACAGACAGATCTGATATTTAAAAAAATAACCCAAACCCATACGTGCTAAAACAGATCAAAATACGAACAGGAATTCAGATAATTTTGTCTTCTATCTCCTTCTGTCTACAGAATCTCTTATTCAGTCTCATCAAGTCTTTTCCTACTGCCCTGCTCAGCAAATTTTCTCTTGCTTTGCACTGAACTTGTCACAATTCCTTGCAAACAGGTTATTTTTAGATAAAGAAGAATGTTTTGTCATAGTAAATCAACAAATAACTTTCTTCTTGCAGTCTAGTACTGTCTCAGCCAGAAAAGGAGACATTTAAGTTAAATGTTAGTGATGCTGTAGTTAATAGTATCTGTAGATAGTACAAGGAGATCAGGTGCTCTTGGGGTCTGTTACCTGGTGAAAGAGAGGACAGGTCACTTTGGTCACTAAATGCCATTTGTGAGCACTTTGAGGCTGTATCGATCCATCACATACTGCCTGCATGGAAAGAGGAAGCTGTGTTTTCGCAAGGAGGGCAGACAATAGGTCATACGGAGATCAAAAGTGGCCCAAAAAAGCTGAGGTGATCATTCATGTCCTTACTCAGGGAGTCTGGCTTTTTCCTCAATTACTTTTTTGTATTTTTACAAAGATCAAATCCCTGCTTAATTACAGGAATCAAAGTCTTATCTGTGCTTTTTACCTTGCTATGCATAGAAACAAAAACCAAAGATTAAAATGCTTTAGTATGTTTTGAGAGCTCTATTTCAACATGCAAACATTTTTTATGTCTACAAACTCAGTTATGACCTTTTTAATTCTGAATCAGTAGCTACAAAGAATTAATGAGGCCTAACTAATCCACTTCATATTCACGCCATTAGTTTATTTAGAGAAATTTTCTTCAGTGTTTCTATGTAGACAGAAGCTTAACAAAGACTAATAAATTGATAGAAAGCATATTACAAAAAATAAACCAAATGGTAATTTGCTTAATTAGTCACTGAAAGACAAGTGTTGTTACAAGCAACTCTATTTTTAGAAATGTCACATGCAAAATGTAGTGGATACACGGGAAATACTTATAAAAAGCATACTCATTAAGTTCGCCACTGTACATGCTTTCAATTGGTTTAACACGTAAAATATAAAGAAGACAAGATAAAACAATGGGAAGGTGAGATAAAGGGTCAAAAGAGGACAGATGGCAAGAAGATGAAAGAAACTGATGAAAAATAATGGCTACTGGTGACTGCATGTACAATACATTATGCAATACAGGGAAGTTATCAATAGTATAAAGATTTTAAAAACTTTTCCAATCCACATGAAAAATTTTTTTTGCAAAGGTAGTACAGGACTGGGGAAAAAAAGATCATTTCATAATCAGGAAAAAAAGTAATAACTTATCAGTCTGCTAAAGTTGAAGTATTAGGGACTACGAAAGATGCAAAAAACCTAACTACTTGCATATTGAACTGGAACTTGGAAACGAAATGGTAGCCTACACATCAACACTGATGATAATGAGCTGTCACTGTTTACAAACACATCTCATCTCATTCCTGTACCAAATCTCAGTTACTCGTATTTAACAGAAGAAACAACAAACCAACATCTACAGAAGGGTTTTCAGAGGAAGTGGTAGGGAGAAGAACACAAAATCACAGAATCACAGAATGGTTTGGGTTGGAAGGGCCCTTCAAAGATCATCTAGTCCACCCCCCTGCCATGGGCAGGGACATCTTTCACTAGACTGGGTTGCTCAAAGCCCCATCCAATCTGACCTTGAACACTTCCAGGGATGGGGCATCCACAACTTCTCTGGGCACCCTATTCATGGGCATGGCAGCTGTGAAGCTGAACACGGGCATCCACGCAGGCTGTGACAAGAGGAAATAATGGAGTGCAAAAGTAGGCACTTCAAATAATGTGTTAGGAGGTGAAATGAGACAAATTGTGAGCTGATGGAGTGATTTAACGGCAATGTGCCATTCCCCTTCTATAGTGTTCATTTTTCTGACTGAATTTTCCATTTAATGGATGACTTCAGGTTTTGCTCTCTGGCTTCCAGACAGTAATTCATCTCACCTCAGAATTTCAAGTGATGGTGGACTCAGCATCTGGCAGCCAAGTAAGTCTACACCATTGCCAGGACAGAGGCTCCTTCTGCCAAACTTCAATCATTTACCTCTGAGGCGGTTTTCCTAGGCCTTCCTCAATGTCAATAAAGAAAAATAAGCAGTTTTAGAGAATGATTCACCTAACATATTTTAAAAGTCTACTCTGGGTTGAAACGAATTCCTTTCCAAAAACGTCTATTTCTCTTCACCGACCAATGAGGCAGCTTAGAATGACTAGCTCAAATATCCATGTCTAGACTGTAGCCCATGCCTGCATTCCTTTGACAAATCCCACCCAAGACGTCAAAAACTGAAAGGGAAAACATGAAACTGTCTGGTTATATGAAAACAAACAAGCAAAAAATGGCTGGGCCTTTTATGAACTAGATGGACATTTATGAAAGATAACTCTTAATATCAAACAACATACATACCTTTGGGATGCAAAAAAACCCACAAAACTTTATTTGGCAGAGATTAAAGAACGAAGAGCAATTCTAGATTGATGGACAAAAATCTTCATTGTCACTTAGGTCTTTGGCTTCAGCTTATATTGTAATATAATCAAGCAAAAACAGAATAGAAAAAGGACAAAAAAGCAAAACCACTATCTCTGTTGTGGCTGCTCCTAATTTAATTAAATATTCCCATGTTTTGTTCAATAGGTCATAAGATTACCAGGAAATTTTTTAAGACAACTTGCAACATATGACAAAGATCTGCTTTATATTTGCAGATTTATAATAATTTCTTGTGGTTTTTTTCATTAATGTTTGTTCCCCAAATTAATCCCTTGGCGATATTGAACATATCTTTTTATTATTTTCATTTAGAAAAAATTTGCATTTCAGATTTCTGCTTGACTCCTTGGCTAGATCAAGGGTACTATAGAATTGGTAAGTGGAAAAGGCAAATGACATACAAGTTGACAATGTTGATCTATAAAGACTAGACAAACAGCAGTGCCACCTACTGTTTAAACACAGAAACTCCTGAGAGCTGTGTCCAGGTACCTTATGCATGGTTTACAGTGGGAAGTTCACTTCGAGAAGGCATTACTTTCTGTAACTGGTACAGTGTAGCTTAAAAAAATAAGTTTAAAAGCAAAATTAAAAACAAATAGCTGTGCATGGGTGAGATCTCTGTCTTTCATTTCTGTCTTATTTTTTCATACAAATTATTCCAGTGGGGGAAATAAGAAATTTTAAAAATGTTTTTAAATTAAGGGATAAAGTGAGAAGGCAACTGCTTTCACAGTCAAATGGTCCTTTGATTTGTTACATGATTTTGGAATGTATCAGCAGCACTTGAGCTTCCTAATCTCTCCCTCTGTCTCTCTCTCTCTCTCTCAACACACACACATGTGAAATGGACTTGCAGAGTGAGGTATTCCTGAAATTAATGATTTCTTCTCATACAGACAACTTGCAGAAAATAATGTTAATTTCAGAATAATTGATAAAGGGCACATAAAATAGTAGCAGATCTTATTTGGCGGAAATGTTTGTAGTGACATGTTTAATAAAGTATCCAGGAGCAGCTCTTACCGCAGGGGTAGTGGGGTCCATCCGCACGAGAACTTTATAACCCCTCAGTACATCTTTGAGTCTGATTTCACTCCTGCGTCAGGACGAGGCACGGCACACGCTAGGACGGAGCCCGGCACCACAGATGCCAGGATGGGAAGCACACTGAGCCCACACATCTGCCCCTGGTGAGGATTTCCCTGCTATCCCCGATAGCCCCTACCCCTCCATGGGCATGGGCATGGGGCAAGTGGGGCTGAGCATGGGAAGTAGCACAAAGGAAAAAGTTACTAGGTCCTTTGGGAAGTAATGGCCATTTGTGGGGGTGGGGGTGTTTTTCCAACTTATAACAACTAACTATCCTCCTCTTGTATTACCCAGATAATGAATAACCTGCAGTGCTCTTGTTTCGTGTGTTTGTTCTCTCAAACCTCACTCGTGTTACACACGGGTACACATATACACACCAGCCTATTACAAAATTTTCTGTTGAGATCACCACCAGTGAAAAAAAGCCTGAGAGGGGCTCCTGGAGAAACCACTCTAGAAAGCTGTGAGTTTTAGATTCCCCATCCCTCTTGTAAAATGATTACAATATTCCAGTAATATACCAGTCCCTAAATGTAGGATACAGGCTAATAGTTGAATCCACCTGACAGGGAGGCTTCTAATTCAGCCACCTCGGGTACCTAGAAGAAGACAGGCCATGCAGAGGGGGAGTCATTTCATCTTAAGATATGATATGAGCTGATTGAGCTTACTGAAAACAAATGTCAATGTCTACTTTACATTAAACAAATAAATTAATAAAAAAATTTGGCCAAAATCAATAGGCCAGGAAAATCTTGAATACGTTCTTTCAAAATGAAGAATTTCAATTCTCATTTCAGAGCAATGCTTTGTTTTAAAATTTATGACATATTTATTTTTAACAGAATGAAGTATACCTTGGCCTGCAATTTCTGGTTTTGGGTAGAAAACAGGAAGCGTCTCTATTCACTATCATTCCTTTTGCACAAACTCCTTGGCACATTTGCTGTGCACAGCAAAGAAAAGCACGCATTAGCTTTACAGGCTAAGTGTCAGTGAAGACAAATTTTCCAGTCTGAAGTGGTCAGTTGTATACCACAAAGGACAAGCAAACTCATACCTTACTTCCCGTAGCTGTGGTACAATGAAAATTAATCTCGAAAACAACTTTTAATATTATAACTAGATGACAATATAAGTACGTAAAGGCCTGACCTGAACTCTCAGAGACCGTTGGGAGATGTAAAGCTGCTAGAAGTCTGATCTAGTAAAGTGTCTAGGTGGCAAAATCAGATCAAATGCATGATTTAAATAATGCTACTCTGTTCAATCTAGATAGATGAGGCCTTTGGAAACTGAGGAAGAACTATCTTCTCTTCGATATTTAGAAATAACTTGAACATGTCACCTTGGGACTAGATAGCAGCTGTGAGTCAACCCAGGGGAAATCTCACCCTTAGTCTTTTTGTTAGCTGCTGTTACTCACTTTTAATTAAAAGAATGCTCCACATAAGGCACAGACAGGTGCAAGGGAATAAAAATGAAGAGAACCTTGCCTACTCAGCTTGATGAAAGTAAATTTAAGTGGCAGCCAAGTGATAAACTGGGGGCAGAAAGGAACAGACAGAAATCAAGATAAAGACAAACTTTAATCAATACAACCATGAAAGACTAGTGTTAACGTGTTCCTCATAAACAATATTGTTCCATTTTATTTAAGGAGCCTTAAATCACACAATGTCAGTTAGTCTTCACAATATTTATGTTTTAATTAACTATGCCAACCATAGCCTCACTTGCCGCTGAAATCAACTTACAGGCTGGTCAGCCTGCAAGTTATATCATATAAAGCTGGTATGCAATGTTGGATATGACTAAACTCAAACAAATTCCTTCAGGCTTGGGCTGAACCTCTGGTAAGGTTCAGCATATCTAACCAACTACTACGTACTACCTACATACTTACTGTATCGTATAGGACCTTTTTGTTCAGAAAGGCTGAGACTGTTAGCCTTCTGCGTTGAATGATTTTCTTGGCTTAAATCAACTAAATAGGACAACTGTCTCATACTTCATATATATATACGGTTTTTTGTTCTGATTCCATCTGAGAGGCCATATTACAGGGCTGCATCTGGAAAGTCCATCGTTCAGTGGACTTCTGGTAACCTATGTTCCAGCTTTCAGAATTGCAGCTTAAGATAGGTTCTTATTTCATAGAATATGACAAATAAAAGTCTTCTTGAGCATTTCTAAGGACAATTTAAATTAGGCAGTTTAGGGGTTTTCCCCCTTTAGTCAGAATTCTATAATAAAGGTTTATTCACCAGTTGAAGGTTTAGATTTAACAGATAACAGAGACTTTAGATTTCTAAACTGTATTCAGACTAATGATGCAATGTCTACCCAGCTGATAACGATGGTTTTCTTCTGCTTACATACTGTTGAGAGACTTGGCTTCAAATACTGGGAGACACTGCAATTGTTCAGCTTATAGTCAAAAGAATAGTCAGAAAGTGGTAAGTAGTAATTAATAATACAATGCCATGGTAATTACTATTGTAACTAAAGTTACTTGTTTTCTTGAGCAGCACTTAAATGCACTTTCTTCTTCTTCGTCACTTTTGGGTGTTTTTCTAACATTGATGTATCACCATTTTCCTTTCCTCTTCACACTTTTGGATCAAATGTGGTATAGCATTCTGGAACTTTTAACTTCAAGTACATGCATCTAGCTCTTCTTCCCAGTAATGAAAAATCTTTCTCTTTTTTGCTTTCTCTGGAATTTGACTCTTTTTATTTGCAATGACAAACTCAACAATTAATGCAAGCTGTACCTATTCTATAAAATTCAAGCCCACTCTTAATTGTGGACTGTTCCTTAACTGTTGGCTTGGCTTTAGTAATGTTACCAGTTACTAAAAATTTCACTAGCAAAGATGTAGTCCCAGTGTTTTATATTTGTTTCCCACAGACTTGAAAAGAAGCAGGACAGGAACTGGAAAAAGCAATTAATGAAAAAAGTAACTGCACTCCCTGCTCTGAGAAATTATCTTCCCATATGATGCCCCGAACTGCATTTCACCATCACATTTATTTATAGTCAAACTAAGTCTTTTTTTTTTCTTCTTCTTGTAGGTATCATTCACAAAATATACACTTTCAAGAAATACTTTTTTCCGAAAATTCTCTTTGGAAGTACACCTTAGAAAGATTTCAGTCATGACTCAGTGATGCACTGAATCTATTTTCACCTTGCGATTCAACAAGGTGAACTTCATTTTGTTTCTATTTTTCCCTTTTTATTAAATGTTTCAATATTACATCTGTATCATTTGGAGCAGGCCTTTGCTAGAGGTTGCTAAATCTAATTTCATAAAATTGGCCATTAGTGTCACAGCTGGTTTCCAAGCCAGCTGTTGAACTTTGCCTTCTGAAAGCCTTCTGCTCCTGTTGTTGTCTCTCATGAGCCTCAACACATCTTCAGCTTCGTGAACACCTCCTTTCTCCCACAGATCCTTTGTGGGAGAGAGATGCTTTCCACCCTAATTCCCCACCCTCCTTCCACCCTATGAAGTCACCGGTCTCCCTCCAAAACCAGGTGGTTTTTATTCGGAAGCACCTCTGGTTTTTTGAGATCATTTTTGGGGGGGACAACTCCTACATTTGCTTTATCTGTGAACTTCTATCTCCTGTAATAATTCCTCTTTGGGTCCCTGTTTGGACACCTTAGCCAAGCACAAAGTGATTCTGCAAGCAGAATCACTACCCAGCTTAGAAGTATAAAAAATTATTTATTGGTTATCATACACAAATGATCACTGCTAGGCTAGGCATTAATATGCTCACCACTTCTTAGAAGACAAACGCAGAGTCTTTGCTAGCCAGGCAGGCAAGAGTCAGGAGGAGAAGGGGCAGTTCCTGCAGGTCCCCGGAACACAGCCGCAGTCATGCCACCTTCTGCCACTCTAGGTTTTCTTTACGACTTTATACTTGCCCATGGCGGTGCTTTTCCTTGTCTTGCCCTCTCTGCAATTTCAGCTTTCTCATCGCACACGAATCTCCTCTTCAGACATTCTGACAGCTTTTTTTTTTTTTTTTTCCACAACTCAGCAATTTCCTCAGAAGTCTGCACCATGGTTACGTAGCTGTGTAGTATCAGCAATGGGCCTGGTATCCTTAGAGCACAGACGCACGAACAGACTTCAAGACAGAGGGAGTCACACTTCTCTTTTTTAGCACTGAGATGACTGTAACACAGCAGGTAAGGAAATGGATGTTACAGGTGGCTACCAGTCAAACCTGTAGGTTTGAGTATCAGTTGCTCAACACTAACCTTCTATATGCTCATGCTTACCCTGTAAGAAAAGCTTATCCTTTTCCTTGTGATACACCATTAGACATTTCTTCAGATCTTAATATACTGCAATAAATCATTGCATTTTCTTGAACTTTGCAATCCATGTATCAGCATTTGGATCTGGGCCAATTTGAATTAATGTTGCGAAAAACTGCATTAAATCCTTTAATGACACCTATCCAAAACAAGAACCTTCCACCCTCCCCATGAAAATTTATTATGCAGGGCTCATAGAAAGAGATATTCAGTAGGAGACATAATTTTTAAATATATGCAATTCTGAATAATATGCATAACATCTTTGTCAGTACTAAAAGAAGACTTTCAAGTTAAGTTTTACTTTCAAAGATTTTCTTTATATGTCCCCTCATTTTCCATGAAGCACTCAATCCGTGAAGTAGGAATTCACAGTCTTACTTGGCAGACATGTTATAGTAGTCACACTAATCAACTTAATCAAGCTGACCAAAAATGTAACAGAGTTAAAATCATATTACCAAAAGCTCCTTTTGCCGCTGTAGCTTAGCCTGTTAAGGGAACTGATTTTACACACACCTCCAAGTAACTTGTAACTTAACTACATCGGTGCTCCAAAATACCTATTCTGGCAAACACCATGTTGTAAAACCACTGAAATGTTTATATATCACATGTAAGCCTTTTCTGGTGCATTTTAGTCTTAAGAAAATGGCAGAGTATTACAAAGAACAACAACTATTAAAGGAACAAAGAGTGAAAGATATGCTATAAAAATGTTGAATATGGATAAATTTATCTAAACATGAACATGTAGCAGATAAAAGCAGCTTTGACACTTGAAGGATAAGGGTCTGATCGAGTCTAGCT
>NW_008825619.1:2820437-2823146 GCF_000699105.1 Pygoscelis adeliae | reverse complement strand
AGTTTTATTTATACTTTCTTCTAAAAGGGCAAAAGAGAGACGAGTGCCAGCTGCTACATTTGAGAGACACTATCTCCGTTTGCTGTCCCTGGCAATGACTTGCTTGGCCTATACTTGGAACCATCCCTGACTAAAGGTTTCATTCTCACCAACTCAGAAAGCTTAATCTACATCACTCATTTTCCAATTCATTAATAGATCAGACGCAGCACAGAAGGAACAAGAAGCTAAGTAATGTACTTGAGTCGACATCTGGAAGGATGAGAATGAAAAGGGTTCTCCTGCCATGATTGTGACCTTTGTACTTGCCGTAGCCATCAACCAAAGTATCACTCTAGATGCAAGGGTGGTCCTAATGATACTACTGCCCACTACAAATTAGATCTCTGTCTATAATTAAAGCAAGATTTTTTTTCCACCACTAGGGCTCATCTGGCTTTCTCATCTAAAAGCTCATCCTATAAATATGGGGCAAGAGTGCAGGATGACGAAAAGAGAAGGCAGTAACTCCACCACGGGACGGTTTGGTTGTTTTAAGACAATCCCAGGGCTCTGTTTTGCAACTATTTCCTTTTACTCTGCGTTTGGGCTGCAAGTCAGTTGCTGTTATTGCTGCTTCCTCTTCCTGCCCATACGAAATATTTGCAGCAAATTTCAGTTTAAGTAAATTCCAACCAACCAAAACCACCCACAACTCCTTTTGTAAAGTTTTAAAGGACTATTCCTTACGAACACTGAAAATTCAAATGAAATAGCGCTTTATGCAGAAAGGTTTTGGTATAACTTCCATCAATTCCATGGAATATGTTCCTGTTTTATTGCAAACTGAAATTCAGTGACAACTGTGATTCAGACTTTGCTGTCTTCAATTCCATCAAAAAGCTGGGTGCAAAACTTTCTACTTTTTGCAGAGAGCACTATACGCAGGCTATTCAGTGTAGTGATCTTTCTTTGGAGATGGGCCTATTTTATAAATGCATGTATGTCACAAACAGCTTTAATAAAAGTTAAATACAAGATTGTGGGAAACTTAATGATCTCAAGAAATTCAGTATTTGTCTATGATTACATTTGTAGTAACACAGTGCGATAAAAAGAGGCTCCTTTGTTTCTGAAATATTTTCCATTTCCCATCCTGAGCAATGAGAGAAACAATGTATTTTACTAACCAGCTGAAGTGGCATCTAATACTGCTAATCATGCCAATCATTTAAATTAGGGTAAGAATGAGATAAAAGCAATGGGTAAGAGACATGTGGAAAAGGTAGAAAGGAGGGGAGGAGAAAAAGGGAGTTAATTAGTGGGAGACATACTCAGGTCTGTCTAGCTTTTACAGATCACTATTCACGTAAAAATATCAGAGATCCACCTTGTGTTCTTGTGAAAACTGAGGCTGAAACCTCAGATATTTCTGTATTGCCCTAATGAGAATATTTAGGATTATGCCATTGATTCATTTATTTCTCTTCCCTCTTACTTAAAAGCCGTATTTTAATTTATAGATTGGTAACATGCACTAGCTATCACACAGGAAAACATCCAATTAGACTCACGGTAAGCAATTCCAAAGTCATGTTGAACAAGAAGATGCCTGTAACATAACTTAACAATTTGCGAATGTTCATATTTCACTAGCATGAGTCACATTAAATGCGTTTTTTCCTCACACTAAAAAGTAGTATGTAAATTAGTATCTTCCAATGTTCAGACCCACGGATGTACATCTGCTGTTCTCATTTCTAACCATCTTCAAGTTGCTGATAACATACATACATAATAGAAGTGAATTTTCCTATGATTCACCTTTCAAATACTACAATTTTTTTCCTGTCAAAATTCTGCTAATTTACACTTCATTATAGGCTAGGAAGTGCAATTATGGATTATGCTACGCTAAGGTCTGTAGCCTCTACGTAAGAAATATGTGCTTTGCAAGATTCCATGTAGAAACTATCCTGCAAACTTTTATTCCAGTATTTTCTATCTTAGGATACCATCATTACAAACCTATGTCTGTTAGTAAGATGTTCGGGTCAAATTAATTAGTGGAAAAAAAAGACGTCAGTATTATCTGCACATTCTGTTTCCCACAGGCATATAGATTTGATAAGCAGCAAGTTAAAAGTCAAATTTAAGGACACTGGAAGGTTCAGCTCTGTAAAGGATATGTGGCTATTTTTTAATCCTATAAATTCTACAACAGACTAAACTGAAGTACAAATTAACTATTACTTATTAAAGCAAATACTTTAAGAGTACAAAACTTAGCAACTGAAAAGACGACTAAATTAAACGGTACACAACCACTTTAGACAAGAGAATCTGTCAAGGTTCCCCCCAGAAATGGTTGCACCCCCTTCTATCCCAAACCTGTACCAGCCCCTCTCACATACCAGTAAAAAGTAAGAGTAATAGAAGCCAGAGATGGAAGCAAATCTGCATGAAATCTAACTTTTTTTTTTTCCCCCAGCTAGTTTAGTTTTAACCCCAGTCAGACCCCTAGGAGAGTTCACACATCTACACTTTCATCTCACAGGCATCTTCGCTCTCCCTAGTTTTCTTCACCCACTGTGGGCTACAGGATCCCTCTCCATCTTCAATCTGTACGCCCTGTTGACTCCGGTACTCGCCTGCCAAAAGGGTGAGCAGAGTCACCTTATTAACACACACACACACACGCACACACGCACGCACGCACGCGCGCACACA
>NW_008825619.1:2790982-2819696 GCF_000699105.1 Pygoscelis adeliae | reverse complement strand
AAGATGGAGGGGGAGGTCTTGAGCTTAAGATTGGAAGGGATGCGGCCCGCTAAAACATCGTCCTGCTGTCGCGCGTGTACAAGTTTAAAAGACTCGGTGGCTGTTCTTAATGCTGTGATCGCTTCAGTTGTCACTTGGCTTCCTGTATTTGTTACATTTAAAAATTTTGCCTCACCGTTTCAGCTCGGTTTTTCTTGTTTGTATGGGTTGCTTACTGAGCAAAGTGGGGGGAGGAAAAATCAAATCGCATTGTAGGCCTCATTGTAGGCCTCACCTCGCGGCACACAAGATGAAGCAGACAACCTGAAACTCACTTATTTGATGGGTGTTAAATTTGAAGCTGATAGTACACTTCTGAGACCTGCCTCCACAGACTCACGCTGGCTTTGTTTGCGCTGCTAGTCAGGGCAATAACCTGTTTTTCTTTTCATGTGAACGAGTGCATTTCCATATGTCGTTCTTTATGGTCAAAGTCTTGCTAGGTGTAAACCAGACTTACATTTGATTTGTGTGTCACTCCTACCATATCCGTGTAGCACAGAAGATGACAAGGCTTGTCTTGTACCAGCCAGCATGCTTGAGTTTTTCTTACTAGGATCTAGACATCAGCACTTTGCTTTTGTGAACAGTTGGTTTGAAGTTGCTGGAACACTCCTTGCGCGTTTTTCAGCTGAGGTAGAAGGAACAGTGTATTCATGTTGTTAATTACAAGGGACAGTTTGTTCACTTGTTCCTTGCGTTATTAACACTTCTAAGTCCTTCCTGTTTCTGAAATGGACAATTGACTTTATGGCTGGTGGTGAGCAACACGCTGCCAGATGGAGGCTGGTGAGAGAGACAGTAGCTACTGAACAAAAGTTCTGCCTAGAACTGTTCCATTGTCAAATGAATCAACTGTTAACACATCTGTGTTTTGGGTTGCGATCCCTTGAAAGCTAAACATGAGAGGGTGGTGAACAGGTCCTCGTTACAGTGTCAGGGTCTTGATGTGCAACTACCTTTCAACTACTCTTCTTTATTGTTTTTTCTTTTTTTTTTCCCCAAATGTTTTTGAACAGGTTATGTTTAGAAGAGAGGAAGTTTCTACTGTGTACTTCTTTGGTGTCCAAGCTCATCTGTTGATACTTCCTTTGTAACTCCATGGTAAAACAGATCTGAGAGTATCAGTTTGGTTACCACATCATCTGCATCCAGAGGTCGCTTTTAAGAAAATGTGGACTGCTAAAAGCCTCTGTAGTGCTCAAATACTGTTGCTTCAGTTGAAAGAATGCAGATTGTGTAGTTGCATGTTTCCAAAAACTCAACCGTTCTGGATTGGAATTCTAAACTATTGCACCATAAGAGCGCCACGTAATAGAGTTAAATTCCAGGTAAGTATTTTGATGATAATATTTCTTTTAGAATCTTCAGAGCTAAGCTTTTGATCTTGCAGACTTATTTATGAATTGAAGATGCCTATCAAGGTAAAGGGGCAGGCAGCAAGGAGTTGCAGGAGAACCAGTGTTTCAGAATGAACTTTTTGTGTCTGATAGTTCTAAGTTGGGGAGAAACGTTAATTTTTTTTCAAATTATACTTAGACAATACTGCATGATAACTGACAGGCTTATTTGTTAGAGTGACAGCCATTTAGTGAAGAATAGGACTAGAGTTTTCTGGAAAACTGTTTACTAACGCAATATTGCACAAAAAAGGGGGGAAAAAAAAGTCAATTTTTATTGGATCGGTAAGGGAGGATAAAAACATAAGAGTTTGATTATAAAAAAAAAAAATCTGTGGATATAAACAAAAATAGTGGGAAAGGACACAAAATGAAGGCTGATCTTGGACACTGGCAGTTCCAAATGGCAATGTTTTTCTTTTTCTAGATGTCTAATTAAGTTAATCTTTAAAATATAAATTGCTGCATGCACTTTATATATACTAGAACATTGTGGTTTCAACTAGTTTAGGGGGGGTAAGCAATTGAGAAATTCATCTAGATGGTTTTACAGCTGTTGAATTGACTTTATTCTGTTTAAGGCTAAATAATGTTTATCTTATATTTGCCTGTTGTTTCTCTTTTTAAATAGTAATATTTGACTGTATGATTGTAGGTTTCCAAGGTAAATGATAAACGATTGGTAGTAGATACAAGAATGGCTACTAGTGTAGAGGGAACTAAAATAGCTGCTGGAAAAAGTCGCAGTGGAGCATGTGATGGAAACCAACGTTCATTGGAAGGTATTGAACCTTTTGCCACCCTCTTCTTAAGAAGTCAGCCTTCCCTGTCTGCTCTAGACATCTTGTGTTAATAATCAAGATGGTCTAAACTCTTAATTTGAAAGTTTTGTATCATGTGATGTGTTTATTTTTTAAGGGGATTATACACAATTTTTATAGTTTGCAAAGACTCTTGTAATTTTCCTAAGTGTCTTAATGGCTGATTGGACTGTGTACTGATTATTTTGTATTATTATTATTTTAATTTATTTTCCTTCAACTTCATCAAACTCTTAACGCTTATTCCATGTGACTGGATAGATGCAAAACTTAGTTTCCCGTTCTCTTGCTAGCAAACCTAGTGACTCTTGAGTATAATCTGTTGGATGGGTTATTATTTTGTGTGAACCTATTTTTGACTGGGAGAATCAATTTCTTGAATATTCACTGAAGGCTACGAATGGTCTATGATGCTAGTGAACTTTTTTTCTGTTATAAACATGAAAAAACAATTAAACATTCCTGTGTGAGTGGTGATTTCTGATTCAGGTAAATTAGTAGTTACAATTATGACATTTATTTTAGCAATGCTGCCTAGCTAAACAGTTCTTTCTGTAACTTTGCCTGTTTTGTCATTCCTAGCTAATAACGAATCCTCAAATGTGCTGTTAAGCGTCATACATTTTAGCTCCTGTGCTTCAGGGTGCTTGGTCATTCGCATTTTATGTATATTTAATTTTTGTGTAAAGGGTTTTTAGTCAGTTGCTTTGGGCATTTTCAGCTTTTGTTTATGAACGGGATGACAGGCAGGTAGTTATGGCTGGTTAGGACACTGAGACTGTATACTCTTTATATAATTATATCGCTCCGGAAACAGCAGTATGAGAAACTGTTGTGCTATTTCTTGTGCATGACAATTAGGAAGACAGTACCTATCCTGAAAAAGCTATATTGTACTGTATCACAATTCTGCTGTACAGGCTTGTCTCCTTACGTACATTCTCTTGTAAGTTTGCATTACAAATGGATGAGATACTGCTGAGTAAACAGAAATGCCTCCCCGCCCGCCCCCAGTATATTTTTAATCACCAGTGAATTATTTTTTTTTTTCCGCACAGATGCGAGAATCGTTTAAATAGAACTCTTAGGTTTATGTTTATTCCTGAATGCTCCTGCATTATCTGTAAAGTAATGAGATTGAACAGCCCCGGTGTCCTTCTAGTTTCTTCTTTTACTTATCTTTTCTTATGCTTCTGTTTTTTCTTGTATTTTGTATTATTGCTTCATAGACAACAGAAGCATACCTATCCCCTTAGCCAGTTAAAATATTTATATTTTGAGATTTGCCAATCATGTAAGATGACAGCATTTTTGAAAAGCAGTGGCAAAAGCATTTGCTATGTCCTATTTACGTCATATCTCTACAGTGTGTGCACTGTACAGCTGAAATGTACTTCTGCATCTTTTAAGGTTCATTGAAATTTTTGCTTAACACATGCCAATATGATAACTTTGAGTTAATAGATAATATCTTTAAGAGTCAGAACTTACGTTAAACCCTCTAAGAATATTTGTTCTGAAGTCTTGTGGAACAAGCATTTCATACCATTTCTAAGATAGCAAGATTTCTGCTGTTTGCTCAGGCAGATGGAAAAATGGTCTACGTCCAGATGTGACTGTGCTCCTATTTCTGGTACTCTGTGAAAAACTGGCAGGGAATAGTCATACTGTAGACTTAATTAAGTTTCTCTGTATGTCCTCTTGTTATAACCCTACTATTCTTTTTGATCAAAAGAGCAGTGATCTACCAGATCACTAAAGCAAAAGACATTTTTGGATCATACTGTCTCTAAAATACGCCATTCTAACTTGCAAATCAAGTGTTGCCATGACGTATTTGCAAGAATCAAAAGAAATGGGAAAGTTTATATCCTTATAAAAGTGAGTATCTTCGTTTCCTATTTCTTGCTTTTCTGATTTTACAGGACATTCATCTAATGAATGCTTTCTTATCTTTTCCTCTTACTCAGAGATTGCTTTGCAAGGTGAAACAACATTGCTTAACTGCATCTGTCAAGCAGATAGTTCCTTATAGAATCATGATTCTTATTCATCTGTATCATCTTTGTAGGTTAGGTGCTTTGTTACGTATTTGTTTTAAGAGGCCTTCAATTCAATGTACAGAACCTCCCCGCAGGTAGATGCATAGTGCTGAATGAAGATGTTAATGTTCTGTTGTTTCTTCTCTATAATGCTGATTATTTGCAATACTCTACTGATTTTAATATTCTGAACAAATGAAAGAAGACCTGATTGTTTCACCCAGCAACAGGTACTAGCTATCACTTAGGAGCTAAACATAAACATGATTTTTCATTAAAAAAACCCATAAACATGATTTTTCAATTAACAGCTAGATAAAGCCCTGAGCAACCCAAATTGATCTGATAGCTACCCTGTTTTGAGCAGAAGAAGGTTGGGCAAGAGACCTCCTGAATTATTCTATGATTCAATGATTATTTTTTTCTCTCATTATTTACCCACTTGTAGGGTTGTTACATGTGTGTGCAAAACCCATTTCTCAGTCACGCAGCTAGATGTAACCACTGGATCTGCCATTTGAACCTGAATGTCATCTGCCAATTAACATTTGTACTGAAGTATTTTTAAATTTCATTTATACGTGACAAATACATAACGTAGACCTCAGAATTGACCCTAATTAATAAAAATGTAGTGACTTGATAACACAACCATGCTGTTGCTACTTTTGATTTGCAGTTCTCTTGCAGAATCTGTAAAACAGTGCTGTATTTCATGCCATACAAATCCAGTGGATCGAGTACTTTTGTTTAAAAAAAAAAAAAAATTAACTGCTTTTTGGATTGTATTCATTTCACCTCTTTGGACTTGAAATTAGTCTACTCTTAACAGAGTGTGAGACTAGCAGCATTCTTTAACAGTATTCCTTTAACTTGAAGTCTTAGTGTTCTTTTTCTTTTTTTGCGTGTTTGTCTCTCACTGAATCCTTTTGTCAGTCAAGAAACTGATGTGAATTCTCATTCGGTAATCTCTGTCTCTTGGGTAGGGGAATGAAGAAGGAGAAAGGGAAGTATGGGATCTAAGTGTTAAGAAATTAACTCTTTTATCAAAGAGTGAATGCCATGTATCCAGACACTCAAGAGAACAGTAGTTACTCACAATAACTGATAATTAGATAGGACTAAAGCTCATATAAGAAAATAAAACTTCCTTATGAAGCCTTGTAAGAGAAGGCATGGACATCTGACTTTAGTCAGTATATTTTTCAGTAGGTTTTGATCTGAGACTCAAATAATCTCTTCAGTTCACATAACCTCCTTTTCTGTTCTTGTCACTTTAGAGAAAATGTACCAGCCAATTCTTTATACATTGAAGTATGATTGTCTTCTACATTTGTAGGGATTTTTTTCTCTTTTTAAAAAAATCCTTTAATCTAAAATTTCTTGCTGTAACTATGCTTTAGATACTCCTTTTAGTTTTCATCTTTTTCTGATTTGTGAACATCTAAGTATTTTCCAGCAGGGAGAGACACCTTTTAGAATGCTTTGTAGATGAGCCTTGTAGAAGGTTTAGAAGATGTGTGTATATATATATGTACATAAGCATACATATGCTTGTTTTTATTTAAATAAGCTTATTATCTTACACTTGTGTTTCTTAGTTACATTTTGTACGTCCCTTAGACATAACTCCTGGGATTTTTGAACTCTCACTTTGCTTGTTTATTTTCTGACCAATCAACTACGTAAACATGGTCCTTATTTCATATAATGTTTCACATTAGTAGTGTCTTGAGCCTGAAATCTCTTTTGGACAAAAATGGGATTTAATTCTTCCATGCTTGCTTTTCTTCCTACTTAATAATGCAATTGCTTTAACCAGCTTTACCTTTTTGTCAGAGTGGCCAGTCATGCAAATGCATCTTTGCTCCTAATTTGTAGAAGGCATGGAAACAGCTGCAGCAGTTGGTTAAACTACCAAGAATTTAACTAGCCTGAAAGAAGGCACATCATGGCATCATACTTCAAAGTCTATTTTAGATTTTTTTCACTCTACTAAAAAAAAATCTTCCAAGAAGAATTGTCCGTTGTTTTCCAGTAAAATTTTGAGTAAACTTTTTTTATCTTCTATGCAGTACAGTGATTTTTCTTTAAATTAAAAGATCCGTTCTTTTTAAAAGTAGCAAAATGATTTCTCATTTGCTTCATTGTAAATGCCTTTCTCTCATATTGTCACAGCAAGTGCCAACGTGAAATCCTTTCTATCAGTACAAATGTGTTAGATATAAGTTACAGGTATTCATAGTTACAAGTGGATACGCAAGCGCTTCCCGTGTAAAGGGGGTAAAGCGCAGTTGGTAAACTACCTTATGATAGTGTAGTGTTTTAGCAGCATGACTGATGCACCAAACAGTATGCCCTGGCACTATGAGATGCGCTCTCTTTCTCTCTCTTTTTTCTTTTTTCTTTTTTCCCCAAAAGGAAAATAATAAACCTAGTTAGACCCATTCGTGGTCTGGGTGGTTAATCATCTTATGGGTAAAGCAGTTGAGTTTAGCATGTCTTCTTATCTAGCGGTTTTGAAAGCTGTTTCTTATCCTCATCTTTCCTGCTCTTCCCATTTCTGAGCTGAAGAGGCAGCTTAAACCAAAATCTGTTGCTGTACATGTTTGCATCTCTTCATCAGAACTGATACTGCAGTGCCTGTAGATGTTTTCCAAAAGAAACATCTCATCAGCTATCTCATTACGAACCAGAAAAATCAAGTATACTGATTTTTTTTTTTTTAGTCCCATTCATATTGATGCATACCCAAATATAGTAGGAGTTTATTTTAAATTCAATACTAAGATAATATGTACAATATCTTGTATATCTGTACAATATAATCTGTGGAATAGCTTGCTCTCATAATTGCAGTTATTTGCAGAAACAGAAGAGCTAATAAAATGTACAGCCTTTTTTTTTTTTTTTTAATAAACCACCCTTAAGGATCTGAACTTAGACGCTTCCTGTTTGTGTTTTTTGTGAGATTTAAATTCTATCCTTGACACCTTCACAGTGTGTGTGTGTTTTCATACATTTAGTGCTTTGTATTTTACTTCAGTGTTTTTTTTATTCCTTCTTATTTTAATAGTAGCAATGATATGTTGTGTGTTTTTCTTTTCTAAATAAGAAGTGACTTTAAATAAGAATTTGTCTATTAACGATTACTAATAATACTAGTAAGCAAATGCGTTCCAAAGGTGAAGGAAAAAATTGCTTTCTTAGAGAATTATATTGGGTTCAAGGCTGTGTGTGTGTAAGGGGAGTATGATGACACAGTAGCCAGCAGTTTTATAATTAACTGGATTTTTACTCTAGGTGGCTAACAGCGTTCGCTCTCTAACAGCATTCTTTTATCACTTTTGAATAGCTACTTTTATTTTGTATTTCTTTGACAAATTAGATGAAAATATGCACTTATGTTGTATATAGAGATACATATATATTTCTTGGTTGAAAAAGGCATTTGTGCTAAGGAGTATTTTAGAGTTGTTTTCAATTTTGGAGATGCTAAACTAACTGGTGCTTGTTTGATGTATTTGGTAATCAAAAGTTTTTACTGTTCTTAAATAAACTGCTTTTTTGTTACATGGATATAATATATTATATGTTCCGTGCAAAAACGATAGATGTATATTATAAGATAATAGTAACTGATCCTTTTTCTGACTGTGAAACTTTATTTCCACAGCAAAAATGAAACATATCAATCTGTCATTTGCAGCTTGTGGGTTTCTGGGTATTTACCACTTGGGGGCAGCAGCTGCTTTTTACAGGCATGGTAAGAAGTTACTGAAAGTTGTGAAAGCTTTTGCGGGAGCTTCTGCGGGATCTCTGGCTGCCACTGTCTTATTAGCAGTACCAGAAAATATAGAGGTAAATTAATAAACTCGTAGGTATAGGACATGATCATTTTCAAAGGATATTTTTGATATAATCATCTACCGTTAAGTTTTTTTAAATATTTTGGTTCTTGTTTTTCTCTTGCTTCTTGTAAGGCAATAGGACTCGTGTATGTGTTTTCATTAACAAAAGCTGTGACTCATGGGCAGAAATGTTTATGAAGCAAGTATTTCTTTATGACAAAAGTCTGTCATATGAACTTTATATTTTAAGCTATGTAAATATGAATTTCATGTGTTTGAATGTTGAGCTGTATGCAACCAGATATACTTTAATATACCAAAATGTATATGCACTTAATCTCGCTGTACATTATGAAGTTAATCATTGTTTCTTGACTAGAGGTAGGCTTTGTTAAGCAAATACATAGCACCATCCTTCCATCCTTTTGTGAAAGGAGATGCAAATGGTAGATGGGCTGTATCTTCATAAAGTCAAAGAACACCGCACACCGGCTCAACTTTTTTCCTTGATGTCTGTGCTCCATTAGAGAGCGCAAGAAGCGGCTTGTGCACCTCCTTTAGACTCAGTACAGTTCACGACTTAACAGCAAGTAGCCCCACTGTGTGCCAGGGAGAATTAACCCTCTGACATGCTGCATACCTGTGTGTTTGGGTTTTTTTTCTCCAGAGGTGCCACCCTTCTCTCATCACGGGTATGGTGTCATGTACAGGCAGCAAAGTGATATTCAGTGACTACTCTTACAGGTTCTGTGGGACAGCATTAGCTTGTCTTTGTTTGTTTGTTTTTCCCCTTAGGTTAAGGCTGCTTTGCCCTCCTGAAGTGCCTGTAGTGACTTTGCCTTAATATATGTAGAGGACTAGGCCTTGCCAAAATGTTAATGTTTCTTTAATATTTTGAATTATAATAAACAGCATTATTGTGGGGGGGAAAAAAAGGCTGTTAGATTTTTGTTATAAGTATACTTAGGTTTCAGACCAGTGAGTATCAGGTAACTTTTTCCGGGCCTTGCTTTTTACAGCTTTCACTGCATTTGATTCAAACAATAGTCCCAGCCAATACCACACTTTGCCACTGATTTTTCTGTTTGTGTGTTTCTGCTGTGATATGAACTTAGCTTGCAGTTAGCTATACTTCTGTTGCTTTCAGCAGTAAGTTCTTCCCTGGTCTCTTTCCACCCCACCAGCCCCCAGGTGCATTCTTTATATGATTTGGTATTAGGACAGTTCCACTGTCTTGTAAAGAGAACCTTACTTGTATTCTGTTCAGGTGTTACTCCTTTTCTGTAGCCTCTGATTAGTAGTTCAATTTCAAGTTTGCCTGGTATAATGCATACCTCTGACTTTAATTTCCTATATGGTAGGCACAGCAGCTAGCCTTTTCTTAGCTCAAGGAAGTTTTTCTGCTTATTCTAGGCTCTGGGTATGAGCATTTGTTCCCAGCCTGGTCCAACTTATAAAAATCTTTCTAAATAAAAGTATTAGAATAGTTTTTATTTTTTATGTTAGTGGAAAATAAGCCTATATTACATTGAGTCTGATGGATTTTTTTTTCCTTGAAAAATATGTCATTTTAATACAAACTGAAGAGTGTTTCACAAACTTTTTAGTTTGTTTGTTTGTTTGTTTACATTTTAGTCATTCTGTTATATTGTTTAAACTGAAAGTTGAGAACTATTTTTTTGGGGGGGAATAATTCTTCCTAATTCTCATGGAATTTAAGTAAAGGTAGTGTGGTGTACTGAATAGAATTAACTTTTCATATCAGGATAATTTTATTACCACCTTTATTACATTTCTAACTTGAAATATTTTATATCCACAAATACAACTCTTACATCAGGTTTTTTTTTTCTTTTTTTTTTTTCCCCTCTCCCCAGAGATGTCTATGTTAGACAAGCTGTAATTAGGACTTTCTCCATTTCCTAGTCTCAAAGCTCTAATACAACCTTTCCTTATCTTGGAGAGAATGTAACATTGAGGATTTCTTGTTTTGACTGTTGCTGTTCTAATATGACAGTTAGCAAATGTTTTTCAGTCGTATCTTGGATTTTTGTCACTGTTGAAAAGGCATGGGACTTGAAAATTCTAGGGAGGCTTATAGAGTTATAGATAAGTAGGTATTTATGTAATAAATTGTAATAATTTAATTTTTTTTTAATGCTTATAGGCATCTTAAGGTACTTGTGTCTGGTTTTGGTACTGAAGTAGTTTTTCAAATGAAAATACACTTGAAATATAAATGATTGTTCTTGTAATGACATGGTTCAGAGAACTGATTATTTAGCAGTGGTAATACCTAGAAAAATAGCCTTTAACTTCCCTTGATTGTTAAAGTGGTGTTCTTGTGAGGGGGGTTTTTTGTGTTGTTTTTTTTTTTTTAAGTTAGGGATCTTCTTTTCTTACAAATTAGTTCTTATAAAAGGATCAACATTTTGTTATGCATATCTTGTTACAAACTAAGCACATATGGGAAAATCTTTTAGTCGGATCTTATAGCTCTCTCTTGATTAAACCTTTAGCCGCTAGTATGTTTTAGATACCACAGTTGAACATACTTCCCATAACTAAAACATCCTTAATGGTGAATATTTTAATTTGCAGAAGTGTAAGCAGTTTGCCTATGGATTTGCAGAGGAAGTTAGAAAATTGGACTTCGGTGCTGTAACGCCTGGTTATGATTTTATGAAAACGCTTAGGTACCTATCTTATCTTCATGCATCTATAAGATCATTTTTGTGTGAAGCTCCCTAAATGAAAATGGAGGGTGTGCATATTTTTTCTGTGGGGAGCTCAGCACTCTTTCACCCCTAACATATTTGCAAGGTTTTTAAATAATGATGGTGAATAATGTTTAGCATTTTCTTTACTCTAGGGAAGGCATAGAGTCTATTCTTCCTTCTAATGCTCATGAGATAGCTGAGAACCGGCTCTATGTGTCAGTCACTAACACCAAAAATGGGGAAAATCACTTGGTTTCAAGTTTTGCCTCGAGGGAGGACCTCATTAAGGTAATGAAGTTGAATATTGCTGCTTTAAATAAAAATGCTTGAGTTTCTTTAAGGTTTAGGAGTATGTTATTAGCTGTACAATAAATCACTGTTTTACTCAAGTAATCACTTATACTATCAGTGATGCTACAACCATAACTTAAACAATGGGAACAGAATTTGATCCTGCAGTTTCACAGATTTTGCTAAAACTTACTTTGTGTGTGTTTCCTTCATCTGTTTTTAAAGTTCTACTTTGTAGGCAAAGTCTGTTTAAAAAGTAACAGGGTAACTAATGGTTACAGTAGATGAGAATAAAATAGAGGATTTCCAAATTTTGTAACAATTTGCTGAGGTCTTTTTGCATCTGTTACTTCACTGATACCATTTATATTATGTTTCATCGCAAAAGAAAGTAAAGAAAGGTCCTGTCTTAAAAAAAAAAAAAAAAAATCCAACAGTTTCTACAAGCCCTTGTGGGGAATAGGTACAATGTAATGTTAAGTACCATATATAAACTGTATTTTAACTGTCACTGAAAGCTTATCTTTTACTGCCCATCTCTTTTCTTTTGAATGCCACTTTTTAAATTTGGATCAGGATTGTATACAAAAGCTGATAGTAAATTGTAGGATGAATTCAGATGCATGTAAAGCAAATGTTCTTTCTGGTAGTTGATTATATATTGGAGGAGATCATAAGAAGTAGCAGAATAAAGGAGGAAATAGAATAAGAAGGAACTCCTCCTTTCCCTATCCCTGTGGATGCTTAGAATAAATAAAAGATCCCTTATAATTAACACTTAAAGAAAAAGAATCACACTTGTTAACAAAATCTCAAAGTATGAATTGGAAGTTTGCCTTTAAAGTATTATTTTTTTAAAATCTTGACCCTGTTATATTCTACACGGTCAATCAGTTCTCAAAATGTGTAGGGCTTAATAATGCAAAGATAATTATGCAAAAAGTTTATGTCAAATTATGCAGTGTTATTTCTAGCTATGGTAGCCAGCAGTGACAAGCATGGAGATTATTATTCTGTAGATTTATGTTTTTTTGCAGTGAAATCTTCTAACCTGAAGACAATTAGAAGCTTCAAGACGACCTTGGAAATACATATATTTTATTAGTATTTCAATAGTTCTTTCGTTGACTTAACCACTTCTGTTCTTTTGTTCCATATGCTAGCAGTGGAATGGGTTGGAATAATAAAATTCCAAATAATTGCTCATTGGAATACATTCATATTGTCTGTTCTTTCAGTGCATCTCATAATACCTGTTTTTGTGCATGCCTTCAGCTATGCACGTATCATTTATACAACAGCCTGAATGTCGGTGGCTGCCCTGGTAGCATGGAGGATGGAGCTTGTTAGGTTATGTAATCGTATTACACCTTCCCTAGACATGATCTGCTGTATCCAGGGCATGGATAAAGATACTGCTGGGCAAACGGTGTTTTATAACAGCAAAACTTCTGTACCCTCTGCCAGAAATCTTTCAACTTCCATATGCAATTGGTTTCAATGCTTAACAAGCCTTATGGTTCTAAAGTTTTTCATAATGGCTAAACTGAATATATGTTGCTACAATTCTAAGCTTTTATTTTCTTTTACTATTCCCAGTGAGCGTGGAAAGGCAGTTAATAATCTCCCACTTTTGAAATAGTCTTTAGAAGACAATCATCACGTACCAGCATTCCTAGGCTTGCAGTTCTTAAACTGGAGGTGAGGGGGAAGAGAGGCATGATTTGTATGTTTGTGAGGGAGCAGAGCACAGAACACTGTTGTATTTAGTTTGGAAAGGTGGGAGCAATAAACAGGAGTCCACACTGGTCTGTTAGTGGTAGGGAAATACTGAAAGTGTTAGTTCTTCAAACTTGTCCTTCCTCACCTCGCTCTTGAGATCTGAGTGACTTTATAAGGAGGGCCAACTGCTTTCTTCAGTCTTCTTGAAAAGAATTCACACGTTGCAGGGGTCACCTGGTTTTGACTCTTCCTTCACTAAACCTTTTGTCCCCATTTCTCTTAGTTTAGAAGGGCCAAAGTTACTGAGATGGAGTTGAAGGAGAGAGGAGAAAGGGAGTTGGGCAGGGGAAGAAGCTGATGTTGGGAACCCTGGAGGATGTCACTTTTGAAAATCTGGAGAGGAATGGTTTCAAGGGGGACCTTATCTTACGCTTTTGTGAGGGAAAGGCCTGTCTGGTACAGAAATAGCTAGAATTTCACATTTGGAAAATAAGAAGAGAAAGCCTTTTTACCTGAGCTCAGACAAAGCTCTGGTGCTTTAGATCACTGGGAAGAGAAATAGGCAAGAAAAGAGTTCTTGAAGTGAAAGTTAAAGACTTCATATAGAGTCTTAATTAAAACTTGTTAGGGGAGGAGAGGTGTTTAATACTGAAAGTAGCTTAATTTGTTGTAAAAATAAATGCAATTTCACCAAAAATAGCTCAGGCATTTTCTTCCATAATCTCCATGGATTGTGGGGTTTTTTTGCACCTGATCATCTTTCACATAGTGTTTACTCCAGTCTGTAACCTGCTTCTGTTCCCCAGATTTGTGTCTCATGCTGCCATGCAAGCACATGCATGCATATTCTCCACGTTTAGCTAGATGAAAATTTCTGACATATTGCACTTAATCCACACATCTACCTCTTCTCTTTGAAATGCTGTATACTAATTGCGCATATATACATATGGGTGGATACATAGGTGTAGAGATACACACACTCATAGATACTGCTAAGAGTGGATAGAAAGATATGTGTGTGTGCACATCTGTACTTGACAGAAGAGGTGTCCTGGTCTAAAAAAAAAAAGAGAACTTTTAGACGTAGACAGCAATGTAGGCTTACAATAGGACAAATAGTAATTTGTTAATACTTGAATATATTAAATGCAAAGTATTGTTACTGATAAAGATATACATCTGTGAATTTTCAGGCTGTTTATAGTATTCTGGAAATTTTGAATTCTTGGAAAACGTGATCAAAAGAGTAAACACTAATATGCCAGCAGAATGATTGGGTCAGCTTCTTCTCTGACAATACTCTATATGGCATTTTTTCAGCACGTGGATATTTAGTTTCTGAAAAATCATACGCTTACTTCACATTGTGTAAGACTAAGTTCATACTCTTTTGAATCACATTAATCAATGAGTTAATTTGTGATATTTTGTTTTCAGAGTTGTCACTGTCAAGTCATAAAAAACCCAAACCCTACTGAATAGATTTAATCACATTTTGACATACCACAAAAACAAGACATTTTGGGATGACAGTGGTTTCATGAAAAACTAATATATTAACTGGTTACTGCTATATTATTTAATACAGATGAATATGTATGAAAATTATGTATTGGTTCAGAACTACTTCGTTGTCTTTTCTTCACTTTCGTTCTCTATTCTTTCTCCTTTCTTTTCTGTAGGTCCTGCTAGCAAGTAGTTTTGTACCAGTATATGCAGGAATTAAGCCAGTGGAATATAAAGGAGAGGTAATTTTTCACTAAGTTTAACTACCAACTTTTTTTTTTTTTTTTGTAAGAGCGTTCTTCGTTTATGATGTAATTATTTGATCTTAGGGAAGGGTAGGTGGGCATTGCAGTGCTGTATTTTGTAGAATAGTTACTGTTTTTGTTGATACTGTAAACACCATGAAAGATGACATGAGTTTGTTCATGTGTTATTTCAAAAGTTGCAGGTCCTGAGACTGAAATGATCTTTGTAGCATGAAGCTGTTTCCTAAAGATGTCTAATGCTTACTATGAGAAGCAGCTTCTTGTAGTAAAGATGCTTCTCGCGACAAGCTGTGTTACCAACTCTAAAATGTTTTTTGCAATTTAAAGGACCACCATTCTGCTTTTCTGTTTAATGGAAGAAATGATAAGGGAGGTCTTGGCAGCTTGGACACTGCTGGAGTACATGTGTGTGTCTACGTATGTGTTGTAATTCTGTACAGAACATGAGAACATGCTTACCAGGCACCTTCAAATCTCTTACCTCTGGACAAACATTAAAGAATAAACTTTTTTTTCCCCTGTAGCACATGGCTGTACACAGAGGTGTACACTACTATAAGAAAACCTTTTCACAGTTGCCTGTACTTGGTTTAGCTCCAAGAACTTTTTTGTCTTCCTTACATAAATATATTAACATTTCAAGAATAATTTTGACTGTTTAGTCTGTTTGTAATTACTAGAAGCATGAAAATAGACATTTTTTTTCTTTCTGAGATTTTTTTTACTCTTTCCTTTATTTCCTCACACACATCCAAATGATGCCTTTAGAACATCTCTAATCCTCACAGCCACGCTGCAAAAAAAAAAACCCACAAAACCATACGCATTTGTCTCTAGCAAGAGGGAGTTGGAGTTCGTTATGTCAGAAAGCTTGTCAGCTTTAGAATTGCGTATACAGCAATACATAGAAGCTAAAATGTTTGAAGGGTTTAAGTCAGTATTGCCTGACTGCTTGTGTTGAATGGAGGCTGTTTGCAGCTTCCCAGGGTCTGGAAATTTTGTTGATTAGAGTCTTTATATGTTGCTTGGGCAGTTCAAGGGGCATACGTGGTTGTTTCAGGTTCATTTTGCCGTTAGTTAAAGGGAAGGAAGTGTCTTTGTTAAATTTCTTGTGTTGTTCTTTCAATTAAGAAATCGAAAAGTTGGCTCGGAGTTTTGTCCAAAACTTACTTAAAACCCATTTTACTGGATGAACACTGCTATTATGATTTACCTGGGTATTGTAGTATTTACTGGAACAGCTGCAGCCTCTTCTTAGTGGACAGTTCTCGTTCCTGCCCAACTTTATTTTTTGCATTCAGAAGTGAAATCAATGAATGTTTCACGGAAACTGGTTCTTCTGTTACTTAAAAGCTTGTTGTCATTCCCAAATTTCCTTACAACTCTCCTTAAGTGAGGGTCAGAAAAGGCAGCTTCTGAGAAGGTTGCTTTCAGTTATTGTTATTTGTTGGAATGATTAGTTCTGCATGCCTGCACTGACTTTTCTCATATTCTGTAAAACAGTGGATTTGTGGTTTGGGGAAATTTTTTTTTTTTTTTTTGAGAATACTGTTGCCCGTAGATGAATGTGACTTCCATTCTTTAGTCCAAAATACTTAAAGCAGGGTGAGTGCAAAGACTGTAGGATTTCTATTGCAATGGCATTTCCATGGCTTGGAATAGTGGGTAATGAGGATATGTGGGTAGGTAATAGGGGCCCTAAAGCGTGCAGTGTAGAGCCAGATACATGGCATGTAACCTCATAATCCAGACATAGTAAGCACTGAAGTCAGGCAGATGGATTGGATATTGATTTGGCTCTGTGAGACCACCTGTCATATTAGCATGATATTCCAAGTTTCCTGAAAGCTTTACTGTAACAGACCGAAGTTCTGTCTGTCTGCATTTACACTAGTTTCAGGGAGTAAATTCCTTAGGCCATACGGTCCATGGCAGCATGGAATTGAGCTTACTCCCTGCTAGCTGCTTGAGTCTGCTGGCCTTATCTGTGCTTCAGAACAGTTGGTCTGGATCTTCTCTGGGCTACATACATCACCTGCATACCTATCACCAGGTCATCTGGGAATGTTTTTGAAATGTATTTCAGTATGTTATTTGAGGTATGTGTTGCATGATACGTAAGGGAGTATGGTGCAGTTTTGCTGGAATAGTATTAGAAAATGGCCAAAATGTTGCTAGCCTGTCCATACTGCCTATAGAGAGTGAACCCCAGGGTAAACTGTTCCCAGCGTTGCGCTTTAGTTTTCTTTTTAGGAAGAATGCTTTTGGGAAGCCTTTGGCTCACAGTGGAATTAGCTAGCATACCTGTAGTACACATGCTTGGAGGCTAGACTTTTGGGGTGAATAAGCTAAATTGCATGGTAGCATAGGCATAACATCAGTCTGTTCATAGTATGTTTTCTTCTGGTTTGATGAGCCTAAAAATAATCTGAAGGAAAAGAGAGTATAAAATAGCATCTGGGAATTTATCGTCTGTTAATGGCCTCAACTAGCTTTTTACCTGGGCTGGGTATTTAAGGTGCCCTTGGGCTAGGCTTCCAGTAACAGCAGGGCAAACTTGCTCCATGTGAAGTTATCTTTCTGAGTTGGTTTGGTGTCCTCTGAATCTCTGGCAAGGTTGCTCTTTAAGACAGATGAAGATCCGCAGATGATTGAGTTAACTGTATCTGATGATGAGGCTGTAGTTTGTGTCACTGTAGTTCTTATATAACAGCTTTGTAAAAACCATCTACTGGTAAATGGGTAGATTCTGCTAGGTCCAGCCCACATCCTTAATTTCATTGTCTGGTTTGGTTTTCATTGCATATTATTTCAGAACTTTCTCTGTCTTTGCACTGTACTTACAAAAAAGAAACTAATTCAGAAGTTACCAGGAATTTGCCTCATCAGCTGAGAAGCATGTTTTAAGAATTGGTTAATGGAATTAAAATAATTTTATTTTAACTGTGTAACATGAGAGACTGTGGAGCCAAATATTTTTGACTGAGAAGCAGTTTCTCCCAAATGTTTGAAAGAAAATAAAATGACAGAGGGCATATCAGCCAGGAATAACAGAATCTGCAAGAGATGGTGCTTAATAAAAAGTATTGCACTTGCCTTCGTAATTTTTTTGATTTTTGAATAAATATTGAAGTTACATTAAGAAGAGAGGGGGAAATAACCTAAATAATCAGAATTTTTAAAAGTGGGAGAACTTTTAAGTGGTAAAGTACTAAGCTAGACTGGTGAAAGACTAATCATGTTGTCTGTTATGGTGTCTTTGACTTGGCTTAGACAGGGAGCCCACTGTTCTTGTCACTGTAGGAATTGCAACAAAAAGCCACTTAGTACTCCAAGGAACATTGCATATAAATCAATAATAAATGACTATTTATAGACACACAGGAAAAGAAGCCTTGGTGTTAGAAATGTTAAGGTATGTTGCAGCTTTACTCACAGTTATCACAGCAATGGTGTAATGGAGTTTGAGAAGTCTGAAAGATAGCTTTAAATGGTTTTGGAATTTTTTTTTTTTTTCGTCCTTTTCTAAGGCAAAACAGTCTCAATCCTAAGCATTGAGAAATATGATTTTTGTGGAAAATGAAGGAATTCGATGGTGGATTGTGGATACTGACATGAAGAGCTAATGTTAAGAGTCAAGATCTAAAGCATGTTATGAAATAATAGGGTGAGAAGGTCCATGGAGACTATTGAATGTGAATATTTGTAGCTTATTATTTAAGTGCAGGAGCATAAAGTAGTGTGAAATGACAACTTTCATCTGAGAAAGTGAAGAAGAGGGTGGGGTGGAGGAACAAAGCAACCTCCCCCCCCCGCCCCCCAAATGGTGCTTGCTATATATCCATGTGTACAAGAGTAAATCCATGTATTGCCAGATACGGGAGTTGACAGTGGAAGGAGGGGCAAGTGGCAACAAAGTCTTTTGGTTGCATGAACTCAATGTAGCACTGGGAGAAATCTATACCTATAGAATTAAAAGGAGGTTTGCTTTAAGCGAGAGTAAAGGACACAACTGAGAGGGATCTATACAACCAAGTGATGGACCTCAGAGAATCTCAGGGGCTTCTGAACAACAAACACTGTAACCTGAGATAATGCTTCCTGTATAGCAGTTACTGCACTGAAAGCTAGTGTCTTGCCAACAGTTTGAAGACAAGTTTAATTTAGATGTCATAAACAACTTCCCAGTAGTATTCTTTTTGTGGGAATTTTTTTTTTTTTTTTTTTAAATTTTGTGACTGAATTCCTGTGGCATTTTCAGTAATTTTGTGGGAAGACTTGCGTTATTTTGACGTTTCGTAACAGTTACATATAGTATTACCTACAGCAGAAAAGTGGTCTTCTGCCTGTTTGGTGCTGAAGAGTACTAGTACAATCTGCCATTTGTTGGTAGTGTTCTGTGTTAATGAAACTTGAAGCTGATATCCTGGAGTATTCAGTTTATCTTTGGGGTCAAACCCTTAAGAAACACTGAGGTGAATCTTACAATACCATTTCTTACAGCATTTCAACTAGCTTTAGGTGTCTGCAGTAGTCTACGTCTTACATAGTTAATGTATGTTTCCTGTATAATTAGCGGAGAAGAAGAGAAGAAAGCATTTTTTCAGCACAGTTCAAATCAGATGTAAATGCCTACTTTAGAATAAGGTGGATCATGTACTAGAAGTGTTTTCTCTCCCTTGATGATAAAGGAAGTGTAGAATGACTCATTTGGCTGTAGATGTATAAACTTCAGTGAGATGCATCTGATCACCAGACCTCATGTATGACGTCAGTGAATGTGTCTAGCTAGTAGACTGATGCCGAGTTTTGGGTTATGCATGTAAGCACAGAAAGAAATATGAATGTATAAAATATATTGGAAAGAGATGTCACAACTGTCCCTGCTTATACTGGGATGGAATTTGGCTATGGTCCCTGTGAAGATCAGGCTTGTGCCCCTAGACTGCCTTTAGAACCAACAAATATGTGGGGCTCTGCAAGAAATTCATTGGTTGCTTTTTTTTTTTCTTCCTCAGTCTTTCCTATACTCAACTCCTATAGCAGACTTGATGTCTGCTCTATCTTATGTGCCATAGTTGTTCAGCTCCTTCCCACCTTTACACTCCACTTTCCAGCTATTGCTGTCTTGTGTTGTATGTGTAAGAAGGCAAGAGGGTCTGGAAGAAGAAGAGAGAAGTCATATTTGGTTTAGCTTGTGCAGTCAGTTTACCTGCACATCCAGATTGTCCAGAGTAATGTTTGAGAGGAGTATACTTTATCTGATATGGTTCACATGTAATAGTAACAATCTTATCTTTTCATGTACGTGGTGAGAAAAATTCTGTATGGAGCATTTTGTTACTAAACCAGCTAACAAGCCGCATAAGTAGCTTCATAAATACATTACACACATACTTACGCATTATGTCAAACGCTCATTGATTAAACACTCTGTGGGTACATTGCCAGTTCCTCAATTTTTTTTTTTTTTTAATGCCTCATACTCAAGCTTATTCGTGGTATTCTGAGAAGGAAACTTGTAAGTTTTCTTGAGGGTGGAGTGGAGGAGGCAGAGACAGGAAGGATGAAGTATTCAGTTATGGATATACTGTACTAAGGTTACTTTGAAAATATTTTTATTTTCCAATAGAAGTGGGTTGATGGTGGCCTTACCAATGGCCTTCCTATCTTGCCTGTTGGAAGAACTGTGACGATTTCTCCTTTCAGCGGTCGATTAGATATCTGTCCACAAGATAAAGGACGTGTGGATCTTTATGTTAAATTTGCAAAACAAGATATAATGGTGAGTTGCTTGTTTATTAAATAACTTCAGAAGAAGAAAAGGTAATTGAGCAGTTAAGGTTAGGCTTATTTTTAAGTGTTTATTTTCTGTGTATATATGAACTTAAGTAATGTTTTGGCATTCTCTGTTTTGCAAATGGAGCGTAGACTTTTTCTTAAACACAAGGGAAGGAAAATGTAGAATAAATTTTGTCAGAAGGGTTGAAAAGCATTGATCTATCACAAAATTGAGCAAATTATCACAGGCTATTAAATGTAAATAATCTAGACTTGCTTTAAGTATCAGCTGTCTTTGGCTAGGCAGATTGTTTATAGAAAAAAAAAAAAAGACTTCTGTAGAATACCTCAGGAGAGGGAAACTTCAGAACGTCCCTTCATACTTACTGAAATTAGCTACTCTAACTGAATTTAAAATACAAGTTTGTCCTACATTTGAGATGGTATACAATGACTTGTCACCTCATTGCTCAAGAGAGCTTGTGTTAAGATTTTGAACATTCGTAACCACAGCATTTTTCTGGAAGTTATTTTGTTAGATGTTACAGAAACACTTCTGTATATTGAAATATAGGCTAAGACTGATTTTTATGGCCTCCTTTTCATCATTGACATTTCTGTCTTTGCAAGCTTTGTCTCACAAACTTTAACCACGGTATTGCTTCCTTTGACATGATGAAAAAAAATATTGAATAGCAGTAGACCTAGCTGTCAACAAAACTCCATTAGAAAGAAAAAATAAAGATTAGCAATAATTGGTGGTACTTTTTTAAAGTTTCTTTTAGACAGTTCTTAATATGTTTTCTTAATTTGAGTAATGTAATCCTAAATTGGACCAATTTCTGAATCTTTATAATGTTTCACGGAGAGATTTTAAGCATGATAGTACTTGGTAAATGATCATAAAGCATGAGATTATTGATTTCATATATATATTGGAAATATATGCAATTGCGTAATGTATATTTCTTGGTTGTGATTTGTATCTAATATGCAGTGCATGGAGAGGAGGAAAAATGAGTGGGTGATTAGATTAGAGATAGAAAATTCATTGCAGAGTTACATTTCTTCTAGGGTTCTGCAAGTGCAGACTTGTGCAGAATCTCAGGCAACATTTTAAACTATTCCATTTGAAGCACCCTTAGCTTTTAGAGTTGTAAAAATGTGAACTAGGAGTAAATTTTTTTCAGCAATATTGTAATCTGCATAAAATGAAGAATTGTATATATTAATTTATCTGGATTGGAATGTGAACAGTTTTCTGTCTCTTTGAACCTCCTCCATCTATTAGTGTCAACTTGAATAATTGCTTACTTCAAATAATGATGATTTTGATATTGTTTTTCAAAATTGTGTATAGTTATGTGGCTAAAGTATTAAATTAATCATGTAAATGAAGTGTTCAGAACCTTATTAAATCAAATTATTTTTTATTTTGTTGTAAACAATTTAATAATGTCTTTATTCAAGAATAGAGTTCTGAAATCTTTTTACACCATCAAGGTGACCACTTGAGCTGCTGAGTGGTTCTTAATTTGTGGTTGGTAATACAAGCTACGTTTATACTCACATGTTAAACATTGCCTGGGAATGTTCCCAAGAATGTGGTTGTTTGCACAAGTAAGCTGTCAAAATATTACCTTGCACGAGTTTAGCATGTGCCAGCTACCACTCTGCCAGACAGTTCTGGGAATGTTTCCGAAGTTAAAATGTTTCAGAAACTTTGGGCAGTTTTACAGGCAGGCAGACTGTCTTGGGGGCTGCGAGTTTAATGGTGTATATGCAGACCGTTTGTGCCAGTTTGTCTTGGCGCTCAGCAGTGTACCTGGACACGGTTAATTTACTAGTGTAGACATAGCCATGCTGGTCTTTTGTTTTTACATATGCTACATGGAACAGATGACAGAACAGATAGCAACACAGTCAAGACTAGATAAGTTGCTTTACTAAACTAATTTATAGTGTCTCGCTCTGTTGCAGCTGTCTCTGGCCAACTTAGTAAGACTTAATCAAGCTTTGTTCCCACCAAACCAGGAGAAAATGGAATTGTTGTACCAAAATGGATTTGATGATGCTGTACATTTTTTACTGAAAGAAAACTGGTTTGAATAGATGGTACGTAGAAAATTAACAACCTGACGGCTGTCAAAACGCAGCTACGGGCATCCTACAGAATCTAAGGGATTGCTGTCCCAATTGCAGTTTATGGAAATAAAAATCCCAATGGAATTGCATCTGCTTCTGCCGAGAAAGTATCAGTTACACTCCGAAGACATGTATAAACATGTCAGAATGGGAATTGTACTTGCCTGGTAGTTGTCTTCTTTTGAGGACGTTCAAGCTTAGATCCATTTTGCTTCGGTTGAGGACTTGAGTGTGGGATTTGTAAAAAGCTCGTGTTGCCATAATTGCAGAAATTTGGAAAAGTCTTTTTTGACACTATTTGAGAGACAAATTGAGGTTGTACCATGAAAAGTTACAGTCTGTATTGTTCACTTAGTGTAATAGTTGTGCGTGCTAACTGGATGTGTGCAATGTTGCTGGTCTAATACATATCTTGCGATGTTGTAAAGGACTTGAACACTTAGCACTAGCCACAAGAAATAAAACGTTTGCACTCTTTTACTCTGTGTATTTTTTAACATTAAAAGTTCTTGCCTTTCTCAGTGAATGTGGTCTTAAAATTTGAAATACTAGTTGAAATTTGTAACAGAAGTGTGATGTTTGAACGTAAAAATATCTTGTAAAGAAGGGTGTAAGAAATTGTTATATTTATTATGTTTTCTTCCTCTGCTAAAACTGAATAAATATATTTTCTTGAAAGTTTTGTCAAGAGCTCATTTAAAAATTTCTCAGAATACTATAACAACCTGATTATCTGCAAAAAAAATGGTCTGTTGGAGAGAAGTTGAAGTCATGCGGTAATGAACTCAAGATTCACGTATCTTGTTACTTTCCCATTCATCTTGCATTGACTACCTTAAGTGCAAGTTCAGGATTTTCAGCCTTAATGCCTAAATCCTAAAATCCACAACTGTTTGTTTAAAAGCAAACAGTGTTTGTTTAAGTGTGTTTTTTAAGTTGATTTCTTAATACTTAAAAAAACCAACAACTAATTGGAGATTGAATTAAACATATGAAATTATAGAATTCCCCAAAAACAAAATCTGGGGAGGTGAGAAATAAGATTTAAAAAAAAAAACCTATAGTTGTTTGAGAAACCTCTTCAGCACATAGCCACCAGATTTATATTCATATGTAGATTGCATCAGATTAGGATTCATGTGGCAGGGATTGAATTCTTTTATTACTGTTTTTGATAAATAATAATAATAAAAAAGCTGATGTAAAGCACCTTACTTTCATTTTAGAACAGCACTCTTTCTAAATGCATGAGGTTCTGTATACAGTAAAAACAGAATAGCTTGCAAGATTTCCAGCTCTGTGGGACAGCATTTTTGCATGCGAAACAGAAATAAATTACCTTTGTGCTACCTACAGGCACCTGTGCCTGGCTCACTTGCATACTCATTTATACAGAGGATAACTTTCAGCATGAATAGGAATAGTAGGTAATGCTATTGAGGAATTCCCCTCTGTCACACTGATCTGCTGTGGCCTAAGTCTCTGATTCAAAGGTAACGCCTGTTTCGGCACTCTGGTGGAAACTTGAAACAGCTCTTTTTCACTCGGTGTTCTGGGGGCTTGGAGCCACTCACAAGCTTTCAGAAACATCGTATGTCTAATCGGTCATTACTGCTTTCTGAGCAATAATGGCACCGTATCTATTTAGGGAGCCTGTACAAAACTTGTTTATCTGGATGCAGTTTTTTAAGAGTTGCTTTTAAAGGAGAAGTGTATTAAATGCGAAGTTCATTTACTGATGGTGCATGTTGCTTTTGAGCATCGACCCTGCCATAGTTCGCTGTGCTCTTTAATCCATAAAAATGCTGACTTCTTTCAGTATGTATTAATGTCGCCCACAGGAACGTATGCAGTACCATGTTTACTGAGCCCTAAGAGCCACTGGTAACACTGAGTGCTTTAGAAATTGACCTTCATAGGTTTATGATAAGATGATAGAAGATTTTTCAGGAAGAATAAAATCGTATTAATGCAGAGGTAAGATGTAGAAGTTTTCACTGTGTAGGATAAAGTGTTGGGTTTTTTTTTTGTGTTGGAGCACAGAAGTTGAAGGGGGACAGAAATCTGTTCAGTCATAACACTAGTGTTCAGGGTGGATACTGCTGCATGCATGGCAAGACTCGGGAGATTTTTTTTTCAGTTACCAGCACTTTATAAACGTGTTCTGATTGTGGATGACGTACCCAAAGCAGAAGGATGCAGGCCTATTTTCTCTAAGTTGTTCAATTGGTCCTAACGAAGCATAGTAAAGCACATTCAGAAATGCCGTATTTTCAGCCAACTATGTTGAAATCTGTTTTGTTTGTGTGAAAAATCCTTTGAAAAATTCTTTGAAAAAAGGGGTATTTCTTAGCATATTTGGGAAATACTTTGAAAAGGTAAATCGGGAGGATAGTAATAGTCTCTTGTAAGAAACCAAGGCTGCTTCTAAGCATTCGGGTTTTGTGAACGCTGCCCATTTTATTTCCTCCTTGCCCCAATCCCTCCACTGTATCACCTTGAAAATGTAAAAGATGTAAAGTTTAAAGAAAACCTATTTTTTCTAAGCAAAGTAGTGTTTTTACAATAGAGACACAACCTTATTAAAGGTGAAGCTATTTGCTTTCTGGTTTAGTCTCCGTGATTGTATGAATTGGTCATGATTTCTTCCTATTTATCTTTGTAAACGTCAAAGCCTCCTAATTCAATTTTGTGTTTAGGTCTGTATTTACTGACTCACTATTTCAATGTTTGAGCCCGGACAGAACTTTCATTTTAAAATCTCTAGTTTTAAGTGCATTTCCCGTATCTGATAAAATAGCAATGTTTTAGTTGCCAAAAATGATCTAGAACAGAGGAGACCATATGGATGTGGAGAATGTTGTTTCTGGTTTTGCAACATGTATGTGCCATTCACGTTCACTACACAAATGAGGGGAAACCAAGAAATGTTTGCAGAGGTGGCTTCTAGGTTAGGAAGGCTAATAAGTACCTTTACTTAGGTCAGTCTGTTTCATGTGAAAAGGTCTGATCCCTTTTAGATAGTCTTCTACCTATCTTCACCTGTATTAGTTCTAATCCTATCCGTACCCCATCCCAGCTTTCCTAGTTGGAATATATATGGCTGCTTGTGTTTCTAACCTAATCATTTTTCTGTTTTAAATCTCTTCGATGTGTAGTCTTACTGGGCAATTACACTTGTACATTTTTATTAGTTAAGTATTTTCTATTTAAGAGAAACAGTGAGAAATCTAACAAGATCAGAGCCTCTTAGACTTTGTTTTCTATTTACAGTAGTCATATTCTTCAAGGAGTGAATATTAGCCTCCATGAATGGAGAAAGTTCAGGGACTTTTACCACTTTACAAGTTCTTCAGTTTGGTATGGATCTTTCCTGGCTAATTATGCTGACTAATAGCTGGAACTTTCTGTTAGAACGTCATAAATCAGTTCTGCTGAAAAAGGATCCTAGCCACCTTGTTTATGTTTCTCGCAAAAGCCTAAGGTGGTAGGGAGTCCTCTTTCAAAATGTCCTAAATAAATGGAGTTGAAAATCAGTTAGCGATCTCTTTTGTCAAAACAAATCACAATGAAATATATTAATTTGTAATTTTAAAAATATTTCTTAAATAGATTATGTTGTAATGTTCTGTTAGGGGTATTTGAGGTGTAGTCCTTGTGTGGCTGAAAGCAGAACCTGTACTTGTCAGAATTGCATCTTCTGATGGACTTCCTACACATAGGCTGCATAACTGTTTTTAAAAAGTGTTATTAATATCTTAAAAGGCTGAAGGAAATGCAACTTGCTAAAACTCATGTCTAGTTTGTACCATGATACTGTTGATAACTGGTTGCAATGACATGGACAGTGGGATCGAGTGCACCCTCAGCAAGTTTGCAGATGACACCAAGATGAGTGGTGCGGTCAACATGCCAGAGGGAAGGGTTGCCATCCAGAGTGACCTGGACAAGCTCAAGAAGCGGGCCTGTGTCCTGTGGCCTGTCCTGAACCTCATGAGGTTCAACGAGGCCAAGTGCAAAGTCCTGCCCCTGGGTTGGGGCAATCCCAAGCACAAATACAGGCTGGACGGAGAATGGATTGAGAGCAGTCCTGAGGAGAAGAACTTGGGGGTGTTGGTTGATGAGAAGCTCAACATGAGCCAGCAATGTGCGCTCGCAGCCCAGAAAGCCAACTGTATCCTGGGCTCCATCAAAAGAAGTGTGAGCAGCAGGTCGAGGGAGGTGATTCTTCCGCTCTACTCTGGTGAGACCCCGCCTGGAGAACTGCATTCAGCTCTGGGGCCCCCAGTATAAGGAGGATATGGACCTGTTAGAGCAGGTCCAGAGGAGGGCCACGAAGATGATCAGAGGGCCGGAGCACCTCTCCTATGAAGACAGGCTAAGAGAGTTGGGGTTGTTCAGCCTGGAGAAGAGAAGGCTCCAGGGAGACCTTATAGCAGCCTTCTAGTACCCGAATGGGGCCTACAAGAAAGCTGGAGAAGGACTTTTTACAAGGGCATGTAGTGATAGGCAAGGGGTAATGGCTTTAAACTGAAAGAAGGTAGATTCAGATTAGATATAAGGAAGAAATTCTTCACTACGAGGGTGGTGAGCACTGGAACAGGTTGCCCAGAGAAGTTGTGGATGCCCCATCCCCGGAAGTGTTCAAGACCAGGTTGGATGGGACTTTGAGCAACCTGGTCTAGTGGCAGGTGTCCCTGACCATGACAAGGCCCTGGTTTCGGCTAGGATAGAGTTAGTTTTCTTCTTAGTAGCTGGTACAATGCCAGTGCTTACACTAGTCAAGGACTTTTCAGCTTCCCGTGCTCTACCGACTGAGAAGGCTGGAGGGGCGCAAGAAGGTGGGAGGGGGCACAGCCAGGACAGCTGAGCCAAACTGGCCAAAGCGACATTCCTACCATATGATGTTATGCACAGTATATAAACAGAGGGAGTTGACCAGCGGGGGGTGACCGCTGCTCGGGGACTGGCTGGGTATCGGTCAGCAAGTGGTGAGCAATTGCATTGTGCATCACTTAATTTGTATATTCTTTTATCATTATTATTGTTATTGTTATTATTTTCCCTTCCTTTTCTGTCCTATTACACTGTCTTTATTTCAACACACAAATTTTCCTCTTTCCCCCCCCCCGATTCTCTCTCCCATCCCACTGTGGGGGAGGGAGTGAGCAAACGGCTGTGTGGTGTTTAGCTGCCTGTCGGGTTAAACCCCAACAATGCCCCATTCCTGGAAGTGTTCAAGGCCAGGTTGGATGGGACTTTGAGCAACCTGGTCTAGTGGAAGGTGTCCCTGACCATGAAGGGGGGTCGGAACTAGATGATCTTTAAGGTCCCTTCCAACCCAAACCATGTGATTCTATGATTGATAATTGAAAACAATACTTTAAAAAAAAAAAAAAAAAAGGTGCCATTTCTGCTGAAACTTTACTAGCTCTGCTAGCTGCGTTGTCTGGGAAACCATTATTTTAGTGGAGGTTTTTTTAACAGATTTCACAAGTTCTTTTGAAAATCATTAGTACAGATATAGTCAAATCTAGAAGATGAGACAGGATAAGGCAATATTTTATCCTGAGGATGAACATATTTTTATGATAAAGCACAATGTTAATGTACCTGTTCTGAGACTACTACTTCAGGTTATGCTAAAGATATGCTAAGATATTTTTTTCTTATTTAAATATTCCATACAGAATTATGTTTAAACAGGCAAGACATACAACTCCTAAGAGATTATTAAGAATAGTTCATTTCTGTACTGCATCTGTATCTTTCCCACTTGGTCTATAGATAGTAAAGAGTGGTTTAGGCAGCACAGATCCTTCTATGCTGAAATATTTTTACTGATTTTAGGAAACTAGTCTGAGATCTTGTTATATTCCAGAGATGAGTCTCACATGATTTAGGTATTGTTTGGTCACGGAGTAATTTTTTTCTCAAATCATTTCTTATTTCCCCAAAGAATAGACTTGTGTTTGACAATGTAAGCTGTATGTAGATACCATTCCTCCTCTAGTCATATCAGTTAGCACCATTTTTTTCATATGCCACAAAGTAATGGCAAATTTGAAATATATTTTTCTTAATCAGTCTTAGGTAATTACAAGGGAGAGAACTTGTGCAATTGTAA
>NW_008825619.1:2781212-2790970 GCF_000699105.1 Pygoscelis adeliae | reverse complement strand
AGACAGAGAAGCATTAAGAAAATTGTTTTCCATATTTGTGAATTGGACATCTGTGTAAGACGTCATGCCTTCCATTTTAATTATAATTTTGATAAGGATAGACAACATGACACCTACTGAGGTTAAAAAATTGGAGTTTCAATGTGAGAACAGAAAAATGCAGTAAGTTTCCATCTTTCCTTATTAAGCTACAAATAAATTCCTGAAAAGCTACCAACTATGAAAGAAAAAAATGGAAGTACCCCAAAGAGCCATGGAAGTCTGTCTTTAACCATTAGTATTCCCAATAATTAATGACATTATGGATGACCCGCTCCTGGTTTTCTCTCTCCAACCCCTGTACATACGTAGCTATATGTACATGTTCTGCCAGACAGCATAAAGCTTAGTCCTGAGTCAGTTTCCTTAACTTCACCTAGCGATGACAGCTCGGCTTTTGCTGTAAGAAACAGCAAACACGAGAGCTCATTCCACAGGGAGAAAGTGGTGCTCGCCTCCGGGAACTCGAGCCGGGCCGAGAGTGCTGTGAAGTTGGGACTGAGTCTCTGGAAGCCAGCCTGATATTTACTGGGAGACTTGTGGGATGAAGGGAATGCAGAAGAGAGGTGTTCTTGGTGAGCTCTGTTGCAAGGAGGTTACTGCCGCATTGTTCCTGAATTGGTGATCCTGGTAATTTTGTTTCGAAGTACAGGTGTGTTGCAGTCGCAGTCTGGGAGCCTCCCAACGGTTAGCTGCTTGGATGCATTGAAACTTGAGCTACAGTTTTGACTTCCTACCCTGATATACTTGGACCAGGTAACAATCCAACTGTGGCTTTTTCTGTTGGTTTTTTTTTACACTGTTCATTCTAGTCTAGTGTAACTTTATAATTTGTGATATTCTAATGAAATTATTATTATCTTCTTGAGACCTTGAACATGTGCATGTAGCATGCTGTGGGTGTTTGAAAAGGAAATGCTGCAGCTAGAGACTTGGTATAGGCATGCCCTCTGAAAAAGCAGTTTGCACCACATCTTCAGTGAAAACTTCAGTGTCCTTGCATGCTGAGGCAAACTCGGCAGCTTCACCTCTTTTTAGACCTATTGAGGAGTATCACTTCAGTTCTTGAAGCGAAAGAATCTTTGAACTCATTCCTGCCTGGAAATTGGATAGCGGTTGGCATGTTGCATTCAATTAATGCTTGCATTCTTGAATTTCATAATTTTCCATTTTTCAGAAGTGCAATGGATTTCTATCTGAACGTGTCAATGCCTTGTCTAGGATATTCACGAGTAATTCTGCCTTTTCTAACAGCTCTTGTTTTCCTAAAAAGACTGAACTCTGCTGTGACCTTCAAACCTTTTGTCACCTTTGTTTGTGTGTGAAGACTGGAAATGAAGATCACTATAAATATGCAACAATTATTTTATTGGCTAATACAAATAGTAATTGGCTGGGACTACTAGGCTAAGCAGTAATGCTCATCATCCAGATGTAGGTACTCTATGAATGTCTGATGCCTAGACTGGTACTTTATTCCTTCAAGATCAGTTCTTCATATGAACTTCAATACCCATCCTTTCTCCTATCTCACTCTTCATATGAACATCAATTTCAATCCTTTTTCCCTTCTCTAGAACCAGGAACTATAGGGCATGCATGCTATTACTATAAAAATTTTTCTGGAGTCCAAAAATTCTATTAAGTGTTTTCAGACCAATTTTCCACACTCTAAATGTATTTATACACAATACATCTTGAAATCTGTAATTACTGTTAAACCCCTAGCTGAGCATATATTTAATAATTTTCAGTACCAGATGAAGTAATTGGAAGTTACTGTTTCAGTTACTATTTTCCTTTAGCTTGTCTACGTGTTTCCTGTCAGAGTATATATTCAAGAGATTTGAAGGTAAACTTGAGATCTACTAAAATTAGCAGGAGTTCTGTCTCCAGTTCCTGGAGGGCTAAGACTCCATCTTTCATATATTAGGTCATGAACTTGGGGTTCTTGTTTCAAGTCATTTGGAATTGAACATACACATGTGGTGCAGAGGGACCCTGGACAGGCTGGAGAATTGGGCTGAAGAGAATCTCATTGAGTTCAACAAAGGGACATGCAAAGTCCTGCATCTGCTTTGCACAGAAGGACCTGGGGGTACTGGGGACAACAAACAGACCATGAGCCAGTGAGGTGCCTTCATGGCAAAGAAGGCCAACAGCATCCTGGTCTTCGTTAGGCAGAGCATTGCCAGCAGTTCAAAGGTGGTGATCCTTCCTCTCTACTCAGCAGTGGCTAGACCACATCTGGAGTGCTGGGTCCGGTTCTGGGTCCCCCAGTAGGAGAAAGTTACGGACTTACTGGAGTAAGTCCACTGCAGGCCCACAAAGATGATTAAGGGCTGGAGTGTCTGACATATGAGAAGCTGAGAGAGCTGGAACTATGTAGTCTGGAGAAGAGAAGGCTCAGGGGGATCACATCAGTTTATATAAATACCTGATGGGAAGGAATGAAGAAGACAGAGGCCGGTTCTTCTCAGTGGTGCCCAGTGACAGGACAAGAGGCAACGGGCACGACCTAAAACACAGGAGAGTCCATCTGAACATCAGGAAACTCTTTACTGTGAGACTGACTGAGCACTGGGACAGGTTGCCCAGAGAGGTTGTGGAGTCTTCCTCCTTGTAGATATTCAAAAGCTGTCTGGACATGGTCCTGTGCAACCAGCTCTATCTTGCGCTGCTTGAGTAGGGGGGTTAGAATACCTGCTCTCCAGAGGTCCCCTCTAACCAATGGTTCTGTGATTCTTTGACTTACTGTAGGATCAGCATTTCATATCAATATTAACATTCTTAACACTACAATGTGCACTTTTTAAAAAAGAAGTATAAATAGAAAAAAGTGATATATGTCTCATATTAAGAATTGTTTGTGTTCTAAACTCATTCTGAATTCGGTTCTGATGTTTCATTCTGTGCTAAGCTGCCATAAAAATCCATGACCTTGCTGACTGCAACATAACAAATAATGTCTTTTTACTATCCTTGTGCTGTTGGTGTTAGATGATGGAACATATTACCTATTACTTGTTTTCAGTCCCCCAGAACTTTCTGAATATTTAACCTTTCAGACTGGAAGTTTATGTCCAACTTCTATGGAAACACTATGTAGAAAATAGCTGAGCTGTTTCTGAGAAGCATGTGAAAAAGTGCAGAAATCACATTGACCTTCATTTGAAGGGCCATTGATCTGAAGTGGAGGCAGTGTTATAAAGTGGAAAGAAAACGGCCCCATTTGAGTATATGAGTTATCTGAATGAGATGCTTTTTAAATGTACCTTCTAGTTATGTCTGCTAGATTAGGTATGAAGTCTTGTCATTTTTGCCATAAACCAGAAGGTTTCACTGGGTGCATTGACCTCTTTGTGCTTGTACTTAAAGGTGACTTTGGTTCAGTGACTGCTGCCTTCAGTTCTTCTCTTCACAGAACTGCATCTTTGGCTCAGATGGACTTCACACATCACATTTTAAAAGAAGTAATGGCTATTTCTCTCTCCTCTAAAGCTCCATGTTAAATGTATAAACATTCCCTGTATTTAACCCCTTAATATTTAACCCAATTTATAATTTTAACTTTAAAATGAAGAGTTAGGCATATATCTTATGCAACAAGGGTTTTATTTTTAAAAGATTCTTAAAATAGGAAATTTGAAGTGCTTCTGAAGAGAGAGTTTCACTGGAAAAGAAATTAATTACATAGTTACACAATGAATTACACAATTCGAGTTTGATTTACTGACTCTGGAAACCTAAATATGTATCACTGCAGATGCAGTCAGTTCCCAGTTTAGGCAGAGGAGGAGGGAAGACCATTGTTTAATTCCCACTGTCCAAATAAAAAATAAAAGAAAGAAAAAGATTCTTCATGATTGTCCTCTCCCTCTCAAAATGCTGAAGCACAGTTTATCTGTCCCTCTGAAAGTCACATTTCACTTTTTCTAAGTGTATTAGCCAGCACTTTCACCAAAAGGAATCAAATGCTCAGATCAATTCCTTAAATGAAAATTATTTGGCATCTTTACTGATAGAACAAGGAAATATTTTAGAAAAAGAGGCTGATGATGAAGTTGAAGCTGAATCCAGCTAGCAGTGTGTATCTTAATCTCTAGCCCTGAGTGCCAACTCTGTGACTTGCTGTCCTCTTTTAAGTGAACAGTTCACTCACTTTTTATAACTACTGCACAATTAATGTATAAGGCTGTAACCTCAGTCATGTCATTCTATGAACTGTTTCCTTTCAGTGGTAAGCAAATTTGAAACACAATATTCAGCTTACAATATTTGACTGGGCAAAAAAAAATAATGATTTTCAACAATTTAAATACTTTGTCAAAGTATTAATTTCCTTCAAGTCACACACATAACTATACCAAGGCAGCACTTCCTCAAGTACTTCATTACTATGCAAATTACGATAAGGTCTTTCTATGCAGCTTAGTTCTATTGTTGTTGATTACATAGATTCCACAAGTATTCTAAGCACTTAAAAACAAGTTTAAAAGACACTTTTTTAATACAAATATTTTATATTGCAATCTTGGATATGGCACATAAGCACTAAGGATAAGCCCTACAGCAGTAAACATTCTATGTAGCCTATCTACATGCCAAGATGATTTCAGTAATTAATGCTTCTTCAGAAAACATATAAGTTACAACTTTCAAAAAAAACATTAAATATTTTTATTCCATTGGGAGATGCATGTACTCAATATGCATTACATGAGTGACATAGCTGGCTAAATAGCTACGAGTGGAAGAAGTTGCAGGGATTTGTAAATGTGGGGGGTGTGCAAGGAGTTAGAAATAAGGTCAGACAGTGCACTGGGAGCATGTGAGGAATTCCTGTCTGACAAACTCTTCTTTAAATCTGCCATAACAGTGGACAGATACTGTATTACAGAATTGCATTTGTAAAGCAAAGAAGCTGTCTTAACCTGGGTAAAAACAAAATTCCAACTGTGTCCTTGTGTTTGAAGTAGAAAAACAACAGTATGTATGGTCAAATTTGTTGGCACTGAAAAGAGGTTTGAATACCTTTAGCTTTTACAGTATTTTTATGATAGTTACATACACTAAAGCTCATTTCATTTGTAGCTGCATGGACTGGTAACTTCTTCAGTTTGAAATAAATACATGAACAGATGAAAAAAACTTGAACAAAAACCATTCCAATTTAGTGAAGTGATTTGTGTGCATGTTTCTTTTCTACCTTGGTAGAAGTAGCACACATCACACATACTGATGTCTCCGTTACAACTGCACGCACCTTGTTTTTCATATCATTTTCCTTCCAATGTCACTGAAAGTTCTTATTAGTGACATATCTTCATATTCTTGATTAAATCCATTATTAACTGGTCTGGATGGCTGGTCATAAATCCATTCACTTGGCAGGGCAGCATTGCTATCTGTATTTCTTGACTCATTCTTGCACTTTTTACAGCACTGGTGAATCTGTTGCAATGTTCCACAAAACATATTGTTAAGCAGTAAAAATGTTTCCTTCAGATACCCCATCTTTTCAGAGAAGATACTGCTAACTTTACCGGGATAGCAATCCAGCATTTATTCTGAATGTTTTTTAAAGTTGTTATGCATATCACACTCAAAATGAAACATGGCAATACTAATTTTAACTACACCTTCATGAATTGACAGACTATTCATTATTGTTATTAATAATAAATGTTAGTGATATGTAAGCTAAGATACTAATACCTATGTAGTTATTGCTTTATAGCTTATCTGGTTCTAACTTAATAAATAAGTGGGATACGGTCAGATGTGGGCCATTATGATACAGCAGAACAATTATCGTACATTTTGGTTTAAAATAAGAGTAAGAACTAATATGAAACATTGTTAATTTATTTCAGTGAATTAGCTTCTTATAAGCTGAATTCTAAGCCTTTACAGGTTGTTTCATATTATACTCAAGAAATAGGCAGAAAGTGCATCCAACTGTATACCAGTGATTTCATTTAAGACTTCTCCAATTCCCAGTGCTATCCTTGAAGATGTATGTGTGCTGTTACTTTAGAAAAAATAGAGCATGCGAGTGGGGGGAGAGACATTTTCATTTGTTCTTTATTCTTACGTAGCATAAACAAATTTTTTTTGGGAGAATCCCCAAGTGACTGCCATAATGGTTTCTCCATAAAACAGACACAGCTGTCACGCAGGTGTCATTGGGATAACGCGTTGCTGTGCCCTAGTCTGGATGGGAGAAGTTTGGCAGAAGAAGCAAGGGAACAGCTGAGAGGACTTTAGACTCAGAAAAGGCAGATCAGACCTCTTCTCGAGGTTAACAGCTCTGTACAGAAGCTCCCTGAAGGACTTAACCAGCCATGACACGCCAGATTTAAGCAGTGACCTGTAAGGGCCAAAGGGCCTTTGAGTCATCTAGTCCCACTTTCATTAGTTTACGCTCTGATTTTGACACAATGTACATTTTCATGACAGGAAACTTTTGTCATTTACTAAAGGAATGACCTTTAAAAGTTATACACTTCCTAACTTTATAAATTTCAGTGTCGGTCTGTGTGGTGGATTGACGCCGGCCAGCAACTGAGCACCCTCAGAGCTGCTAACTCACTCACTCCCCCATCCCCGATGGGAGTGGGGAGAGAAAATGAAGAACAAAAGCAAAAAACCTTGTGGGTCAAGATAAAGACAATTTAACAGTGAAGTGGGCAGGGAAAAAAGAAACCCAACAAAACAACAAAAAAACAACTGGTGCAGAGGAAACCGCTCACCATCTCCATCCAGCAGACAAATGCCCAGCCAGCCTCCTAGCAATGGTCACCTCGGAACCAAAAAACCCCTTTTGTTCTTCTTCCCCTACTCCAGCTTTTATTGCTGAACATGACATTATGTGGTATGGGATATCCCTTTGGTTAGCAGGGGTCAGCTGTCCTGGCTGTGTCCCCTCCCAGCCTCTTGCCCAACCCAGCCTACTCACTGGGGCAGCAGAGTGAGAAAAAGAGAAAGTCTTGATGCCGTTCAAGCACTTTTCAGCCAAAACATTGGTGTGTTATCAACACTGTTTTAACTACAACTCCAAAACACAGCACCATGCGGGCTGCTATGAAGAAAGTTAAACTCCATCCCAGCCAGACGGAAGTAGAGTTTGCTACTGCTTGCTAACAGTGTGCTCACAGTGACTCATTTTGGGAGAGACTAGGTTCACAAACTTTGTATATTCAGATGTGAAACAGCTTCTGGCAGGCTTCTGCTGCTATTGTATTTTAGCGAGGTTTGACTGTTTACGTCTCTCTCTGGCAGAGTTTACTGTCTCCCTAAATACACATACCTTGTCTGCTCCTGTCTGAACTGTGCGAACATTTCTGGTTTTGATGTGGCTTTGAGGTAACAGTACTTAACAACTGGTTGTTAAAACAAAACCCAAACTTTACTTGACCTAGAAGGGCAATTGGATACCGAAAATGTCTTTGCTAAGTCTCGTAACTTATGTCACTGGTGCTCAGTCTTATATAATAATGAAGTTCTTGGCTGCGCGGCAGTATCAGCAGAGAGGGAGATGTTGCCACCATGCCAGGTTCAGTGACATTGAAGTAGCCCCTTTAAAGTGCACAAGCTGAGAAAGAGAAGACATGGTGAAGGCAATCCTGCCTTTCAGTCAGGACTTGGCTACCTGAAAGATCTGTCTTTCTGGACTTAAAATTGCTACTGGTTTAAAACCACGTTGATTCCTCAAGAGCTAAGTTTTCTTCCTCTAAGCCTGTTAAGTTTGGTACCTATTCCCTCTTGGTCCAATTTAGCCTGTGTTTGTTAACTTTTAAAGGACTCCACAATAGTGATTTTGAGAAGAGACATTGGTGGTGAAGCACAAGGAATTTTTCAGGTCTCCTATAAATGATAGTCTTTGAATTACACTTGCAAGTAAGGACCTAGTAAACATAAGCAGAGCATGTTGTACTGTTGATGGTTAGGCATGAGTGTAGCGCCATCCATGCTTTCAAAGACTGTGATGCTCATTTGTATGAAGTTATGGCATAGCTCAGATTTCTTCAGCTCATGTTTATTTCCTTCCAAATGGTTTCATTTACATAAAGGTTATTCCCAAGTAGGATCAAAGTAGAGCTATTCGTTAATAGCTGGCTTTTTAGGTTTTGGTTCCATAAAAAATAATTGATTAAAATGATTATAAAGTTTTTCCTGAAGTGGGGAACAGAGGAAAGGGAAGAGGGAAGGATTTTTAAAATATCATGGGAAGCATAAGAAATCACCCTGGGCTTAGAAAATTTTGTATACAAAAAAATGTTTTCTCCTTCTCTTGCAAAATATTTTCAAGTTTTCAAGTTGCCAGGGTGCTGCACTGCTGGCCAGGTAAATGTCAGGCAGTGGCCCGTACCAACTAGTGGGTGGGAGTGGGCATAAAACCCTGGCATGACTGATTGGTTGGCCAGAACATGAGTAAGACAAAAGATGAGGAGATGTTGATGTGCGTCCAGGGGAGCTCATGAAATTAGGAGCTGGAGCCCAGAAACGTGGAGGGAGCAGGATGTGTTTCAAACTGCTAATCATTTAGGCGATTTTTTTCTCATTCTCTTTTGTTTCCAGGTAAAAGTAAAACGTTCAGCCAGCAACATAGAAAATACCTTCCCACTTGTCAGGAAGCTCAGAAAAAAACAGATATAATTTCTCCATATGTCACAGCTTCCTTTTTTTTTTTCCCATGGCCATGCCCTCAAAACATTCACAGGCAGGGTGTTATACCTCTAACTCTTTAGTGAACAGAAAACAGAGTGACTTTTTACTTTGCCACAGGTGCATATTCAGGCTGATCTGCTTATCATTTCTTTCCATCAGAAGATGCCACCCATCTTTAGGTTTGTAGTATTTATTTCTGAAAATATTACTTACACCAAAAGCTATGATAACTGTGGTGACAAAGATGGTGTATCCAAGAAGAAGGAACCAACCCCACCAGGTCTTATCTGATCTTATACAGTCTTTGCATTTGAAATCTGAAACAATGAGAAAGAAAATTAAGTATTTGAAAAAGAAAAAAAAAGTTGTTTTTCTGATAAGATTTCATTTGAAGGATTAGTGAGGATTGACCAAGCAGCACAGCTGCCTTTATTTTTATCACATTTTCTTTCACTGTTTTTTCAGGCTAAAAGGTTAAGCTTCTCGTGAGAGAACTGTTGTCTTCTTTTTACTTCAGACATGAGATTTTTGAACCTGTTGTAAGCTACTTACAAAATGGATAGTAAACAAAATTCTCAGTTTACTAACAGTGGCATATCCAAAACCATCTTTATTACGTAGCACATGCTTAGGTAATGATGAAAAAGCCAATCTAAATGACAGTTATTTTACTAAGTCTCAGACAACTTTTTCTTCTTTTTTTTTTTAAAAACTAAACCAAACATAAGCTTATGGTGTGATAGTCAGAAGAATTTCATTGGCTGCTGGTTGGTTTTTTTTAGGGACTCAGAAGAATTGCACTGGACAATTGTTAAACATAACGTGAAATCTAGAATGAGAGATATGCTTTGTGGCATTTAGCATTTGCTAGTCTGGAAAGTCCACACAGAGAAAACTTGGCCCATCTTAAATAGTGTAGCTCGGTCACTGATGTCACATCCCCAGCAGGATTACAGAAACTGGATTCATAATTTGAGGATAGGGGAAGAGTTATAAGGTGTTGAAAATGATTTTACAATCAAATGGAAAGAAGGTTTCACTCCACA
>NW_008825619.1:2765529-2781164 GCF_000699105.1 Pygoscelis adeliae | reverse complement strand
CACACTGCTGTGTGAATTTACTGTTCATTTTTCAGTAATTGGAAGAGGAAGCACAAACTATGTATTTCAAAAGAGACCATTGGCTTATAAAGAGTGAAGAAAATTATAAAAAAAATAAAGATTGTCAGGATTTGATTTGTTGTTTGTTTTTTTGTTTTGGTATGGGGCAAATATCCAGCAAATGTTTGTGGAGAATATTAAGAAAAAGTATTTTTTAATATATATACACACAAAATTTAATTAATGCTATATATAAAAATGTATAAAGTATTTAGAATATATAAAATATGGAATCAATGTTCTACCGCACAGTGAACTGGTTTAGATCCAAAGAGTCGTCTCTGTCCCCGAGGAGTCTATCTATCGAGCTGTATAAATAGTTCAAACAAAAGGCATGCCTTCCCTCCCCTGCTCATATGACTGTAGACTGCTTTTTCCCACCCTTCTTCTGGCAGAGGCGAGTGGTGGGAGAGAAGGCAGTAAGGCTGAAAGAAAATTTAATTCACCTTGCACACATCAAGTCTGTTTCTGCCACTCCCAAACGCTCCTTACCATGCACTGTCAGCTTGGTGCCGTTTCCACGTTTGCCCTGGATTTTCTGCGTTAACGTCACGTCGCAGAAATAGGAGTTACTGGCATTCTGGTCAACGTTGCTCAGCTTTAAGATGGAGAACCCCCTGAGGGTGTTCTTTGTAATGTGTACCTGCGGCCTGCCCGTGCTGGGGCTCGACTGGAGGCTCTGCTGGTTGTGGCAGTTGGGGCCTTTCCTCCAGTACACGACCGGCTCTTCGTTCTCCTCACTGGGGTACTCAAATACACACAGCATCCACACCGTGGAGTTAAGAAGCACGCTAGCATCTTCAGGGTATTGCACGACCGAAAGCTCTGGCCCGCTGCTGGCTGTAAGGCGTAAATAAAGGACATTGAAGTAAACAGAGGTATGCTCTCTTAGGAAGGGTTGTCTTGGCCAGCTGAATACACGGGCTCGCCAATGAGCGAGCGGCTGCGTGGTGCTTAGTTGCCAACCGAGGTTAAACCACGACAGTCTGGATGTACAGAAAGCCACAGCTATAAGCGCGCATAGCGAAACGTACACAAGAGTGAGGCGAACGACAGTTTTGCTACTGCCTTCCGAGAAACCAACGCTGCAGTCAGCGTTCAAAACAGAGTTAGAAGGACAGTCATTAACTTTGCCTAAAATCATGTATCAAATAAATTACATGTAGGGTATAAGAACTGCACGCCCAGGAGGTGACAAAGGAGGATTTGCAAACAGAGCAGAGGACTAGATTAAATTTGCGTGCAGTTCCTATTATTCTTAAACTTTTGGGATGCCTTCATAACAAAGCTTTGCTCTGGGAAATTTCAGAAAATATTTTCAACTTGCAAAAAGCTCGAGAAAAAATACACATACTTTTGCAAACTTAAGATGTTCTGCAAGTGTCTGCACTTCATCTAAATATTATATTTCCTATGCATACAATAGTTTCTGGCTCAAATGTTATTGTCTCTGTAAAAGTTTGTCAGATACGTTATTTACACAATTAATAATTACTTGATAGTCATTGGGCATATTAAAGTTTGTATGAAAATGAAGGATGACACTGAAAATCATTTTGGCAAGAATTCACTGAAAAAGCTCTGAAAATACCTTTATTCTGATCAACTTGCAAACCTGAAATGTTCTTTTCACAACTGCTGTATATGCACATATAATATTTTTAATGAAGGAGTTTTACCAGGAAATACATATTGCCAATAGCACAGATACAATTTACAGTATGAGATAGTTATGTCATTATTAAACTAATGAAAAGATGTGAAAAATCTATTTCCATGCTGTGAATTTGAAGGAGTTCTGGGGAAAAATGGCAGTTACAATTATTCTAGAGGTCAGTATCACAAAAAAAGCCAGGATTATATTAAAATGGGATTAGACCAAAGGAAACTAAAGATCTTTATTACCTTCATTAAAAGTAATGTTAATGCTCCGTTAGTTTTATCCTATTATTTCAATACATCAATATTTAAATATTTGCATGCCCTTTGTTATGGGCAAGAATACTGGAAAAGAAGGAAACACAATTGCAACTAAACAGAGTAAAAATTAAAAATGAAATAAACACAACAGTAACGAATACTTTAGGAAGAAAGAAATGCCATGCTTGTATTAAACTAAATACAAGGATTATTCAAGTTTACTCAGTCTCACTGCTTGGAATATTTTCTATGCAATCTCAAAACAATCTTCAGTTGCCATAATTTTTCAGCTTTGGTAGTTCCTGACATCACATCCCAGAATCTTTGGGTATTTTTTTTATTTTTCAAGTAAAGCCTTATATGGATACTATGTGCACATAAACTAACTGTATACAGTTAATGCAGGATGATGAATCCATAGATGATGGATATTCTGAGAGAAAATTCTTGCACGTATACAGGCAACAATGAGCAAAATGTCTGGGAGCGTGCCTGAAGTAAATCTGTTACTATGCTTTGAGCAGCTAAAAGGAAAAAAACCCAAAAAGGCAAAAAAAGTGCTGTGAACAAGACAATACACCTCAAGAAACAAATCCGATATTAATTACAGAGGATCCAGAAGGCTAAACTGATAATGCATTTAGACATTCCCTCTTCCAGAGGCACTCGCTAGCCAGTCTAAAAGTTGGCAGGCTGCGACATCTGCATTTCCTCCCTCAACACAGTCATGATAGCATGAGCCAAACCCTGGAGGCCGCTGAGGTGCACTTTACTTAGGCAATCCTCAACTGGCAAATAGTTTGAAGGGGCTTTTCCAGGCAGCGTAGTGATGAACTCTTGTTCTTGTGAATAACACAACGATCCTCTGCTTGACACCCATTTAAGGTCACATCTTACTCTTTTTAGCACCTTACATGACTAAACTTTATCTGCATTTCAGTTTTGAAATTTTAATTAATAAATCACGTGAGATTATTCTACTTTAAACTCATTTACACTTTAAATATCCACATTTAAACACCTACACTTAACCGTACTCTCCCTTTGTAGTCAATAAACAGAAATAGTAACTTAAAAGCGAGATTAATTTCATCCCACAGTAAAGGTTTAAGCAGATAAAATGTTGGGGGCTTTTTTAACTATAAAAGCACCTATTTCTCACATAGAGTAATGAGTTCAGATAAAGACATTAAAAAATCTGTGAAATTAATCTTTTCTTTTTCGTCTGAGGACATAAAACTAGATTTCCGTCACAAACGTTCTTGTATTTATAGAATTGCTTTCAAATGCAACAGAGTTTTTCTTTTAAGTTTTACATCTGCATTTTTATATGCAGTATAAAAAATTGGAAAGTCATTACTAAGAGCAGACAAAACATGCTTTTAAAAATATAAGGACAAATCAATAAGATGTTTTAAAACAACTGGTTACTCCTATTTTTGTATAGTCATTCTTTTTAGACTTTTTGTCATTTGAACGTATATACTAAGAAATGTATGTTCAGAAATGACTGGGCTGTACTTGAAAGAGATTCCTGAAAGCTAACGTGAAATACATTTTGAAATGGAAATAATCCAGAGGAGTTTCTGGGACACACCTTTCATTTGGTTGAAAATAAATATCTTAAAAAAATCAGTACATCACGTTGATACCAATATTTCACTACCCACAGAAACCCAGTCTCGCCTCAGTCAATGAAAGAGAGGCAGCTAACTGTGTGAAGAGAAACAGATGGTGCATATCTGAAATAACTTGCATTTTCATCAGGCTATACAATTAAAAAAAAAAAGTCTCAAATAGCTTTTATGTTCTTTTTTCTTTTAAGTTTGTTGATGTAAGTGAATACATACACCTTTAAAAGTACTCCAAGACCCAGTTTTATAACAATCCTGAAATAAACTTAATATGTTGTCCAGTTGACCTATATATAAAAATACCAGTATAGATTTCTAACATGCAAAAATGAACCCATATTTTTCTCCTTTTTCAGTCAGATGTAATTTTAATTTTGTGTCAGTCAGGTGTAATTTTAGTTTCTATTTACTCTTTTAAGTACTTTTATACTTTTTTTCTCATTTTTGCTTTCCTCCATAAAATAGCAGCTTGAAGACTTCACAAAGCAAAACTGACCAACTGACAATTTCATCCTTGATTAAAAATTAGCACTGCCTTCCTTGATCAGTTAGGGTTTGGAGAATTCTGGGGTAAAATAAAATAACATTCCTCCCCCCCCCAACCCCTACTTACCTGCAAAGTGAGCAAAGTAAGATAGCGTAATTAATATACCAAGCCACATCGTTTTCTTGGGATTGCTAATGCAGAGGTTTTAAAACCTCAGCCAAGACTAGTGACACCACAGCTTTCAGCAAGTAGTTGAAAAGTAAACTAAAGCTCTCCTAAAAACATGTTTTTAACCTTGTTTCTAAGGGGAGGTTCTTGTGGTTTCATTCACTGTAACTATTACCCTTTCTACCATCACACATCCTGGACATTGCAACATATTGGCTTCTAATATCATAGTTTCAAATTGAACTCCACTGGGACTATTTTTCCATTCTGAGCATTTTCTTCAGATGACTAGGAGGAGGATCAGTTTTGTATGGCAAATTTACTCAAAGCTGCACATCTGAAAAAAAAAAAAAAACCACCAACAAACCAAAAACCCCAAAACTAAAAAACCCCAAGACTGGGAGCAGTGGTTACAATGCAATACAGCAAAGTTTGCCATAGACACCCAACTCTGGTGCTCTTGCTCAACGTCCCGTTTGCACCTTAAACACCGCATGGATGAAGATGACTTTGCTTTATCTAGTATTGGTCCAATTAGACAAATCAAATATACCACAGGAATGGTTCAGAAGAAACATTATTTCTCTTTGCTGAAATGATACTGAATGTCTAATTATCGTCCTGCAGTCCAGGATACATGAACATTAGCTGCCAAAAACTATAACATGGCAAAGAGGGCAATGTAGTTAGCCTCCTAATACATACCTTCTGAATTTACAGGAGCCCATGAGATTAGCTAATGTCCGTGTAGCCCCTTGTATAGACTATTAAATTTCATCCAGCAAAGTTACACCTGGGCTTAACTAAAACGTGTTTTCATCCAGCTACACTGCCTACAGATTTGAATGTCTGGGTTTGACTAAGAGATAACTTCCATAGAAATATCCAGTTTTGATCTGAAGGCTTTGAGAGATAGAGTCTACTAACTGAATGGTTAGCTGCTGTGATGACTAATCAGTGTCACTGTGAAAGTCTGCGTCTTCATTTGTATTCTGATCTCTGTCTTCAGATTCTCATCCTGAAACAGCTTTGACTGTTTAGCTCTTCTAGAGCCCTTTAAAAAAAAAAAAAAAAAAAAAAGAAGGTACTAAAGATGATACTTATACATTCTATAGGATAATCACCTGATATTCTTTAAAAAAAAAAAAAAACAAACCAAAACAAAATGCATGCAAGTCTCCTGCTGTAAGACATCTCCATCCTGGAATAAGGTATCAGATTCTGTTTCTTGTGACTGATATGCTTTAAAGCTGGACACCTTAAAACCCCTTTATTCAGAGTTAAAATCAAATTCCACTCTCCTGCCCCTCCCTCTTGTTTACAGATCCAAGAATATTCCTCCACAGAGTCCTACTGGGAGGTCACTGTCAGCTGATTTTCTACTTGAAATGTTATGTATCTTTTCAGAGTCACTGCTTTCTAAAGGGATACAGGTATATTGCACATTCCTTAAATAGCATTAAGGCTACAACCAGACCCTTCAACTTTCCAGCAGATGCTATTTAATGACGTCTCCTCAGTGATAACTTTTAGAGATGTTTGTTAAACTGATCATAAATCACTGATTGGATACTCTAATAATTTTAATTATTTGCACTTAAGTCTTAAAGAATTCCATTATCTTAATTCACATTCATTCAAAGGTACATCTCAGAAAAAAAAAAAAAAATAAAATTGTGTAACCTCATTTTGTTATCAGCAGATAAACAGATGTATTTAATTATTTTTACCAACATCTGAATATAAGAATATCTAATTGGATATGATTCTTATTGATCACATCTGATACTAATCAGGTTGAAGAGAGAAACAAAAAATGCAAAACTCTTAATTTTTTTTTGTTTCTAGACAGCAACTCCTCAGATAACACTCTATTTTTATCTATAACATTTTGAACAACAGCGATAAAAGCCCTGTAAGATACTGACTTGAATAAGAAATAACTGATTCAGAGAAAACTGATCAAAGACAAGCATAAGTAATTTAATGCAGCTGGTCTGGGATTCACACGTGCATTTAAGCAGCTATTCAGTATCAGAACAGACAGGGTGGTTTGTCTGTTTGTTTGTTTTTTTTTCTGACAATTAATTTAATTAATCAGATAGCAATAGAGTTATTCTATATTCTAACTCAGTGTTTATCTCAGTATTTTGATCCAATGAATTTGGCTCAGCTAAAGTTTAACCTGGTTTTAATAGTATGTAATTACAATACTGCTGAACTATACTACTAAGTAGAATTTCAGGCTGTAAATAAGCATTGGTTTACTGGCTAAGGATTCAGCAAACACAAAAGCTTGCCTAGAATTGGAACTAACTAAGCCATTAACAATTGCTATTTTAATTGCCTTGAAGTTTGTGTGTTAACATTATATAAGACAAAAACTGTATATTATCTTTCTAAAATACTAGAGAAAATTGCTAGAGAGCTGAAATCCTGCCAGAGCTTTGAGTTTCAGCTAACCAAAAGATTTATGTTCATATTTAATGATAAGCATGTGCTTAAGTCTTTTTCTATCCATTAAAGATCTTTGAGAAGAAACTATGTCCCAAAGGAGTGATGTGCATGTGGCATAAGCGCTTTCATAAAGAGAAGTCGGATGACTTTTGTACTTAGCTACGCGAGTGAAACTGTGACTAAGAAAACATGATGGCAGATTTGAAATAATGAAGAGGTTAAATAAGATAAAATCTAAAAATGCTCTTTTATGGCATAGAATAGGAACTATTAAAATGCTGTTGGATAAAAAGCGCTTTTACTCTCTAGCACTGGAGAAATATTAATCTTTAAATATTTTATATTGCTCCTGTGCATGAAATGTCTGACAGAGAAGAATTTTAAGGTTTGAAACTTAAGACAAGTTAAGAACTGGACAATGACCTTCTAACTCTTAAAAAGAAGTGCATAACTTTGAGATACCTAAGGATTAGGGGATTGATGTGTAGATCTATTTCAGGACCAGCTCATGGTGATGAAAATAAGAATCAGCTCTATGAAAATATTAGAGATACCAACATGTAAGTACAATCACATTTAGATTTTCTGTCAGTCCTGTGTGGCTTCTCATTACCAGTTTCAACTATAATTTCAGGGAATTTAGAAAATTGAATCTGATTACCTAAAAAATATCTTTTTAATTTTCTGCTGAAATAAGGATTAGATATAGGACTATACCAATGACAATACCTATTAAAAAGACCTTGATTCCAGCTGATTATTGTCCTTCCACAGGACTGGAAAAAAAGATGCATGGATTTAATGAATAGGCTGTAACTCCTCCATTAGTAGCATTATTTTCCACTATGCTAAGACTTAAGTGAGTGTAACTGAATGGCTGCCTCACTGCTCTGTGGTTGCAACCTGGAGGAGTGGCGTAGTTAAGTAATGTCTAAATGAAAAACAAATACATGATCTGTTTTGAAAAAGTATAAAGGTATAAATATATCTCTCTCATCACCAAGAGATGAGAAAATAAATTCTGTGTCAATTTCCAACTGAAGCAATGAAAAAGGATAACAAGACAGGAAGGAAGAACCAAACAATCCTAGACAGTAATATCTCTATATCAATCCTTACTTGGAGGTATTTGTCCATGAGAAACAACTAAGCGTTTTATGAGGTCTGTAAAATTGGAGGTGAATGTGGCTATGTGAAATAAAAGTGCCTTATAGTTTGACAACTACCCCAAAATAGCTACTTTGCAATATCAAACAGCTTAAAGTAGGCATCTCCTTAGCATATCTTAAACAAGTAGCATAACTTGCATTCAGTTTATTGTTTAGGTTTATTCATCATAAATTTAGAGTCCAACAAAGCAGGCAAGCACTATAAAAGCTTCCTAACGGTAAAGAACAGCAGACCTCTGGAGTAGCTTCTATGGGAAGGCTGGAGACCTTTGAGGAAGCGTGTGTAGAGAATGATACAGATGTAGTGGGCCCTGCACCGGGCAGTGATGGAAGATGTGATTTGTTGCTGACTAGTGCATATGGCCGCAGGATTTTTCTGTGTTTTCTAATCAGATGTACAAGGTGGGAGAGGGTTGCCACACAACAGCACAGACTGAAAGAACCTAACTGACCTCTAAAGCTGCTTTATTTCCAGTGACTGTTCCTGAAAACTTCAGCAAAAATCTGCAGGTTCCCCAGTTAATGCAGAGTATGTAAACTCCTGCTGGGTGTCTCTGTAACGGTGCACCGTTTAGCTTACTAGAAAGTTAAAGGCACTGTAGGATCCTTTCTAATGATAACCAGAACAAAATAGGAGTAAAAATTAAACTCAGAAAGGAAAAGCAAATACTTTAATGGTACCCTACATTCACAATTAGGAGAGAAACTGGATGAAATCTCAGGTGAAATATGGGAAGAGTATGTAGTCTCATTTGACCAAACTTACAAGCTTAGTTTAATTATTGAGCAGTTCCTAATTCTTATAGCCAAGAGAGGAAACTCCATCAATACCAGAACATCTACCATGTGTATACATTTCTTTACTAACCACTATGAATTGAAAGTGCCATTAATCATTTGAAATCTGGAGACAAAATTTACGCAGTGTTCCTTTCAATAAACAGGTATTGATGGAGATGCCAACAGTTCATGTCAGTAGTAGATCTGCAGCTTGCAAATTGGAGTTAGAGCAAATTGTTTATGAAGTCAGCTGATTTCAGACCCCAGGATTGTTGTGTGTTACTAATAAATAAAAAACTAATTACTGTTTAAACAAGATCATTGGAGGAAAATAGCTTTACTAGATTTAAAAAATAAATGTTATGCAATTAAGAAAACTGTCTGTTAATGAACATTACTGGGTGGCATCTTGGCTTCTGGTTTAATCAAAATACTTGGAGATGAGGAATTTGAGACTTTCCACACAGAGGAATCTGGAACCTGCTAGCAGTTCATTGCTCTCCGTGGACACTTCTACACGCAGAGCTGGTTTTTCCTCTGTGATGAAGCATGCTTCCACATTCTGGAGCTTTCTTCCATATTCTCTGAGTAGGAGTGGCATAAGCTTGAGACTAAACCACCTGCATTTTGCTATCGCCACGTGTAAGAAGTGTTTGAGCTGCCACCATACTCAATGGAAATGCAGTCAGTATATGCAGTGGAGTCTATAAGACATTTCAGCTGACCAGCTGATAGGACTCTATGGTATATTGAGATGACTTACTTTTCCTGGGGGTTCTTTTCTTGAATCCAGTGCAGAGAGATACAAAATAGTAGTAAAATCCTTAACAAACAACCCAAGCAGGATAGTGGCACTAAATTTTAGCAGGCTGCATGAATCGAAATATTTCTGCCAAAACTAACGTAGTGGTTCAACATTCTGATCCTGGAGATACCCAAAAGTGATAATTCCATAGTTTCACTAATCATATATGATCCTCTGAGATGTCATGTATAGACCCACCTCAATCCTTCACATGTGCTCAGAGGATTCTTAATGTATATGGTCAGCTCTGACCTGTCTCAAAAATGCTGTAATGAATATATTTTTTCCTGATGTTGTACAGCACTTGTATAAGAAATGGAAAGCAGCAGTCCTTCCTCAGCTTATCAAGGTGAAATTTTGCATTTCACAAAGCCTCAGAGTGCAATACGAATCAAGCTATTATGGAGTCAAAACAACCTTCTTTTGTCTTTCTTTCTCTGTCCTCATTCCCTTTGCCCTCTTCTGCACTGATGATGGAGGCCACATTGAAGGTGTCCCTCTGACCTGGAAACATTATGTACCCTGTTAAACTGAGGACATTTTACTGTAGTGCTTTTCACAGTCTAATGCTGTACCTAGAAGGGAAGCAGTTTAACAAATAGGCAGAAACCCAACTATTTTGGTCTTTATAGATCAATATCAAACCTTTAAAATCCACCCAGAGATCTGAAGGCAGCTAGTGCAAAGCACAAAATTATCATGTTATATATTCCCACTAAGAAATGAATTCAATAAAGAAGCCACGGATTTTTATATTGGCTTTGGTTTCTAAGCTGGCCTGAGGTGTAACTCCATTTAGGGTACCCTGTGGTAAAATAGTCTCAAAACTGTAAACACAGGAGTCCCAGTAAACCAATGAGAATATCTCTTTAGATAGAGTTATCGTATTCAGACGGTAGGACATTATAACACGGAGAACAAAACAGAAAAAGAAGAAAAAGAAAAATACCTTCTTGCACATCTTGTTTGCACAGTGATGATATAACTGTGATGTAAACTGATGTTACAGTGCCTGGAAATCTCACTGCTTGACTATAAAAAAACTGGCAACCATGCACTCCCAGGGAAATCTTCACCTTGCCTTATGTTTTGAATCATCTACCCTACCAATTACACTGTAAATTTATTTGGACTGAGCTTCAGCTGCCCAGCTGTTACCTTTTCATTGGTTAAGAGTGCGATAGCCGTTGTAAGAGTCTCTCAGTCTCCTGAATGCCACCACCACAGTGAAAACTCTGGAGTAGATGCTCCTACACTTCACAGTCCTGCTGGACAGAGAAAAGACTAAGCCAGGTATAAGACAATCCTTACCTCAGATACAAAAGAATTTTTTATCAGAACTACCCTTTGAAACCTCCAACAGAAAAGATGAAACCTTTTCAAGAGTAGCTCTGTTCACTGCCAAGTCAACAGGTCTTTGTGCTTTCTCATATCAAAAGTAAGTGACACACTTACCAAGTCTAATGTAAGTGTTCTTCATCTGTTGGCAGGAAGAGTAAAAAAAATGATGAGGTCTTTCTACACTACACATCAGTTTCAACTTGCGACATAGTGACTCTCTTTGGAGCGATTCCTTTGACAGAATCTGATAGTTTCCCCCTTTTAAGAAAGTATTAAGTTCATTACCTAGCAACGAATAAAAATCTTTCTTACTTTTTTTTTTTTCTTGCAGTTAATGTCACAAACAACTTGAGGTGCAGCACATAAGTCTGAAATACGACTGTTCCTTGAAGTATAGGTAGTTTCTGTAGTGCTTATGTCTGTGTTGGTGGACTAGTAATGAGCAAGACAATCGCTCTGACTTAGAAAGCACTGTGTTAATCCCCTTCAACTCCCACTCACATTATCACAATATTTAGACTTTCTACCACTCGGATATCAAGCCATGGACTTTTATCTCTACAGAAACTATATTTCATGCATGGAAATAGAAAACTCAAAGAGGGGAGGTAGAGGAAGGAAATGTTAAAGGGAAGATGAAAAAGAGGAAGAGAGCATCCTAAAGATAAATATAAAAACACTAACTTATTTACATATCTTTAGATTAGTGGTCCGCAACCTACAGCTCCCAGACAGAATGTTTCCTGTAAGACTCTTTTATGTTCTTCACAGCTGCACAAATGAAATTACCTGATGAAGATTGGTTTACTGTATGAGATTGAAGGCTCCAATTCCTAACAACAGTTTTGCAATCAATAATGAAAAATTAATTGTGAAGTTAATATTATTTTGATCCTGTATTGTGATTTATCCGTAAACCAGTAATCTAGATTGTCAGAAATGATCTTCTGTTTGATGGAGATCCCAAAATGTAATTCTGACATTTGAATAAATATCCACATTCCTTTTTTGCCTGTGGCTCATTGTAATTCACAGAGTTTTTTTCTCCTTTCAGGGCTGTTGATCTGATGAAGAAATTATGCTTTGTTTATTATAAGGAAGTGAAGAAAAAAGTGGCTGTCTTTTGAGAAGTTGGAGCTCCATATTCTACTATTAAAAAATATTAAATGATTTTTTAAATAGTTATTTTAATGACTGCACCGAGGGCACTGTATTTCCCTCAGTGCAAAGATTCAGATGCTGTCCAAATATCTGGAATGTGGAGCTCATGGCAGTAATTTTTTGCTAATTCCCTTGAGACAATCAATTGACCCATAAATTGGAAAAAAAAAAATCAAACACAAAAAACTCCCACCCTGAATGATGGAGAAAGACTTAAGCCAGAATTGGATTATATTGGCAGGGTGATAAACGGAAGCTTATATTATCACAACCAGCCTTTGCCTTTTCCTTTAATAAATTTATCAAGAGTTTCCAGTGGTAGCAGCCTTCCAACTTTGTCCAGCATTAAATGACCTTCTAAGAGTAAGGACCTGAAAGCTAGTATGGCTTTTTCACGAACCGAGCATATTTGTTCTCAGCCAGAGAAAATCACAGGTGTTAATAATGAAGCAACTAAATTACTGTTTTCTATCCCTGTGGAGAAGCCAGCAGCAATCAGGGAAACAGATGGGCTAGCAAGAGTGGTAATTCAGATTCTTACGCACATATGAGATTAAACTGCAAAATAGTTGGTTCTTACATTAATCAGGAAATGTTTTATATGTTACACTGTCAAACTGAAACAGTGAAAATGCTGTGTGTGTTCAACCACTAATAGTGACTGGAGAGACAAAACTTCCTCTTTTTAATTTGCTTTCTTGATTTTTTTTAAGGCTAGAAAAAAACACAGACAGCCTAATGCTTTCTACTGCTAGTCTAGTGGTTTTTTTCCCCTTTAATTTTAAAACAGAAATTAAAAAAGACAAATACATAAAGCATACTCCAAAAAGCAGTACCATTAGAAGTGATACCACGAGATCCATAGGGAAACAAATTTACTGGCCCGTGTAATCTTTTCCTTTAACATAACATTAATCCACTCCTACAAACACAAAATTTCCAGGGAGCTGTCAGTCTTCTTGCGTTTTTGTAAAGTGTTGCCTGTTTTTAAATCATTTTATCTGTTTTGGTTGTAGTGACAGTTTTCCTTCCTTCCTCCCAATTCCTTTTCAATTTCTGGAAATTTCCTATGTAAACAGTTTTCAGTCTGAGTAAATGTTGAATATGCAGTTATGCTCAATATCACAAATATCACGTAGTTACCTAAAGTGTAATAAAGGCAAAGTTTAAGAACATGAGTCAAAGAGAGAGCTTATAAAAATCCTGCTGAGCTTGCTTAGGTCCTGAATGACTGTCGAAAGCCAAGAATCGTGGCTTGACTTTTCCATTTCTAACACTACATAGTCTTTCCAAATTAAGTCTCTTTCTATGTAAATTTCCAAATTAAGTCTCTTTTCTATGTCCCCTGGAGGGCCCCATGCAATCCGAGGGCAACGTAGACGGATGTGACTGAGTTCAGCAGAAGCACCCACCACAACTTTCATTCAGTAACACAGCCAGCGAAAGGGAAGCTGCTGCGAGCCGCCTGTTGTAACAGGCAGATGCTGGAAGGTCTGTAGTGGAACAGAGGGAGCGGGGCTCCGGGTTTCAGTCTGAAAGTCCTTTACTGTAACTGAAGATCTGGCCATACACAACACTCTCTTCTGGCTAGCTGAAGCTAAATTTGGAACCACATGAGCCAAGAACTGTTTTTCACTTAAAAAAAAACATGCTGAAAACAAGGCAAAACAAAGTCATTTTCTATCTCCATAAAACTCACAGCGTTATTAACCATTCTGAACAGTACTTGTTGTTTGAAGTAGGGGCATCTTTAGAACACCTGCTGGTGTCTACTCTGGTTATCAGACTGTATTGTGTGCTTATGGCAATGAAACTAAACAAAAAAGAAACCGTCCTATTTCTTTCCATTCTCTAATATTTCCATCCACCAGAAATTTGAAGGCCCAATTTTCTGTTATGTGATATTGGTTTGTTGTAGAGGAGGCAAACAGTTTCAGAGTCAGATTTGATACAACTTTTGAGCCTTTGAGGGCAGCCACACTGTAGTCCTGAAGTGGTGAACCTGAAAGGAAAAAGTAATGCTTTGGTTTTACATGTCTGTTGTGGGATCTCTCTGTTCTGTCTGTGATGAGCACACATACATTTTCCACTAGTAGGAAATCACTGACAGCGTCAGCCTTTCTCTTTGTGCTTCAGAAGTTAAGGCACAGATTCTTCTGTTTGCTAATCCTGCTTCTGAAAAGGAAGTCTGGGCATTATCGACATGCTCTTCAACAGCATTTAATAATGGAAGGTGGCTGAACAATTCAATAGCAAATAAGGTAATCCTGTGAGGGATGACTGAGGAAGTTGGGAAAGATAAATGTAGACAACCTTTCACTTCTGTTTCCCTCCTCATTTTCCCCTGTTTCAATTCCATTTTGTACTTTCTATAGGATCATTGTGTCATTTGAGCGGCGGAATGTGGGAAGAATAATGGAATTGCACATAGTTCTCTTATTCTGGTCTCTTACATCATCAGTTTTTTAATTATACTGATTTTTGAAAATATAAACAAACCTAGTATTAAATCCATAATTTCAATTTATGTTTTTAGGCATAACACGTTATATTGTTATTAAAATGTACCCAGTTCTGTCACCTATACCATATTTAGATTATGATAAGCACACTGCATTGCTTAATTTGCTTTTATTTACCATGTATATTGAACTAGATCTACAGGCATGTACTTATTAAAACATCTGATTTTATTCTCATTGCTTTAATCAGGTTTATATTATAGAAATGTGGATAATTATCTGTGGAAGATATATAGGGACATTTCACCATAAGCAAGTAACTAAGGAACAAATTGGTACATAACCTTTACTAAACCATTTAAACTTTTGAGTCTCAATTTACCTTTTGTAAAGTTGGAGGAATAATAATTTTGTTTCCTATTTTCATTTTATAGATTTCTAAGGTTTTCAGACCAGCAACTGCATCCTATTCTTTACTTATACAATGTAAGAGAGAACTTTTTATCTCTCTTGATGTGTTGTCTTTTTAGTATTATGGTGGCATCTGAAGATCATGGGTAGCCTCTCCTGGAACAGAGTTGTACAGGTAGTCAAGGGAAAACAGGTTCAGTCTGGCTTTTCCCAAAAGGCTGCGCTCTAACAGACCTGACACTGTCATTAAGTCTATTATCTATTTAAAACTGGCAGTTTCTCAGTTTCTTTTTTTGTGGGATGGGAGGAGACTATTAAATTAGCAAGTGTAAGACTGGGAAGTGTAAAACTGTTAACATTACAGTTAAATTGTAATGTTTAAGCTCCCAAAAGAGCATTCCTGAGTGCTGCAGGGACTGTATTTAAGAAATGTCCAATTACTTAGAGTAGTAAAGAGGAAACAATAAAAAAATAGATATCCATGCTGCAAGACAGAGCCCTGAAGGTAAGGGAAAAGGTCGGTACTTTTAGTAGGTTATTTATAACAAGAGTGATGGGAAATTCTTAAAAGACTTCAGTTGATAGTCGTGAGTCCATTGTACTTTAATTTATCACTGCGGTGATAAATGAAACAGAGTTTCGTTTTTGTCTTTGAAACTTGAATTAAATATTCTTCTCACATGAAAAATATTTTAGGAACTTTTTACTTTATATAGCCAGTCAGGTTAGGAGCCAAGTTTTCTGCAGCAGGTGTAGTAGCAGAATGCTTTTTTCATTCAA
>NW_008825619.1:2746166-2765491 GCF_000699105.1 Pygoscelis adeliae | reverse complement strand
ATTGTATAAATGGCAGCAATTGGCCACCGTGATGCATCAGCAACGTCACGCTCAGGTGACATCCCTAAAGGGTGGCAGATGGTATCTAAACCAGCTGTCAGATAATAAGTAGAGGTCAGAACAGCATCTGTCTCCTCCACTAGTGCACACTTGCTGACATGCAACAAAGCTCATTTAAGTTTTGTTGTTGCTGTTAATTCAGTATGTAAGGGTCTTTTGATGAAAATATAGGATGATAAATTGCAAGTAACTGGCCCAACTATCTTCCTGTGTGGTTTGTGCACTTTAAAGTCAAGTAGCAGATACTGTTCATAATTGTTTGCTTTACGTGTATGCCCCAAAATCTGCATCAGCAGATTGATAAAGACTCCAGCTGGTCTCAAGATGAGACTCACGATTTCTAGTCAAATAGTATGAGCCTCAGTATTATTTGATGGGAGGTATGTTGACGCATCACCAAGGTGCTATGACTTTCATGTAAAACAATTAGTTCAGAGGCATAGTAAATCCAGGTGGATTTAGTGCCTTCTGAATGTCAAATATGACTCTCGAACATAGTTCCTGCTTCATGATTGTGTTTGTCCCTTAATGTTAGAAGGGGTTTGTTCCCTGAGATTCTTTAATTTTAGAGGTCATTGCAGATGTATGTACACTGAAAAAGTGGAAGCTTAATTAAAGTGAGAAAAATTATTTCTATATGATAAATTCCTACTCTATTTTTTCTGTGTGATCTTGCCTTTCTAAAGTCTGTTTGGCTGTGGAGGTAAACATAAAGGGAGAGGGAGGAGAGGAGGGAGAAGGAGAAGGAGAAGGAGAAGGAGAAGGAGAAGGAGAAGGAGAAGGAGAAGGAGGAGAAGTGAAAGGAGATGATGAGAGAGAAGAGGAGAGCGTAGAGTGTGTTATACATGATGAAGGATTGACAGGACATTCTGAAATTGCCAGGGCCTACTGCTGAAGAAAGAAGTAGCAAGTTCAATTTCATATGTCTGTGTCATATGCCTGTGCAGTGTATTAAGGGGAAATTTAATGCTTTAAAGTGTCTTTTTATGTTTTCCCTCTTTCTCTTCTGTGATGAAATCAGAAAAGTGTTAACAAACTTCTCAAATATTGTTAGATATGTAGTCGTATTTTTCATTAGAGATCTGTGATTTGACTTTGAGAGCTAGAAAGGCAGGGTTAAATGGTCAAGATTTGGTATGTCTTAAGACAAGCTTCTCCTTTTCAAGTGCAAGGAGGATGCCACCAGACTGGCCAAGGGATGCAGTTTTCTGAGGGTAACTTGCCAGAGCTACTCAGCAAGTGGTAAAAAATTTCCAAAACGCTTCCTTTTGAAGAAATCTGAGCTAGCCATAATTTCAATTCATCCCTTTACCCTCTGCCCATTACCTGTCTTGGTGTAATGTAATTGTCATTGGTTATAAACAATTGTCAGGGGGTTTTTACTACTTTTTGTTTTAATGTTTCTTTTCTTCTTCATCATCACTGCAACAGCCCTAATGTTTTCTAACATAGCCTGTTACTGCCTTATTCAGTTGGCAGCCTGCCCCATGCTATGTTGTTTTATTACTAGTAGCAGTTGAGATATGAGAGGTACATAGTTCCCAATGGCGACAAATGTAAACAGAAAGCAAACACACCTGTCTGTGAAAACCTGAAAAGAAACAGTGCTAACCAAAGAAACCACATGACATTTATGGGGCCCTAAATGAGGCAGCCTTCCTTTAATCCTTTAGCTAGGCTAATTGTTTTTACAGTTGTCAGACAGGCTGCCTTAAAAAGTTGCGGAGGAGGATTTCTCTTTTCCTAAGATGGATCATTGGTTTTGTGGCTACTTCATCATAATGAGCAATATCACAAAAGCTTGCATTGTGTCATGTGGCAGAATACTATTACAAGGGGAATCATGTTATATTTCCTAACATCAATGTTATCTGCTCCACTTTATCTAATAGCCCTTTTATCAGTGAAGACATTCAGTTATTAGTTATAAATTGCAATATTTTGTGACAAATACTATAGCAAATTAATCCCCCATTTCTCCTTTTTAGCAAGGACTGTTTCAGACGCAGGTGCCCTCTAAGCTCTGCACATCCTTGCACCTCTGCTGCATCATTTGCAATGTAGCTATGCTGTGAGATTGCTGTTTGCTCTGCAAGTCGCTTCAGGGTGAGATTCTGATTGTGGAGAACCTACGAAGAGATGTTACTGCTTTGGTTTAATGTCGGGGTGAAGCAGTGTGCGTGTTTCTGTGTGTCTTCATAGAGATGTGACCCAGGAATCACCACCTTTCCCACTTGCTGCTGGACCTTACCCTGTGCTCAGGTCTAGTGCTGTAATCCTGACTGTTTCAGAAACATTGGCAAAACTGAATGTGTCGCTCACAGGGACAATAAAACCCTAGCAGGGTTATTGTTACCCGCCTCTAGGTCTGGAAGATCACTTACTGCAATATTTGGTTTTGAGGGACGATGTCACTCTTTTGTCACCTCTCACAGAGTACCTCTGCCAGGAGTCTTTCTCCTTAGCACTTTCTGCATAGCTGAAAGCCAGCCTTGGTCCTGCAGCTGACCTCAGCTCAGGGCTGAGATTAGAGTAGATTAATGCCAGGAAACGAAATGCTCTTTTGGAGCTGCTCACCAGGAAGCTCTGGGCCCTCACACTGAGGCATGCATGTTGCCTAAAATGCCAGAGCATGTGAGCAGCAGAGCCTCACTGAAAAAGCACCAGGGACAAAGGATTATAAGCACTTAGGACTGGAAACTAAGTCTTGCTGCAATATTACTGAAATTTTTAAATAGAAGAAGGAAAACTAGCATCTGTAAATTGCCTTACAAATGATGTCACCTCCGATGTTGAGATCTAGACCTAATAATTTTCTGTTTAAATTTCCTTCCCTGTGCTATGAGATTACATATTGGTAGTATTTGGGAACTACCTTTGGATAAAAGCTTTTCATTTTCATGTGTTCTATACCATAGTTTAAAGAGAGATTTCTGGAGGAATCGCCTGTAGCTTGCAATGTGTTGGACTGTGGAAAAGTCATGTAACAACTAACCTGTTGTGTTGAACATAATTTCTAATGTTACTAAGCCATTCAGTGAGCCTCTTTTCCTGCTACTGCTCCATTCGCCTGACTAATTTGCTTTATCTGTCTTTATACTTTCTTCTGTAAGTGTGTTCACATTTGCCATTTATGCATAAGGTACTTTTCAGAACAAACCTAATCTATCATTTAAAAGATCTAGACTTCATAAAGTATAGATATTCTCTGCCTTTCTAGATTCCTTCAAGCATACAGATCTGTGCCTTATTCTGAGCTAGCATTTGGTCACAAAACAGAAAAATTTCATTAAGATTTCTGAAACTTATAGATCTCACTAAATTAACACACGTGTTTTTTGAGCCATTAGGCCTTCAGCACACAAGATGGTCACTGTAGAGTTAATGAGAAAGGAGCTTGTTTGTTGAGCAGTGAGAATGAAAATAAATATTATTCCTTTCTCCAGTTTACAGTGCACTATCCAGCTTAAATTTTGTTGTTTCTTTGTTTTTGAATGCTGATGTTTGCAGCCAGAATATTCCCTTAATGCATTTAGTTTTAATTTAATTTCATAGTTATATTAAAGAACACTGGTAATATAATCAATATTTTAAAATTGTGTAACAACTTGAAACTTAAGATCAAGGTTCAAAACCTATTCATTACCCAGTTTGATATTTTAACATAGCTTGGCATTTTAACTTGCCTCACAGCACTAACAAGTGAGTCTCCATAAAAAAGTAATTCTCAAGAATTTTGCAGTAGGTACTTTTGTATCTTGTTTCTGACTGTGTTGTACTAAAATATTTGAACTTTCTTTCTATGGTAAGGAAGATCTGCTCTTGGATCTAGAGACGTTCAAGGAACTTCCTGTACTGGTAGCTGGCATTAAAAAAAGATAGGGACATTCAGAGAGGTTTCAAATAAGGTATTCCAAAACATTTTCCTTTTGACCCATTTTATTATGTATATCTATTTATGTATATAGATATAGACTTGGATTTGGATGTATATATTTCGATTTACATTTGTGTTTTAAGTGTTCCATACTATTGGAGGAGAAATATTTATGAAGATTCAATGCTACCTTTGTTCTAGCTTTATTTTGCTTGAATTGGATGTACAGTTCCTCCTTGGTTATCAACACTGAGCATAACTACCTCTGCTAGCCCCTACAGAGAGAAGAGCTTGTGCTGTAGGAAGTCTTGTACCAGTTGTGCAAACATGAATGTAAAACACAAAACAGTGCATGGAGAATTTAAGAGGTGGACCATAAGTCCTAACTGAATGCCTGAAACACCTTACTGTAGACTGAACATTTCCATGTATATCAGAGGTAAAATTAATTATAATTTATCTGCTTGATGTTTTCTCGGTTTCTGTAGTTTCTCAGGTTTATTCATACATTTTCAGTTTGAATACGCTGTGTGAGTCTTGTTATAAATGTGCTGTTTCTGAAATGCAGTGTTAGGAGCAGCTACCATACAGGGCTTCCCCTTAGTTATGGCAGTAATAATTTATTTACTTACTTATTTACTTACTTATGTTAGTTGAAGAGATCATAACTTTTGAACTATGGGTTTGTATTGTACTACCACCAAAAGTACTGTTAAATCAAATCCCGCAGGTGGGAAGTGATTAAGTGTATAGGAGCAAGAGGTCTAACTTCCCTTTCCAGCTGTTTGCAGTCTAGATAATACAGTGAATGTATTTTGCTATAGCATAGACAAAAAATGTCTTGGCTATTAAGAACTATGATTTTCAGCCCATAATTTTCTGTGTATTTATATATATTATATATATAATGTATATATAATATACAATATTTATAATATTGTATATATAAGATAAATATATGAGACTCTGAGAACAAGGGCATGTACTTTTGTTAAAAAAAGTTTGTTACTTTTACTGGCTGTACCTTCAATATAATTTCTACAGCTTTGGCAAATATCCTATCTGCGCACATGGTAACTGTCATTTTTTCTTTCCTACTACAATTAAGCAAATCCAAAACTATTACATGTGCATCAATTTTGTTCACCAATTAAATGTCTTTAATAATATTTTCCCCACAGCTTCATTCTATTTATGAAGTGCTGATGTGCTTATGAGCCTCATAAATATTTATTTTTTCTTGCACAAACTTTGCTTTTTATGCCATCTGCTTCTTCTGAAGCTGACCCGAAAGTAGGTGCATGGGATTTATACCACACATAAGGGCTCTTAGGCTGTCCGTATAGATTCAACTTAACATTCTAAGTTAATTGAATTTGATGTCAACTACCTGGACTTACTAACCCTGCTTTTTTGAAACATGGATGAAAACAATGACATGTTGTTGATTTGCTATCTTTTTTTTTCCCTTGAAAATGTTTAAATCACAATTAAAAATATGTCTTTATCCAATGACTATTCACTTGTTATTTATTATGTGAAGCACACATAGAACTGTGTTCATGAAGGTGGAAAATTTATTGTAAGTTCTCCCTGGCTGTACATAAAAATGTTACAGCTTTCCTAGGAGATATGGTCATTATAAATAAGGAAAGAAACCCTGAGAAAAGCAAAATTCATAAGATCTTTAAGTAAAATCTGTATTTCTTCTGAAATGTTGATAAGAAATGTCTCTTGACAATCAGTCAATCACAATTTTAAAGACTTGTAATTTGGAAGGATTTGGATAAGTTAGGACCTCAGGTCTCTGGCCCATAGATAGTTTATTTAGAAGTGAGGACTAGCCACAATTTTATTTTTTTATAAAATTTAAATCAAAAAGTCTGGTTTCTTACTGTTGTATCAAATCTTTGTTGATTTACTCTCAGGAAGAAATGTTCCTTATTTAAACCCCAAACTTTTTTGTACTGAAAAAATCAATGCATAGAATGGCTTAAATAAACCATGTAAAAATAACACTTACAAATAAAAGCTTCCTATATTCTTAAGTATATACATATAGCTATTGTCTATATTGATAACACTTATGAAATACTGTCACATTACAGAGATATAATGTGAAGCAGTCAATCTTAAAGCTGTTGTTTCAAATGGGAATTCTCCTTGAATATGTTGCTAGTCTTCAAATCTCCCTATGTTTTGGAAATTATTAATTTTGGGGGGGACACACCAAGCAAACTAAAACCAAATATAATTTTCTATATCTCTTTTAAAAAAACCACCCAGAAATATCACAAATCCATGTTATTTCCCCAATTTTACATTGAAATTATGGATAGAAATACACAAGCCAGAAGATAATACCCTGCTATGTATGCAACAATCTGTACCTAAAATAGCTTTTCTGTAGTATATGTATTACTGCAGAACGGGACAGGGAAGTGTGGCATGAAATTTTCATCTGATTTCCTTGGGAGATGCCTTGTTGCATTGCTCTTACTAAGAATTAAAGTGACTATCCCAAACTCTTATGGCATATATTCTTAATATTACACCATTAAATATTCTATAGGTAAGGAACAAAGATGTAGCGTTAGAAGTTTGGTAACATTCAGTAAACGCAAAGAGGAAATACACATCATGCCTGGTTGAAGAAAAAGATCTTCTTGAATCCCTCCCCACTTCCCCCTTTCCCTCCTTCCCACTCTCATGTATTACCTATGCTATCTGTTTTTATGGAGACATATTCATGAGAGCTGATGACCTGGTCTAAGTCAGAACTGTGAAGAAAAAAAATAGAAGATATTAGAAAAAAATTAAACAGCACATGAAATAAAAGCAATCTGTCAGATCAACGTAAAATGAATTTGAATATCTTTATTGTGAAAAGTTTGTCACTGAGATTAAAAAAAACCAGTAGACTACTTCTCATTAGTAGCCATATAGAACCACTGTTTGTCTGCTTTGTGTATTTTAAAAACCATAGTACTGTAATCTTGAAAGCAGAAAATTCTCAACTGGCTAAACTGTGTCATATGAAACATATTGCAGTAGTACTTTGTATTTGCTAAAGTGTATGAATATGGAAGACCAGAGACTGCAGAGGGAGAAAGAGACAGGGAGAGAGAAGGAGAGAGAGAAAAGAAAAATGAACACTTTTCCAATGAGAAGGATATGGAGAAGTTGCATACAGAAAATGGATTTCACAGTCCCCGGTTCTGCCTACGACTGACTCAGTTTCTGCCCACTGCTTCTGAGCTGGTGGCAAAGGCTGGGATTTTCAGGTGGCACTGAAACCCCTGCACAGGACTCCAGTACGTGAGGAAAACCCATGCACAGAAAGAAAGAGTAGAGAGAAGGCAGTAGTCTTTTGAGTGGCTTCAGCAAGAATTTCCACCAGATGGATTTTGTGTTAGGCCTGTTATGCTCCAAAACAAGACTACTGAGTGGTCTTTTTCAAAACACTTTATTGGGATAGACCTTTCCTTACTTCTACTGGGTGGAAAAACAGCAAAGTTACCTGAATACATCAGCCCTCACCATCTTAGTGTACCAATAGAAATCTCATAAATCATTTTGCAAAATCTATCCTCTTTTCACAGTTTTTAGTTTGAAATGGTCCTCAGCCAGTGCCAATCAGCAGAGCTAAATCCTTCATTACAAAAAAATCTGACACCACTGCAGAACAATAACAATGAAATATCTGCTAAGTTTTTATTTAAAAACTAGGTCCAACTTTACGTGATTCTTAAATTAAATCCCCAGGCAATCCCATCTCAGCCACTGAAAGGTTTTTATCACTTTGCCTCACAAAAGATGCTACGAAGATTTTAACACTTGAATTCAATAGGTAAGCGAATGTAGAAAATATATCACTTTATTTTTATATTTCGGTCATTCTCGGTCACACAGCCATGCAGCATGTTTGTTGAACAGCTTTCTTTTTTTCAAGTGACGCAAAGAAAAATACCGTTATTATTCTTATTTCTTAGAGATATACTAAACCCGAACTGAAACACCTACCTACTCTGAGGCACAGGATGTTTTATTTTCCATTATTAGGTTGATACTGAATGCAAATTTCCTCAGTTCACCTACAAAGAGGTTTGCACTGTATAAAGGGACACTTGTTTTTGTCAGAAAACGTTGAGAAAACTGTAAGGTTTCTCCCTGACTTAGTCAGTAGAAATGTTTCTTCTGTTTTCAACAAGACTAGGATTTAACTCTTAATTTCCAATCAGTTTTTATATCTTTATATCCATAGTATTTAGGAAACTGTAAAGATCTTGCTGGAATCAGCCTAACAAAATCCTTAACCTAGTGAAAGTTATGTTAAGTCTTCTGAAGCTTGGTATTCTTTCTCTCTCTTTTTTTTTTTTTTTTTTTTTTAATTTTAAAGGATTAAGAATTAGCTTTTTAGTTCCTGTGAGAGGTGCTGGATGAGTAGCTGTTGAGAATGAGCTGGTACAAGATTAGTAAGAGCAGAACAGCTATATCCTATAGACCTCCTTAGATCATGAACTGAAGTTCAGCAAATTTGAGATGTTTCAGCACTTTTCTATCATCATGCCTTTAACATTTCCTTTGTGATTATCAGATATGACAGTGTTAAAAGCCACCTTCTGAATTTGATAGCTGGAACGCAAAATATAAGGGGTAAAAAGAAAAGTGGCACAGGATTAAAAAAAAACAAACCAAAGAAACGCCCTGCCCCAAACCAAAAGAAAACATCTTGAAGCCCCAAAGGTATTTTAGCAAACACAATATTTGTTCCTAACTTAGATACAATTCACAGATCTAACAGGAAATAGGTCTTTGTCTTTTCTCAAAGTTATCAAAGGGTTTCCTTAATCTTTACTTATGAAAAAGAAAACTTGCATGTGTAATTTTCTCTTCTCTGTCCATTCCCTCCATTTTGAATAAAATAACAGACCTTGCAGCTGAAATCATAAAGTCAAAAATTTATCCGTATTATGTTGTATACTCAAATTTGTTTGGGAAATCAAAAATACTAAATTAATAATATAACCCTTCTTGTCATTTTTCTATTGATCTTTCCCTTATGGTCATTGAAAATGTCCTTTTTCTCTGTGTGTGTGAGTGTCTGATGTGTTCACGATGCTGAAAATCAGGAGAAAAACAAGCATCCCTTAAAAGGAGATCTGTCTCCCAAAAAAAGCTCTGGGAAGTGGTATGAATTACACATTGCACTGAATTCTGTCTTAACTGAAAATATCTTTAGGAATTAGCACTTTTTAAACCAAATATGTTAATCAAGTGTTTTCTTCACCAGTTGTGAAAAAGAAAAAAAACACACCTTGTAGCCAAGGAAGATAAAGACACTGTATGAGTTTTCAGGGGGTATTGTACCACAGGAAAAACAACTCAGAAAATGGCACATCATAAGATAAGCTTCACATAAACTGTTTTATCTTTTCCTGCTACACCCATAGCTCTTCCTGCTAACTCACCATCTCACACTTGCATCTAGTGAAATCTGTACATAACAATTATTTTCTACATAGTCAGAATGCCAGTTTAAGGCACGAATGCTGTCGATTCACCACTAGGCAGTTCTGATAGATCCAGACCTGTCAATGTGGAAAGGAGAGCAGAAGAGAGCCCTTTGTGTTGAAACGATAAGGGCTCCCTTATTATACAGCTATGAGAAAGAGATTCTTTTAAAGTGAATAACCCCCTTTGAAGTTTTTTGCTCAGTAAAAAGATAGGAGTTCCAAAGTTAAAAAAATACACTTGCCAGGTTTTCTTATCGTTTGGTTGGGGTTTTTTTGTTTTTTTGTTTTTTTTTGTTTTTTTTTAAATTAGGATTTGACGAGATTTGTATGCATCCATGGACTTGTGAATTTCATGGTGTTTGCTCATCTCTCCCTCTTGATAGGATTAATTCATAGGGGTACCTACGTTTCCATACTGTAGAGAGGAGAAGGATGCCAGTATTTTACTCTACATGTGAAAGATGAGTAAGACATAAGCCAGAAAAAAAGAATTTTAATAGATTCATATTATCTAATATTTGGAAATCCTGGTTTACTTGGACCAGTGCAAAACCTTTCAAATTTGGCAAAATTGATTTAAACTGTATCATGTAAAATATTTTGCAGCTACTATTATTGATGAATAGGTTGTGCTAGCAGTCTGTTTTGGTTTTGTTGTTCAAATTTTACAGTGAGATAATATCATAGCTTTTAACAGGATGCAGAAACATGTTGTAGGTTAGAGTAGAGCACAGTCAGACATGGTCTTCTATAAGGAGAGTGATGCTATAGACCTACCTGGGCCTTCAGTGGTATGGGAATATGAGAAGCAACATAATTATTTCTGATGATAAAAGATGGAAGAATGTGAACAGTTGTAATAAATTAGTCTTCTTAACATTAAAATTGAGATTATTTTTGTGTTAAAAATGAAAAATACTTGAAGAATGATGCCAGTTTTGGCCTAAAATTAGAAAAGAAAAAGGAAATTAAAAGTACTCTGTTCTTTTGCACCTTCTTTCCTTATCAAGAGAGAGACAGGTTATGAAATGCAGTAGATTTTCCAGACTGTCCTTGTTCCTGTGCAGGTCACAAAAAACATCCCAAGGTATCTGTTATGTGAAAAGACTGAACCTTCTCTTTGCTACAAATTTCCTAAATACAATAGGCTGCTATTTTTGCAGTTTCCAGTTTTACATTTTGAGTAGCAGGAACTGTCTGGACTCAGCTTTACCTTCCAGGAACGGTTGTTCCCTTCTCAGTGGTGGTTTTGTAGGAAAACACAGAACCGACTAGAATTATTAAATGTTTTCCTCTATCACCATGTAAAGAGACACTCTGCTAGTCACTTAACTTCTGTCAGAAGAGTTTTGCTGCCCTACCTCTTCTCCTGCCTGAATACAGTTTCATTCTTTCTTCATTTTGTCTTTTTCAAACCTACTCTTACCCTTGATTTCACTAGGCATGTGTAATTTGGTTGCAATATAACTGGAAGATTGATTTTCTCTTGCATTTATACATGCAGGAATGAATGTCTCAGATGTACACAAATGATATGAATCATCTTCCATTTTGAACAATATTCTGGCATTTATATACAAAAAAGAACAAGATGGGAAGAAAACCAAAATCTTAGAGAATGGGGCCAATATACTTTTTATTTTACAGAGGAGGACCGGTAATACAGTAAAATTCTGTGCAAATATAGAACATTAATCCCATCATGTACAAGAAAGTGATATTTTATTGTGCTCTGAAGAGGCTTATTCTTTTAAAGGGTATAAAAGAATTGGGTTCACAAGGAAACAAACAAAGAAAAAAAATAAAAGTAATAAATTGGCAGAGCAACAATTTATGGATCCAACTTTGTTTTTCATTTCACTGCAGTAGCCCCATTGACTTCAACAGGGTTCAATTAGATTACCCTTTGCCTGACGAAGAAAAGAATTTCTCCCATGCCAGGAGCAACCAATTCAGTTCACCAACACACAGCATGCAAGTACTTTGAACTCCTGGGAGCACAGAGGAAAGATTTGTATTTGACAGAAGAAATCTGACCAGCAGGAAATGAGTTTGGAAAACAGCTGTGGCTCTTAATATTTAAAGAACTTTCCCATTTAGATAGGTCAAACCAGAAATTCCTGAGTCTGCGCTATTGTGGGTTGCGTTTTTTTTCCCTCCCAAGGATCAGGGAGCACCTTCAGCATTACCTTAGAGAGAATATTTTGGTAGAGAGCCTGACTTATGCCGTGTTTTTTTAGGAAAGGAGTCAAGGAAACAGGTGAGGAACAAGGAGCATACTACATCTCAGTGATTCCCAGCTGTTGTTCAGTGTGCTGGGAAATACTGTCAATGAAAAAACATTAAAGAATGTGATAAACTTTAGTCATAGTTGCAGCTATAGACTCAGGAATCTGTCTTCGTGTTCTCAATAGCATCTCAAAAATTTACTAGCTCTTGATGCAGCAGTCATCCAAGGCTGCACTATCCGTATATACTCCCTGGAGGTGTCCACACTGCCATCAGTGGGTTGAAGACATCCTTGACTGCAACCTTGACTGCATGAGTTGAGTGCCAGATAGGTTGCCTTTCACCTTTTTTCCCTATAATTCTCCTGAACCTTCATGCCAGTAGCTAACTGATAGAACCTTGTGTGATAAATACCGGTTTTGAATTCAGAAGTGCTTTTTGGTATCAGAAAATTCATAAACAGTGCTAAGCATTGGTGAAAGCAAAATGTTCCAAGAAAATTCTATTTGAAAAGTATGTTGAATAAGTTATTTGATGAATAATATGCTTGTGAATTATTTAACAGTTTTCTAAAGGCAGTATTAGAGAAGTGTTCCAGAATAGCTGTGCTTTCTTTAGAGAACTGTAAATAACTTTGCTAGGGCATTTTTTGTTGTGTTTCATTACTTTTTTAAATAAACAGTTTTGTGTGTGTCTGGTTTTGATGGCTGTTAAACATTGCATCTGGCAATGGGATCATAGGTTTTGTACATTACTATCCATTTCCTATATGTAAGAACTGATTCTTATCCTCATTCATTCATTTCAGTATTTCTCCAACAGTACATTTTATCAAGATTTATTTTGTCACAATTGCTAACGTGGTTATCAGGGATATCATATCAAGATTTACATTCCTTTCTTGTTACACTACAGAACAAACCGCTTATATGTACTCGTTAAATTTAAATGCGCATCGTGCACAGAGTCAACACTTCTTTTTTGTATCAGATAGAAGATGCCATCTCCGTTTAAATAGCAGTCACATAAGAAGAATTTTAACTTGAAGAAGAACATAACATATGATATTTATGCTAGGCTATTGCTAGCATGATACCATATTTAAATACTGATTTGGTATTTGACCAAAGGAGAACATTGCATGAAATAAATAACTAATTTCTCTATATATTATAAGAGGGGAACTAGGTGACTCAGCAGGCAACACACTGAAAATGACATGTCTAGAACCATCTGACCAATATGGAAACTTATGGTCCTGCATTGGAAATCATAGTTCTTTACAATCCCCCTTCTCAGAGCTGCTTCTCCATCCACAGACAGAATTGATTCCTGAGGAGAAGTACCCAGAAGCATTTATAGAAAATGGAGTAGAACTGGACTTCATTTCCCATCAAAAGTCACAGGTGTCTGGGAGAACTTCCTTATCTCAGAAGAACAGGCTCTCTTTCTGGTCTTCTAGGACCTGGACTACACTGGAAATTCAGAAGCTATCATTGCCCTCTCCTTCCTACTTTTGAAATCCTTAGACAGCTAGTGTGGCATGCAAAGAAGCTGTGCCAATGTGCTCTTCTATTGGAAAAAGCATGTATTGAACAAACAGGTTCAGACCTGTTTGCCTACTTTCAGTGTGGCGAAACCAAATGTACAGCTAGATCTTGTGTTTAGCCAGCTGTCCAACCCTGTCTGTAACTCCCTGTTCCTCTCCCTGTTCAGTTGCCCCTATGTTCTGAAAGCTGCCTTCAACTCGATACCTCTTTTCGGAGTGTACCCTTTTTTTCTCTTCAAACCAGTCATGTACTGCTTCAGCTGAGCACCATCAGTGCCCAGGTCCCCACACGTTGCTGTTGGGCAAGAAGAATGAGAGTTAGTCATTGGTGCAGACATAGGAAGAATATTGATTCTTGGAAAGAAACACTCGATTCTCCATGTGATTAGCCCTTCCTCAAGGTTAAAGGTGCTCTTCCCATCATTATTTCTCCATGACAAAACTCTGAACAGGGATAGTTTTGTCTCTGAAGGAGAAAGAAGGAGTGGTATATTTCCTTTTTAATACTAATTCTGAACAAATTGTAATAGTTATAGATCAATGACCATTAAATGCAGAAAGATCTCTCAGAACAACTCAAATTGTGCACTATGATTTCCTTCCTAGCTACCTTTATTTACAGATGTTCTGTTAATTTTTTACTTTTTTTTTTTTTTCTGGATGATGCTATGCTTTACTTTAAAAAGCAATAAAATTCAAGAAGCAGCAGATGCTTTAGTTCATGGATACTGATCCTGGCACAAGACTTTACAATATCTTTTCTTGTACTGATGCATTCCAGCACTTCTGCAGCTAAGAAGAATGAAGAAATAAAAGGAAACAGAGAACACTTTTCTGCGCCTCACCTATTTAGGAGTACAGAATTACTAAGTACTAATAAGCACTAAGTACTAAGTACTCATACGTGAGGTGTAAGTACTGTTCAGAATTTCTTTCCTTTTTGTATTCCTTCAATGCCAAATGACCATGGATGGGAGAAGTTCTTTTCAGTCAAAGATAAAAAAACAACAGTATTTAAAGACTAGAATTTACTGAATTGTACTGCTGATCAAACAGAAACAGAGTAACATCTAATTTACTTCTACTTGGCCTTTGTAGCAATACAGAAGTAAAAAGCTATTATTATTATTATTATTATTTTATATCTCTTAAATCAGCAGACTGACTTCTACAAAATGACTTCTACAAAATGACATCATACCCAAAAAATAAGGAGGAGGAAATTGTTTTTTTTTCTTTTTTATTCAGATACTTCTTATAGTACAGCTGACAGAAATATTAAACCTGTCGTGAGGGCACCACCAGCCCTGACTGTCCCTGCCCAGTCACCTCAGGGCTCCCCCCACCCTGCACAGGACCCATTATTTCTATGCTAATAAGGTAGTGTCTGAATGAGGACATTACCTCAAATCGTACATATGGGATCCTTATCTGCTTTTACTCAAATGGATGTGAATCCTAAGAAGAGCGTTTGGAGTTGTTCTTACTTCAATAATGAATAAAGTGAGGCTATTTCTATTTCCTCCCCAAGGAGGTGCCCAATGCCCAGGGCTGGGGCTGCCCCGGTGCCCCCCTGGCTGCCCGGCTCCTGGCTGGGGGTGGGACGGGCCCTGGCTGCCAGGCCCCGCCCTGAGCCCCATGGGGAGCCCCCACAGCCCTGAGGTGCCCTGACAAAAGCTTAAAGCTGTTTAGAAGCTGAATTTGTCTGGGCAAACCTGCTATCACTTTATCCTCTAAAATACGCATGGTCTTTGAAGAGTCATTGCACAGGGAGATGTCTAAGGGCATTTTCACATCTCTTACACCGTTCCAGCATCTCCAGAAAGGCAAGCGTCGTCTAGATGTATACAGCATCTCAGCAAGCATTTACAGTTCTTTTGTAGAACTTGAAAAGGAATTAAAATGCTTCTTTCTATTTTACTGAATTGCTTCATGCCTCCAGGTCACAGCAGTAAGGCCCTGCCAGATGATGATTCACTAATTATTCTGCTTTGGAGACTGTTTAGCATTGGATAATGCTGCTCCAGGCAGAAAAGACCATCAAATAGTCTATTCTGTTTGGTTTATAGATTAAATATATCACAACTGTAACTTCTAATGGAATTTTTGAAAAATTATTTCTGAGAAGAGATGTGGTGGTTAAAAATTATGCTGGAGGGGTGGCATGTAGGTCCTGCTTCACTGAAGGACCATTGGTGGAATGTCGCTCTGCCTTTCAATTTACAAATATTTATGCTCGAGGCACAGAGGAAACATGGAAAGCAAAAGGGAAAGAAGGTGTTGAAGTATCTGCAGGGGGAAGCAAGGGGGTTTTTTTTTTGTTTTTCCAGTGAATCCGTAGAGTGCAAAAAGGCTAAATCAGAGGTAATGCAAATGAGGCATAAATCTGATAAACAGTAGTCTTTTTCCAGTGGATCAATCTCTTTCAATTTCAGCTTCCTTTCCTTCAGAGCTATAAAAGTTAAAATGCGTCACTGTGAAACACAGATTCAAGATAAAAGAGAGAGTTAGGAAGAAAAGTGCTCTTCCTCCCTTCCAGAGAGAGAGGAACAACAGGAGCAAACAGGCACTAGGATGGATATTTGCCTTTGGATGGCTAGCTTGGATTTTCAGCTTGACTGAAAAAATAATAAAAGAGCTCATTACGTACGTTCTGTGAAAATAACTGAGGAGATATTTCTTTTCAAGGAAATGAAAAATATCATTCTGATAATAATGAATATGTAATTAGTTAATTACAGAGGTGCTAGATGACCTCAATTCCCTAGTTTAGTTAGGATCTACTGAAAGATGTTATTCTTTGCCAATAACAAGATTTTAGCTTTAGTACATATATGCTACAGTAACTGCCAGTGCAACTCTTGTTTAAAAATATGCCTTTTTTTTTTTCCTCATTAATAAAATTAGAATACGGGGGGATTCCTCAAAATTTAAATGTCCCAAACTTGAAATGTCTGCTAGATTTTAGGACAGAAATTAGAATAAAACCAATATTTCTGCTTAGCACAATAGTTTCCAGATATTAGTCAGCTGCCATCAGAGTACTCTGCTAGTCTGATATGCACAGAGATTTACCGGAGCTTGTTCACACAGTCAGCAGCATTGACACTGTATACGTTCCAGAATGAGAACTAAAAAGTCACACTGAAAAGTTAAAGGCCATCCTCAGTTTTTGCCATGTTAGCACATACATTTACAACTGAACCCTGCATAATGTTTAACTGGGACATATATATTTTGAATGGCACACACTGAAGTTTTCCAAAACGTAAGAGAATTTCAGATAACTGTATCCATTTTACCATCATTTTATTATTTGCTGCTTAGAACGCAACAGTTCCTCCCTGTGCCATAGAGTATTTCTGCAGAATCTCTCTTCATATTCAAATTTTTACACAAAAGCATGTTCAACAGTCCTCTCATTTCAAATATTCAGTTGCATGCAAAGTTATGGGTTAAAATTTAGTAAAAAGAATATGGTTCTGTGTGCAATTTGAAAATTACCATAATTCATAATTTCTCACATTGTCATCTTTACCATGTTTTTGTTTGTGGGGGTTCTTTTGCATTCACTGTTCTGCTTTTTGTCTGCATAAATTATGTTTATATTTGTAAAAATGTAGTCCTGAATGATCATGACTATACTATGCTGGCCTATTGAAACATAACATAATCATAAGGACATGGACGGACATAGTGTTCAAACCCTTTTTATATAAAAAAAAAATAGTGGTGATATATAATTAAAAACAACCTTTACCCTTTGGCTTTTATTCTTTGCAAAAGTATTTTACCACTAATCCTAAGAAGTCTTGAGCAGCATTTAGCTTTTGATCTGAAATGTGAATGAACAGGGTACTGTTTTTTTAACTTTGTCAAGTTTTTAACAAGTAGATATAGTTTTTTAGAAAGATTTAATCCTTATCTTGTCAACCAGTCCAGTAAAAAGATAAAATACATTATATTTATGTTTAAGTACACTAATAACAATTTCACTCAGAGGAAAATATTTCTAAGTCACCTCCTTGTTTTGTATAAACTCGCATACCACATTAGGACATCCATCTGTCTCTCTCCCTCTTTTAAAGATGCTGAGAAGCTCAGTGTCTGTGCTCAAATACAATTGAAAATGTATTTTAAATGTAAACTAATTACATTGAGAGAGTGATTTAAACCCAGGGACATGAGAAAGTAACTCAGATGCAAAGCTGAGAACTCTTTGGTCTTTACCTAAATGTCTCCATACATGCACAATTGATTTTGACTATTCAGTTGCCATTGTATCACTTGTGACCACAGGGATAAAAAAAATGTATTTTATTAAATAACCAGAAGGGGTTACTTGGAATAAAAACAAAATACCTCCAGCTTAAGGCGTGACAAGCTTTATATCCACTTTAAAAAGCATTTTAAATTATCAAGTAATAGTCACCACTCAAACTGAGATAACACTGGGACTGATATAATGCCCAGTGCAAGCTAATACTGAATATCAATTAGGAGGATCAGACTGATTGGGAAAGAGAAAATTTCTGTTCAGATACACATATTTCTTGATTCTTAGCAATGAAGAAAAAGAAAATGCAGATAAAAAAACCCTGAATTTAATGAGATTTTTGGTGTATGTATTCACTTTTGGTGCTTATTGCAGTGTGGCCATTTTTTCCCTAAAATTATTGTCATGGCATTTGTAAATCTTGTAAATACAAAACATACTTTTAAGGCCAGCACTCCAAAACCTGGGGATATTAAAGCAGGTGCTCACAATCACAATGCATAGAAGGTGTAAATACTGGTTTTAAGGACTGTTTTAAGACTTTTTGGCAGCTGGATCTGCTCCTGCATAGGGTTGGAATTGGGCAGCAAAAAGAACTAGGTCTCTCTTACTGTTACTTAGTTTGTGTTAATTTGCTTAATCCAAATTGGTGTTCTGGATGAGGTCCCCATGAGTTTACTTCACCTTTTCAACGTGCAGTTTAAGCTCCTTTCCCTTTTTATATTTCCATATTGCTTTTATTTGATTGTTGAATGAAAACACATTGCAGAACAGAAAAGTGAACTTCCCAAGTTTTGCCTGCTGCAACAGGAAACTGATTTTAAAAAGGACACTTTTGAGTGTGCATGGGAAATTAGAACTGAATTCTTGTTGCCAGAATTTGCATCCAGAGTGATTTGCACAGGAGAAAACCCTGATCCAACCATGTTTTACTCATAGCATCCAAAACAGATGCAAATGTCTATGAAGAATTTGGATGAAGAAATAAGAGAAAAAAATGATGTATAAATTAAGTTAACTGAGGACACATCAAAGAAGTCATTCATGCTCAGTTGACTTGTACTTGTTTCAGACCAGGTGGTAGCCTAGGTCTTGGGTTTTGTGTGCTACTCATCAGGCTGCAATTATTAGAAAGAGCTGGTTTGGACTCCTCTCTCAAAGAACTCCTTTGGAGGAAAGGTTCTTCAAACATCCTCCATTAAAGAGCACCTTCAGAAACGGGCCTCTGAGCACATCCTTCATCTTCCAGTTCTCCAGCTCTCCTTGCCTGCAAGCTGGGTGGCTCTGTTGACCAGCCTTCCCTCTGAAGACTTCTGTAGGTTCAGACAGATTCAGTCTTTCAACTCTAAACCATTTTCTTCATTCAGGAGACAGTCTGTCCGTTCTTTTAAATTCAAAGTAAGATCTGCTTTACTTCCAGGTAGATGCAAAAGTTTCTTTGTCAGACTTTGAGTCATCCGTAGTTAACTAGATAGTAAATAACTATCAATGACAGCTAAAAATATCCCCCTTCCCTTTGCTGAGTCGCCACCGTGCCTCAGGTGGAATGTGTTCTCCTCCAGATAGCACACTGTGTCCATCTGACCATTATATGTATACATCAGACAAGCTTCTGAATTGGATAAATGTTGCTAAACATTGGCTATTGACTGAGACCAAATGTGAATGTAAATAACCACTTCCAGATGACCGTGTGTTTGAGGTGAGAGATTCCCAGCCTCTTTCTCTTAAACACACCGCAAAAAGTAAGGTACGTACCCTTGCTTCCTGGAGGGGCTATATCAGTATACCAGAGAGGATGTAAGAGCAGGTGGTATG
>NW_008825619.1:2735239-2746144 GCF_000699105.1 Pygoscelis adeliae | reverse complement strand
CCCAGCATAACCACGGCCACATGATTCCTCATGCAGGCACCTCATGTATTTTTCTTGGTTTTATTTTGTCCCCACCCCTCATATTTGTCTCTGTTTCTGAACTAATTTGCCATGTGTTGTTCTTGGTTTTGTGTATTTTTAACCGAGTATTAGTTCATTTTTTGGAGGGGTGGTGGGAAATCCAGTACGGCCACATGTTTTTTTCCTGTTTGGTTTTTAGTTTGCTGTTTTATGGTTGGTTTGTTCACCCTTTTTTCCCCTGTGTGTTTTTTATTTCTTGGTCTGTATCTCTTGCTTTGCTATGCTCTAACCAGCAGGTGTTAAGTGGTCTTTTTCCTCAGTGAGAACAAAGGGGCTTATTCAGTATTTTGTCCCACATGCTATAGCTGTGGGGCAGGTGGGCTGCCCCTGGGAAGAAAAGGGGCATAGACGCATAAGAGTCATTCAGGGCCAAGGTCTGAAGGAGAGAATTTGGCAGGCAAAAGGTATGAAGAAAACCACTGGCTACCTCTTACAGCACTTCATCTGTTGGGTTTAATAGGGGCTTCTTTTGGCATGTGCCCATCCCTTGGTCTTTGCAGGTAGCTTTCTCAGAGCTGGAGCAAACTTACTGAGTTGAAATGGAAGAGAACATATGAGGACAAAAGAGTATGAGAACCAATGCCTTCTTGAAGGTTTTGGGGTTTGGAGGAAAGGAAAATAACATTTTTTTGAGTTCTTGGGTAGGGAAAAGATTGATTGAAAAAATAAAAAAGTTTTCTTTTACTTAATTTCCAGCCTCTTCGCCTGTATGAATTATAAGAAAATAACATGTCCACGGGGGATGGCAGAGGACATCATTGAAACAAATGAAAGTAATGTCTTTTTCTGCTGTGTGGATAGGAAGCCTATGTACTGCTGGCTATGAAATCTGTCTTGGATAGCTAATGGCTAGAATAACCAATTTTCTAGCCATGCAGGAGTAAGCCTTGTTTATGAGGCTGAGCTGATACTGCAGCTGAGTGAGTGGCCGCAAGCTGGAGTTCTGTGTGCAGCTTGAACCAGGCTGTGTTGCTGTCATTGCCCAACAGACCAAAACAATATAGGTAGGCATGGTCCTGACTCCAAACCAGGTGAAACTGATCATTACCTTTTTTACACAGATTATGCAAAATGCTAGTATTAGACTACCCCTCAGAGTCTCACAGCACTCTGCAAACCAGATGAGCAATTTATTTTGATACTGGGAGAGCTCAGGGCCCAGTCAAAGGTGCTTGTGGTGTTATGAGGGTCGTGGTGGTTACATTGTGCTATCCACACTGAAGATTTCACACATGATTCACAGAAGATGATGTCTCTTGGGGAAAGCAGGTCCCAGTCTATCCACGTTTGAAGGCCCTTGAACTATTGAAAACAATCATTGCAAGTTTATCTGCAGTGAGGGTTTATGGCACCTATAAATCTGCAGAAGAAGCCATCTCTAGGAGGGCATTAGCTTTCATTACCACTTGATACATTGCCACCTTACTTCGCAACACTGGTTTTGTGAGAAGCGGATGAATTATAAGCATGATGTATGCTAGAAAGGGCTTTAGACACAGAGGGTTATCAGGAGATATGATAAGTGAGCTTACATGTATTGGTCCCAGAACCAGAACTCATTGTCTGGAACTGGCTATTAACATGCTATAAACAAGCTCATTAATTGGTTCTTGTGTTCCTTGTATCATCAAGATTCTCACTACAAGCAGAACCTCCCCTCTTTGTCCCTATTTTGCAATTAGAAAGTCCAGTTTTACTGGGGATGTGTTCTGTTCATATTCCTCTTGCAGATGTCAGACAATCCTCTGTCAAATCTGCTATTTACAGTGCTTTTTTATTATATGAAACATGCTGATTTTCAACGCGGGACAGTGGATATAAAAGAAAAAAAAGACAAAACCAAAATGGCACACATGCTCTGACCATTGTTAGACTTTTGCCACTGATCATAATAGGAAAAGATTGGTTTCTGGCTAAATTACTCTGAAATCTGACTTACCTATTAACACAGGTGGGAGTCTGGGCAGACAGGCTCTCCTGGACCAGACTCCAGTGTCTGTCTTATTGTAAAACACTTTTGCCTCCAGGGAATAGAAAGCTAGATGAATTCATGAATGATCAGTGGCATTCTCTTACTGGTATTTGTTACTATCCACCCTGTTTTTGATAAAAGGATTTCCTTCTTCACTTAATTGTGTTTTGACTATACCTATCAATATAGCCAGTGATTGCTATGCTCATTGAATGTAAAAGGATTATAGTGATGCCTAGCATTTATGACACATTTCTTCCATTTGTCTTATCAGTCTGGCAGGCTGCAGAGGTGAAACAACTCTCAGCTACTTTCTGGTCTGTGTTGATGGGAGTCATGCTTTATGGGCCAATTTATGACTGCTTATGTCCATATTGTTCAAGGTCGCAATATTCTTGCTGTTACCATTCTTATTGTTAAAGGCAATCAGAAGAATAATTGTGAAAATTGTAAGAAAGATGACCATTTCTGACAAACATATGCAGCCTGACCAGTATCACAAAACGTCTCTGATGCCACTCTTGCAAGACTTGTCACTCTGCTAGGCTTGGCTGCTGTTGACCTCGTACAGGTCCTTTGTCTAGTTTCATTACCAACAACTCATGTGCTAAAGTCAAAACTACCGCTGACAGCCACATGCAACATGCGTTGTTTTTTAGTCACTCAGTCAAAACTGCCCAAATTGTTGTGACCATACTCAGAGGTGGTTATTAAAAGTAAACTGCCATGTAGAGAGAGCACTGTAAAAGGTTACAAGGCCAACTGCAGGGTGCGGAAATTATTTTAACTGCTTGCAATCCACCTTTCATACACATATGCCTCCTTCTCCATAGTAATGAAAAAAACTGGCGTGGATCTTTCTGGACAGCCTCCTTAAATAGCAACAGCATTTTCCACATGAAATTCCTTAAGCAAAAGAACAAAAAGAGCACAAGAAGTGTGAGCAATCGCAGCAGAGCAGCTCATTTGCTGAGACTGAATTGTCTGATAAATACTGACTGATGCATGTATGGCAATCACAGCTGAGCTCACCTGCTCATCTTTTTTCATTGTTGTCACTAACGTACATGTTCAATCCTAAACCCACTGAGCACAGCAGAGCATTAAGCAGGATATAGTAAAAAATGTATTACAATTAAAAGAATCGAGTACAGATAAATTGATTTGTATCACACTTCTGAAAATGAATCATTTAGAAAAAAGTTTTATGAAAGGGCAAAATCTAGCTGCACAGGAAATAGAGGGTGTATTTTCAGTTCATAAGATACATCATTTATTCATAAGAATTCTCTTTTATTTTGTCAACAAGACTCTTACATGTACATTTTAATACTGTGTCTTAAAATTTATTTCAGAATATACTGAAAAGCTACAGGATGTGAATGTAAAGTAAGAAAATTTACCAAGCTGAGGTCTGCTTATTCATAATGTGAATATTTATAAATGCCTTTTATTTCAGATGAACAGTCATCTTTCCTATCTCTTTTTTAACTATACAAAGGTTTATGCTAATCAAGAGATAACGATATTTGATTACCCACAAACTCCTTTTTAAGTGTCTTACGTTGACTTGTTGTCTTTTTGCTTGTTCCCCCAGTATGGTTAATATCATGTTATCTTTAATTTTAACCTGCTTCCTGTCAGATAGAAATGACCACATGCTTGTGTTTCATTGTGTGTATTCTTGCCAGTCATCTCATATGTCCATATCTGTAACAGATTTAACGGTTTTTAATCATGTTGTAAGTTTTCCTACACGTTTTGCACTGCTACAACAACAAATGTAAACATGAAAACAATTCAATATTTCATGCAAAACCATGTGCAAAATGGCAACCTTTTCTGAATCGGTTTTCAGTTTTTCAGCTACGCACAGTTTGCAGTATTTTCAGTATTTTCAGTTATGCACAACTGTTATTTTTGTCATAAATCATATAAACTTCCCTAGGAGTAGTGGCAGGATCTTTGCCTTGGTAAGGGATAAAGATAAGCAAAAGTTTTAGGGTCAGGGAAGAGCTGCTGGAACACAAAATAAGTAGAAAGAAAATTTTACTGTAATTATTTTACTGTTTCATAGAAGTTGGCAATCTTTCCATGCTTCTTGACAGGGAAGTGTGTGGAAGGCTAATAAGGAGACTGGCAGGAAAAACTAGGTCTATTTTTTTTTTGGCTTTTTATGCCTGGCTCCTTGTTTGGAAATGTTCAAGTAGGGCATGGAAAAGAAATAGCATTTTATTTTCTGGGTGAGACTCATTTGTCTAAACATATACATCTAATGTCACTTTAGGCAACATAGGGTTTCCGGTCTTGGCCTCTAAAATGTTTCAGAAAGTTGCCATAGATTGCATGTCGTATCTGCTAGGCTCATACAGAGGACTTTTAGACATCCGAGGGAATCTAGTTAGCACTAGTTATCTGTACTTAGGGAACTGAACCCTGGCCTCTGTCTCCTATTTACCTGTCAGCCGTAGCTCACCCTTACTCCTTCTTAAAAAATGAATTACAGTTCTATCCTTATTTTTCCAGAATGTCTTTTTCTACTAACACTCATCCATTCTTAGGTATGCCGACAGTTAATTCAAATCTACATCCACCAACGTGCAAAATCCCTCTTTCCAGCTTCCTGCCTCCACCTCAAGTTTGGTTTGTTTATTTTCTAGTGCATCGATTATGAGTACTAGGAACAGTGAGTAGATTAGTTTCACAATTTGGTGTTAAAAGATCCCAAATCCTTTCACTGCATTGGCTTCTTTCCTGCAGTCTGCAGCCTACTCAGAATTCCTCTTCCTAAGCAGCCATTATCAACTCTCATAAACTAAACCAGCTGTGAGATTGCTTCCAACTCGCAGAAGTGGAAAAAGAGTGGAAAATCTTCACGGTTCACACACTTTGGGTTTGCAGAGCATTGCTCTGACACGGGAAGATATGTATTCAGTTACTGAGACGCACCAAAACCCAAAGATCTAGTAGATTTACCCCTTCTTCTTCTATTGAGTGCTTTTCTTTAGAGTCTTCATATTTTCTTGATATGCACAAAGGCTTTGGGATTGAAATACAATGCAATATATGTTTAAATGTTGTCATTGCAAAACACGTGCAGATTACTAATGAAATTTAAGGATGCTGTATCATCATCAGATGATAATCCAACTAGCTCATTAAGCTATAGGTTCTGAAGTGTTAGACTAGAACATTTTCTCTTTCTAAAGCCTATGTTATACAGTTTTGTACTGAAACAATCCTCAAAGCAAAAAAGACAAACTAATATGGACAGACAGTTATAGCTTGCTGGGTTTTATAGCTGTTGTATTGGAAAGCATTATTTCTAATAGAAATCTGGAAACAGCATGACTCCCTGAACCAGTGGGCACAAGAGAGTGTGCTTGTGAAGGAAACACATGTTTCAAAGTGATACTCTAGATAACAGAATATTTGCGTTCAACTGTAGAGGAACTTCAAATCCTTCAGTGGAAAGGGAGCAATTTACATGCCTACAAATACGATATCCTTCTACCCGTGTATCAGAAGGTTAGTTTTGTCTTAGTGAAGAATTTGTATTTCTGTATCTCTGTATAATAAAAATTGGAAACATAAATAATATCTCTTGTATAAACATTCATTTTGTGTGTGTGTGTGTGTGTGTAGGCCAGCAATATCTGATCCCATACAGTGTGCAAGGCAAATTACTTTTCTACAGTATACTATGCTTAAACTCACCTGGGCTGTTTTCCAGAAGTGCCAGCAGTATTGGAATTGCACTAGAATACACAGCTTGAAGTTGAACTTAGGGTTGAACTCCATCAAAGAAATTGCTTTGGAAAAAAGAAAACTATAGGTTACTACAGGGAACAGCAAAACAAAACCTTATATTAGTTTCTTTTCCTTGTGTTACTGCTTTGCAGCTGTAACAAAGGACAAGTCTAATTTTTTCTTTTCTTTCGGAAGTGTGACTTCGGTCTTTGGTAAAGTTGTAACTTCTTCAGAGCGATCCAGCTAAGACAATAAACTTCAGACTTCAAATTAAAGTCAGTGGAAGAAAATTAAATACAAAATGGCATGTATTGCATATAACCCATCTGCAGTGTTTGGGGTTAAAACCAGGGACTCGCTGCAGCTTAGAATAAGCATTGCTTATAAGACATCAATATTCAAATGAAATATCATGAATGCAGTATCTGACTCTGTATATCTTCAGATTACCTTTAATGTTTGCTTTGGTGATCAGCTCCTTTAAGAAAAATTCAGCTCCAAGATCATTAATTATTCTTCAGATATCATTAATGGTTAGCCTTTAATATCTGGACTTGTTCCTGTAAGTCCTTAGCCAAGATTTAAAATGAAAACCTCGCTGAGGTGGAAAAGAAAAGGGGCTTTATTTAGCTTCTACTGCAGTTGTTATTTTTCTTTTCTTTACTTTTATTACAATGATAAAATGGTTCAGATCTCAGCACTTGTTTTAACTGAATGTGTTCAGATTGAGGACATCCACATATGGTTTTGAGTGATACATATAATAATTGTAGAAAGGATCCCATATAAGATTTTGCTTCTATTTTCACTCATTTCCTTGGATTTATACAAGTATAAATGAGAACAGAATAAACTCTGCAGATGTCCACATCCTCTGCTTCAGTGAAATCAGGTGAACCCTTTCAGAGCTGCACTCCCTGATGTGATGTGTAGTCCCACTTCCTCAGCACTCCTCTGCCCCAGAAGAGTCCCTGCAGAACTCCCCTTCATGGGGCAGGTGCCTCATGGGGTTTGTGGCAGAAAAAGACAAAACAAAGAAATTATTCTTGTTGACTTAGGTGGTACCAGGAATAAGCCTCTGTATGCATCAACAATAACAAAAAAATCCACTTCTGAACGAGATTCATCCGTGTCCAGACTAATTCAGTATCTCTGAAAGCAGCCACATATATAAATTGTCCAAACACGATAACTTAATAAATCTGTCCAAGTATTATAGGTTGCACAGAGAAAGTGATCAGGCCAATATTTTACTCTCTTCTTTGTTTCTCTAGCGCAGACAGAATGAAAATATTGCCGTCCCAGTGAAGTTCTTACAAAACAGCCAAAGAAAAATGATAATAAACACATTTATGTACTCTAGCATTCAGGTTTCTTTGTTTTGCTTCCTGCAAAACCTTAATGGTAGGTTTCTGCCCAAGGCTGGCTGGAGGGCATACACGTTTAAGCTTAAGCACACTTGTTTAAACATTACTGCGGAGAGACGAGATCACTTCGGAGCTCTGAGTGATGCAAGGTTCTTGCACACAGGCTTGTCTCTCAAGGTCATTGGTCTCCATTTAAACCATCAAACTGAATGATCTTGAACAAAAATTTTGATATTCTCTTCCCTGCCTGGTGAATGCCAGTGGCATTCTGACTGGGGGGGAAAAATCTGAGTGAGAGCAACAGTGAATTAATTAATTGGCTCTTTAAAGTTTCTGGTTGTAAAAGTTGTTTGTCAGAAGCGTGATACAAACAACGGCGATTTCAATTCGATTCACTTTAGCTCTAAGCTCACTTGTGGTCATTAAATAGCCTTTTTATCTATGTTTGAGTTTTAAGAGAATGAAATTGCACTTTTTATTGAGGGGATTAGAATTTGGCAGGAAACTGGAGCTTAGTACCCACTTTCTTATTGTACTAATAGTTTGATAAATGATCAGTGCTGTATTTTTTCCTGAGTCTTTCTTAGCTCTTGTTTGCCTTATATTCACTTTTTTGTTTCTTCTCTCAGCATGCCACAGCTGCAAAGATATTGTATCTTCTTAAGCTCTGTGTTTAGCTTCACAAATAGATACTATGTAGATGCCCAAAACACTAGACAAAATAACTGCATCTGTTAACGCTTTTTGTACAAGAAAAAGTACATAGCTCTCAATTACCTTTTTTTTTTTCCAGGTAATACCAAACAACAATATGTTCAATGCTCCATTCACCTAGATACTATGCAGTGAATATTTGCCTTACAAGCAAATAAAGACACTTTTAAATTGGGAAAAAAAGCAAAAAAACCCGAGAGACACCAGAGATGAAGCAAAGTTTCTTAACCACTACTGTCCCATATAAATCTAATAAAAGACAACTGTATATACTAGAATTGGACTGCTTCATTTTAGAAGTTATGTCATTGATGTCATTGACATTTTTGTCATTGACATCAATGGAATAAAGATGCTACCCAAATTGGAATTTTTAGATATACAAGGTCATTCTTAAAAAAACTTTTTCCACTTGAAAAATCTAATAATTAATCATTGCTAAGTTGATAACTTTAGTTCCGTATTAACTCATGTATTTGCCATTTTTAGTTCCCCATTCTGGTTATGTGAAAAGTTTTGGATATTGAAGTATCTACATTTTCATCAATTTTATGTAAGGGAGATATATATGAATATGTAAGTTTAGATATGTAAAAATAACAAACTTTAGAGCATGACTTTTATTATAAAAAAATTAATTACAGGGAAATGTTTCACACTCAAAAGACAGCAGGGCTTTTTAACCATGAAATAGTTCCATTATTATCAGAACCTGTGTACCAAACTCCTTTTCTTGAACCCCCCCTAAAAACATAGTGCCATTAAGTGTAAATTTACTTTGACTGTACAACCTGTATCTCAGATAAAGCTTCATAATACTAGCAATTATTCTGCTGGCATAGTGTGGTATTTAATAATGTTCCACATCTGAGACTGTCAAATGATTTCTAAAATCTTATAGTGCTTAAAATGAATGTACTATTTAATTCTCTCCTTAACGATCATTTTTAGGGTAAAGTACGGGTCATTATATGGCCATCGAAATGACATATTCAGTCTTTCCTTCTTCTGTCTTTATCTGAACACCTTTTTTTATTCCAAATTTCCTACAAAAATTTACCTATCCCTGAAAAGATTACAATACTCTGCGAATTTTTACTAACATAATTTTTCTTTGGTACTTTTTTCCCCAGGTTTTTTTTAAGATTTGTTACCCTTGTGCATTTTTTTTCCAACATAGGACACCTTTCTGTCCATGGCCATGAAGCCTGGGCACAGCAAGGGGTGCAGGGAGTGTTCAGACGAGGCCCAGACTTCCAGCTGAGAAGGAGTCTCGGCAAATGGCTTAGAAAAGCAGGAAACTTAAATGGTCTTATAATAGTCTATAATAATAACATCTTTTGTAACGAACTAATCACATAGACATAGTTGTTGTGGTCGATGAATGTTTAAATGACAGAGAAGTAGTTGCTTACTGAACTACACTGAAGATATTTTAATTGATTTGGAAATGCATTTGTATACAGTTAAGTATTAAAACCAATCATTGTTCAATTTCTCTTTTAACAGAAACATATTTTGATTAAAAAACAGAAGGAAAGTATATATATCTTTTTTTTTTTTTCCCTAAATAAAGGACAGGGGATGAAAAAGAGAAAAAAACCAACAGTCTTCAGTATATTTAGAAGACAGTTATTAATTCTTTAATCACATACTTTGATAACATTTTTATTAATAACATTAAGTCATGAATATTGATAGTCAGATTCTTTTAAAATGTTGTTTCAGGTCAGAGTTAGGGATGTGTGGATGCCTTTCCATACTATAGAACATTTTCACTTCAGTCTTAAATATTTATGTCCAGAATTGATTAATGCTAATTTTGAGATAGCTACAGAATTCCTGTATTATTTAGCCTTTACAGATTATATAAATGCCCTCATGGGTTTAACTATTCTATATTAATATGTTAGTTGTATAGGAAAAACAAAGAACTTGATTCAAAGCGGGGGAACGTAATCATTGCCAAATTCTGCACTCAGTCAAAAAGACATAATGCTGTATCTAGACACATAGTTAACTCTATATTCTCCACATTTCCACCAGAGTTTTGTCAAATGCAAACCTGCAAACTCAAAAGTACTGATGGCCTTTGAAGAATTTCCCTCCAGTCATACCTGAGTCCAAAGGGTTCCAACATCCAAATGTATCCAGGTTCACTGGTATAAACCACGTAAGTATAAAAAATGAGGACGTGTTGCAAAACTTTATTTTATTTCATTTCATGAGTCCCTCTGTTGCAAAGTGCAATGTGTAGGGCCTGATCTAACACCATAAGCTAAGCAGGTACCATTTACAAACCTTGAATTTAGGAAATGAAATTTAAAAAGCTTAAAATAAGGATAAATCTCCACAAAATCTTAAAAAAAAATTACTTGCACTCTGGGAAAGGAAGTAGTAGGAAAAAAGTCGCATGTGATCTATACAAAACTTCAGAAAGCTTTAGAATAGTCTAGCTTTAGAACACAGCTACCCAGGGTGAACCAAATAAGCTAATGATTTATTTCTTGAAATTCTTCCATTCTGTTTCAATTATTTTTGTGCCCCTCAAAGCTAACAAGGAATTTTCTCTTAGTTCAGCACAAGGAGCTTACATAGACATGCTTCCTGGTGGAAAAACTCACTGTACGCTTCATAAAAATAGAGAAAACATACCCTAATCAAGAAAGGGGAGTGTAAGAGTGGTTTACACAGCACCGGGCCTGCTGGTGACAGATGGAGTTCAGCTGTCTCACAGGGGGAAAAGGGTCATCGCTTATGAATTGGCGGGGCTCATTGAGAGGGCTTTAAACTAGATTTGAAGGGGGAAGGGGATAAAACCAGGCCCACTAGAGATGAGCCTAGGGGTGGCATGCCAATGCAGGGGGTGAAATCGATAGCCCAGCTCAAGTGCATCTACACCAATGCACGCAGCATGGGCGGCAAACAGGAGGAGCTGGAAGCCATTGTGCAGTGGGATAGATATGACTTAGTCGCCATCACAGAAACATGGTGGGGTGACTCTCACGATTGGAGTGCTGC
>NW_008825619.1:2724406-2733322 GCF_000699105.1 Pygoscelis adeliae | reverse complement strand
AACAACCCCATGCAGCGCTACAGGCTTGGGGAAGAGTGGCTGGAAAGCTGCCTAGCAGAAAAGGACCTGGGGGTGCTGGTCAACAGACAGCTGTACGTGAGCCGGCAGTGTGCCCAGGCGGCCAAGAAGGCCAATGACATCCTGGCCTGTATCAGAACTAGTGTGGCCAGCAGGAGTAGGGAAGTGATTGTGCCCCTGTACTCGGCACTGGTGAGGCCGCACCTCGAATACTGTGTTCAGTTTTGGGCCCCTCACTACAAGAAGGACATTGAGGTGTTAGAGAGTGTCCAGAGAAGGGCAACGAGGCTGGTGAAGGGTCTGGAGAACAAGTCTTCTGAGGAGCGGCTGAGGGAACTGGGGTTGTTTAGCCTGGAGAAAAGGAGACTGAGGAGAGACCTCATCGCTCTCTACAACTACCTGAAAGGAGGTTGTGGCAAGGTGGGTGTCGGTTTCTTCTCCCAAGCAACTGGCGATAGGACGAGAGGAAATGGCCTCAAGTTGTGCCGGGGGAGGTTTAGATTGGACATGAGGAAAAATTTCTTTACTGAAAGAATAGTTAAATGTTGGAACAGACTGTCCAGGGAAGTGGTTGTGTCACCATCCACAAGTATTTAAAAGACGTGTAGATGAGGCGCTTAGGGACATAGTTTAGTGGGCCTGGTGTTGTTGGGTTGATGGTTGGACTCGATGATCTTAGAGGTCTTTTCCAACCTTAATGATTCTATGATTCTAAGAAGTTGCTTGGCTTCATTGTTAAATATGATTCCTTAGAAACTTACTTTGAAAAGGCTATGAGGAATTATGAGAGATGGCCCAGGTAATGCAGAAAGAGATAAAGGAAAATTTATAAAGAACATGTCAAAGAACTGGGAAAGAAATGGACTGAACTATCACAGAATATGTTGCAAAAAATCTAATTTTAATAATCCCCTGATAGATTGCCATACACCAGACATTATTGTGTCTATTTATTCTAAAATAGATTGGTAAAAGTTCATTCTGTGCCCTTGATCAAAGCATGTGGAACATCATCTTTTTTTTTAATACATATTTCTGTTTGTCCAAATGGACATTTCTGAAAGCTTTGATTTATAGCACTCAGAATATCAGCTGCGTAATTTTGTTTACTAATTTTTTCCCTGTGAAAACCTGAAAGTTCTTCTGAAACTTGAAGGTTGATTTCACCTTCTTAATAATAAGACTATTGTTAATGTCTCTTGCTCACCCCAGGGAGTGATTATTAATGCAGTAAGAACCATGTAATGTTTCCACCATCTTCTAAGAAGATGGTCAAGATAGGAATATTGTTAGTGGTTGCACAGATTGGTGAGCTGCATGAGACAGGTTGTCTTATTCCTCCTGATAGTTTCACTACTATGAATCACTGAGCATTAGAAATGTATACTTCAGGAGGTTAAATTACAGTATCAGCTTTACTGGCAGATACAGCACAAGACCATGAGAGAGATGAAATGGCTGTATTGTTTGTGAAATTTTTACAGATATATCTACAATATTTTTCCACTGCAGTGAATTTAAAAGTATGAAACAAATTAGTCACAAGATATTAGCTTGTGCAAATATGCAGAATAGCAGGATCCAAATCTAGTTAGTAAATAGAGAAGAAGATGGGAAAAGTACTCGGTGGTGTGTATTTAAGAACAATTTACCGTAAATTGCTGGAGAAAGAAGAAATAGCTTGTTTTTCCAAAACATGGGATTATAGTATAGCTGAATTGACATGAAATCAAATGATAATGACCTGATATAAGCTAGTTCTAAAATTCTATTTGGTGATGCTGCAGTTAATGTCTGTGGACCCATCTGGCCCTAACACCTAATGGAATGGCTTTTCTATTGACCTCCAGTGGAGCTATTTGCTGAATGATATTAATCTGCTCGTTTTATGCCCTTGAAATCTGCAATCTCTACTGGGTAGGCATGATCTAAGATTGATTTTTGTACTACTAAGAAAGCCAGTGTGATAGATGAGGGCAAGCTGGAATGCACCCCTAAATGACCCATCCCACTTGTGAAACTCTTTCTTGAACGCTGAAGTGCCTTTTTCCAGCAAAAGATGCCTATTGGCCTTGGATTTTTTTTTCTCTCTCTAAACTGATTTCTTCTAACTTTACCAAAAAAAAAAAAAAAGTATATTGCATTTTGCAGATGAAACTGCCATCTAAATGAAGAAATACTGTAGAGCAAAATACAATCATCTAGGAGGTAGTTCTTTATCAGAAGCTGAAGCTAGATCAAGGTAATGCAACTTCCTTGAGCTCTGAATATTTTCTGAACTTGCAAATTGCACCAGAAAGGATTCGTTTCACAGTTTTTTGACTATAAGTCATTAATTTGAAAAAAATGCTGGTTTTAGGAGAAATACTTGGAGTTCCCTAAATCATGGACATTGAGTTCTTAAAAAAGAATGTGGCAGTAGCTGATTCTTGAATTCTCACAGCCTTAAGATGAAAAGAAAGGTACGTCTTGCCGTGTACAGGCCTTGCTTTTTTCTAGTTATATTTTTAGTAGAATCTAGTCAATGTTTAAGTGGACTCTCTGCAGGAAGCAATCTCCTTGATTTCTAGTGTAGTAATGCTATAGTAGCAAGAAATGTATTCACAAGCCTCAGATGTGTACAGGTTTATCATAAAACTTTGTAGAACTAACAGGCAAAAATAATAGCTTTACTTCGTATGTCACTTCAGTTTGAGCTGAGAAACATTCCAAGGTGAAAAAAATTGTGTAAATTTACAAAAATCTGTGAAAAGATATATATAATTTTTATAAACAAGTCATTGTAAAATGAGTTTCCTTCATGTTTTGCTTAGCATCATGATGTGATCCTGCAATATGAGTTTTTTTATTATCATTCATTTTTTTAATAGCCAAAATATCTTCTTAAATATTACTAAAAAGTACAAGGAGGAAAAATAAAATGAGAATTTAAGTGAAATCTTGTAAGTTTAAAATTATATAAATATTTCATTAAAATTCTAAGGAGTTTTTAATTAGAAAGTTCTAGAATACTTTGTGAAACAAGATTTATAATGTAGGAACATGAATGTTTTGGTATGTATTTCGCTGTATATCAATAAAATCAACAGTCTAGTAGGAACTGAATTCCAGTAATTTATTTTGGTTTGTTTTTTATGGTATTTGATACTACTCTTCACTTTACTTTTATAAGTATCTGATAGTTAGAGGCTTCATTATCAGAACATCTGAAAATACGTTTATCTTTGTGAGAATGTGAAATATGAATTTATTTTAATAGATGGGCAATTGAGGCAGAAGGAGGACTAATGGGTTCACTCAGCAGTAATCTCAGAATTGAAACCTTCAACTGGTAAAAATTACCATAGGTACAATTAAGTCAGTGGAACTTTTCCTCAGAATTGCAAGCTAATGCAAGTACTACAATTATGCTGTTCTTTAGCTAGTACTTTTATCCCAGAAGTTTCTGTTTAGATTCTCTTCTGTGAAGGTGATGGAACAACTAGTCTTGGAAACCGTTTCCAGGCAAATGAAGGACATGAAGGTGGTAAGGAATAGTTAGCATGGATTAATAAAGGAGAAGTTATGCTTGAGCAGCCAGGCAATCTACAGTGAAATGTCTGTCTTGATAGATGAGGGGAGAGCAGTGGATACTGTCTACCTAGACTTCAGTAAGGCTTTCAACACTGTCTCCTGTAAGTTCCTTATGGAGAAGCTGATGAGATACGGGCTGAATGAGCAGACAGTGAGGTGGACTGAAAACTGGCTGAACGGCTGGGCCCAAAGCGTGGTGATCAGCAGCGCAAAGTCTTGTTGGTAGCTGAACTAGCATTGTACCCCAGGGGTCAATACTGGGTCCAATATCGTTTAGTAATGATTTGAATGATGGGGCAGAGTTGTACCCTCAGCAAGTCTGCAGATGACGCCAAACTGGGAGGAGTGGCTGATATGCCAGAGGGTTGTACAACCATCCAGAAGGACCTCAAGAGGCTGGAGAAAGGGGCTGACAGTAACCTCACAGAGTTCAACAAGGAGAAGTGCAGAGTCCTACACCTGGGAAGGAACAACTCCAGGCACCAGAACAGGTTGGGGGACAACCAGCTGGAAAGCAGCTTTGCAGAAAAGGATCTGGGGGTCCTTGTGAACACCAAGTGGAATGTGAGCCAGCGGCAAAGGCCAACAGTATCCTGGGCTGCATTAGGAGACGTGTTGCCAGCAGAACAAGGGAGGTGATTCTTCCCCTCTACTCAGCACTGGTAAAGCCAGTACTGAGTACCTGGAATGCTGTGTCCAGTTCTGGGCTCCACAGTACAAGAGACATATGGAGCTACTGGAGGGAGTCCAGCAAACGGTCACTAAATTAAATGAAAGGCTTGAGGAAAGGCTGAGAGAGCTGGGACTGCTCAGCCTGAAGAAAAGAAGGCTCATCTGAGCTATTTTTGGTGGCTGTTGGATGGTGTGGAACTTACTGGGGACACATGCTTTTCTGGAACGGACAACTGGATACCACACAGCACTGAAAATATCACTAGCTGTCTATGTTTATGTAGCTGGTTTTTGTCCTTAACAGCAGGTTAACTTAATTGTTCTCTGGACTCTATAAATTTTCTGTCGTGATTGGCCTAGACTTTTAGAATAAGTTTATAGTGTAGCAAAGATAATTTTCTATATATGAGCACAATTATTTTTCAAAATAGAACTGCAAAATAATTTGCATTGTTTTCTAGGGTTTTTGAAGTTTTTTCCAATATATTTTACTGAAAATATAAAATATGTCACTGAAAAGTCATCCAAAAGATTTCATTAATCGATGAAATAACAATAACAACAAATAGTCTTAATTTTTTCTCTTGAATAGCTATTATTATATATTAATGATATTAGTTATTAATAACTAATATTTATTAAAGAAGGAAAAAATCTTTTTGGGTTGTTATTAGTGACCCATAAGTTTTAGTAGGGATGCAAGAATAATTGATAGTTCAAGACCAAAAATATATATGGCAATATTCATTTCCATATGTTGTTACAGTCTGTGAAGCAAGCAAAAAGACAACTACAGTATGTTTAGCACAGTATATTTTCAAAGTATTAAATACTGCTTTCCTTAATAGAATTACAAAACAGATTAAGCATAGGTGATCTGGAAATAACACTGAAACATAGTAAACTGTGTGGTAACTAGAAACACCAAACTGATTTGGTAACATATTTTTAAAGTTATTTGCAAGGGGTTTATCTAGAATAGAAGGATAAATGTGTTATCCAACATTTGAATCAAGCAACATAATTTGGATATTCAATCTACTTGTAATATAGATTAAAAAAAATGACACACGGATTTTTAACTCATCTGAACAATTGAAAACAAAGGGGTTAAAAAACCGTTTAGTTTTAATGAAAAAAGTTTGATGCTGTCAGTTGATCACTATCATTGTTAAAGAAAATGAAGATAGAATGTGAAGAAGAGGAGAAATCAAGTGTGACTGTGTGCATCATAGTGTAACTATATATGGCATTCATAAAAAATAAAAAATCATTATAGCTTTGAAATGTTGTCTTTACATGCAAATGCTTAGGATACCATCACTGAGATTCTGTCATTTGTTGGAAGTGATTTATCTTTCAATAGGCATAGAGCTAGTATTTTTCTTTGCAAAATGAAGGTTAAAATGATCCATGAAAAAACTTGGTACAGTCATCCCACAAACTGTGTAGGGGTTGATCCGTTGCATATATCAGATAATGGATTTGTGGCTCTTTAATTATTATCTATGCAAGGGAAAATAGTTATCATAAAAATGTGTGCAGGCATTATAACTGATACATTCAACTGCATCTAACTCCTTCTAATAACTTTAATAACTTTGTATTTTTTTTCCAAAAATCTGATATTAGATTTTTGCCTAGGAATCTGGAAGCCTTATATCTTTATTAGTAAATGATTGAAGACTAATGGATACTTGGTGAAATAAGAAGTCAGTAGGGATTTTCATCTGAAGTGCAAAGAATTTTATGTAAGCTTAGAAGGGTTAGAAGCTTATACTTCATTCTGAGATACAAGAAACGCTTGACTTGTGGTTGGTTTTCTAACATAGCTTTTTATGTTTGAATAATAAATAATAAGAGTCGTAACTTTAAAGCTAATGGTGTTTGTAGAGTTTCTTTATGTCTGTTGTGACTAGATGATATAACTGCACTCTCAAAGGAAACAAAATGAATCAAAATGACCCTAAACTCAGCTATATGGCATTGCTATGGATATTTTATTTAAATACAAATTATTTTTTCTAGACATTAGAACACCTACACCAAGCAATTAAATATTATCTTTGCTTATATAAAATATCTTCCTGCCATCACTGATAAAGAGGACAGTGCAGGAAAAATATACATAATGCAACATCATTTTTTATCTGCTTCTTCATTACTTGAGCATGGCTTAAAAAAGTATAACTGAGAGCAGAATATAGCCCAGGTTTGTTTGTTTGTAATAATCCAAATAAGAAGTGCATATGCTCTCATTATGTCATTCTGAAACAAACATAAGTTGAATAAAATACGTTGTCTTGAAGGAAATAAGAGGTAAAGATGTTTGAGAGAGAGGGAGAGGAACAGGTGGAAGACACGTACAGTGTTTACCATAGAAATTACCCATATATTCTCTTCACAGAAGAGAAGGTGTAGACAGGTGTAGAGGCATAAGTAAAAGAGACAGAACAAGGTAATAAAAATAATTTGGATGAAACAACGCACCAATGCATATGCACTGAGATTGTATTGCTGAGTTATTGACTGAGCTGGTCTCTGCAATGACTTTTTCTTTGGAAGGTGGGTTACACTGGCTTTGGAGACTCCCATGTGTACATGGAGAGACTCTACAAAGACCTTTTGCATGAAGAATATCAGGTGTTTTATATGCTTGGTAATATTGTTTTGTCCTTGTCACAGGTCACAGAGTAAAGCACAGAATACTTTATTTTCCTAATTACCCTAGTGTTGGACTGTTTTCCATTGTATGTATGTAGGGAGATTAGAAAATATGGATTAAAGACTACTCTTCTGTCTGAGTAGTGGACTGTAAGTGGATTTTAGTATAGAAGAGGAGCTCTTTTTGATGAAAATTTGCCTTGCAGCTAGCCTGAAGTTGCACATCAGGGCATCACTTAGGGCGGCCCACTTGCAGTGGGGATGCAAGGTCCCCCAGCATTCAGCTATCTATGAATCAATGATGTACACCCAACAACCACTGTAAGCTTCATTACTGGTAAAGACAGTGTGGATATGCAAACCTAGAACCCTAAGGAACTGCAGTAAATCAAACTTTATTTTTTTCTTTTCTTTTTTCTGATACATCAGTTGCACCTTATGGGGAAGTGTTTGTACAGCAAGTTTCACAACAGAAGAGAAAGAAATTTAGAGGAAATAGAGTTAACCATCTAGAAGACTTAAACTTATCTGATTCTTGAAGGCTCCAGAGGACAGAAAAATAGTATCTTTGTGCTAATCTTTAATCATGGGAAAAACAAATTTGCTCTGTTGATGGCAGTCCAGTTAAAAAAAAAAGAAAAAAAAGAACCTTACTAAAATGCAGAACTTTTTTTTTTCCTTTTTCTTAGACAATATTTACCATGACTGTTTTGGCTCCAGGGGTTCCTGAACAAGAACAAGTTCTATTAAGATCCATGAAAAATTGCTGGGGATTTCAGTGGAAACAGATTTCACACCTCAAGCTGTGGGGCTCCTTCCTCCCAGTCCCTTATGTAAATTCTCAGCTGTCTGTACTTGCTAAGTCTGCACGGTCAGCTCTTAGGTGCCTGCAAATCATATAGGCACAAGCCCAGAACTACCTCTGGCTGGAAGGACTGTGTCACCCTTCATTTTCTTCTCTCCTCTCGATAAGCATACATAACACTGACTTGTAGAAGAGGGTTTAGCAGAACACAGCAGTTACAATCCTCTTTGTCTGGACTCCCAGCTGGAGGATAGAAGGTGTTAGAGCTTTTGCTCTCAGAAGTAGGCAGTCTCAGAAGCTGGGTCTGGCTAGGACAGTCATCATAACTGCCAGACTTTCTGCATGTTTTTTCTTCTTTTTTTTTTAATACTTTTTCTGCTCTTCTGTATGACCGGGTCTTTCTTCTGTATTCTACGTGAAATCATCTGAATAAAATGCACAAAGGGTACCAGGAGCAGAATGTAGGATTCACTGTAATCATTGACCTTAAACTAACTCTTCCTCTCTTTCCTTGCAGAACAAGAGGGGCACATGTACCCATAGCTTGTTGAATAAGATCTCTTCTGGGAGATGGAAGAAGCCAGTTCAAAACCCACAAAGCCGAGGAGTGAACTGATTCCAAATGTCATGCTTTTAAAGTGATTTCTCTGAGTTCTTATATATTAGCATACAGCAAACCACCAGCGTAGTACTAAAAGGAAAGGAAAAAGTGCCCTGTTTTGCATTTCTAAAAGGAATAATTCAAGTGTCAGAGACAGGATTCTGGGCTGTGAATCAATCACATCAGTTCCTAGTTCTGAACCCTCTGCTCCTCACTTCATTTTTTTAAAATGTTACTATGCAGCTAAAGAAAAAACAAAAAACCAAAACCCCCTCCATTTATTTTCAGCACTCTAAGACTTTGGTGATACTGGTAATATACCATATTTAATATCTCACTTTGAAAATTCACTAAAGTTATCAGTGAGACTACAAAGTAGTTGAAGAACATAAAAAACCCCAAACAACAGTGATTTGGATTAAAGGCAATATGAAGAATCTGGGATCAGATTTGAATCCAATTTTACTTTTCATCCTGGACACATAAAAGGAACCAAACATATACTTTAATATAGCAACTGTTACTAATTTGAAATAAATTGTAAATAACAATAGAATATTGCAGTTACATAAAGTGTGTAGGG
>NW_008825619.1:2721410-2724396 GCF_000699105.1 Pygoscelis adeliae | reverse complement strand
AACCATAGAAGATAATGTTGCAGTATACTTTCAAAAAACACATGCAAGCTATTCTGCTATTCCAAAGCACATCTTTATTAAAAAACAAAACAAAACAAAACAAAACAAAACAACAAAATACTGGAGAAAGCTGAAAGCATATTGTCTATGAAATGGCAAATCACTATATCTAAGGTAGAAAGATGCAACTGACATGTTGAAATAATGCAAAGAAAATTGTAGAGGCATCAAGAGAGACATGCATGTAGTGAAATTAATTGGAAGGGTTTGGTTTTTTCATATGTGTGATTTATGGAAGAACAGTCCTAATGATTTGATCATGCAAGGCTGAAGTTGCAATGAGAGGCATCATAAGAATTTTGATAACCTAAAGTTCTTATTTCTTCACTGGCAGGAATCAGGGTACATGTCACTTTTTTCCCCCCTCATTTCCTTGAGTTCATAGCATGACTCACATGCCCATTAGCACAGCAACTACATTTTTGAAAAGATGAAAAGAAGTACGATGTTTCTGAATGCATTTGATATTGTCAGCAGCTGACACAATTCTTCACTATTTTCTATGTCACGTATGTCTTATATTACAGTGTGCTTTGCTTTCATTTTACATCTCTGAGAGCCCTAATCACAGGTATGGCACGACTGTGAGGAAAGCATTCCTAATTTAACTGCTCAGATTGATGGCATTGCAGATGTTATTGACAACTTACATCAAGTCACTACTTAGTGCTTTGCAGCTGTTTCCTCTACTAAATGGTGGAATTATAGCTATTAAGGTTCATCAGCACTGTTATGAAATACGCATACACTCACGTGGATTTACTGGAAAAGAATGATGACTTAAGTATGGTTCACTATACATCCATAAGCACAGAGGATTTGGAACAGGCTGAAGTAATCAAAGATGACCATGCACATTATGGTCTATTCAATGTGGAAACTCTACAATTCTGGAAATTGGTTTAACTTACAGCACACCAAGGACTGCTGTAATGTACAATTGTTCAGAACAGTATCAGTGGCCAATGCTAGAAGCAGAGCTTGGTGGGATCACAGTGTGGTCCCTGAGCTGCAAGAAGACTGCAAAGAGAAATAAGACAATCAGAAGTTGATAAACATTTTCCTGTGAAACAAGACTGTGAAATCTAGGACTGGTTTGTGTAGAAAATTGGTATATGTTTAAATCCATAGCTGCTTTGAGAAGAATTTTAAATGCAAATTAAGTTTATTTCTTCATCATTCAGAGCGAGTCAGTTGCACGGGTTAGATAGAAACAAAAAATTTGGCATGGTATTTCACACTGAAACGTTAAAGGGCACCTCATTTGCTCAAGAAAAGTTTTGGGACAGACTGTTGGCAGATCTGTGTGTGAGAGACACAACTGATCCAACCTGAGATGGCATTTTCTATGGTGTTACACTGTTTTATATGAGTGTCTTTAACAACAGTTTTTCATGATCTTGTGGTTCTAGTTCAGTATATCTGCAAAGTATGGTGAACTTACTGTGATATCTGCAGGGTTTCTGCACTTGTTCATCACAAACAGATCTGGAGGGAAGCTCAAGAAGACTCATTTAGCAAGGCTTATCTTGAACTTGGCCCTCATGGAGTTTTCATTTCTCCTACTGCCTTTTCCTTCTTCTTGTGCCTGAATGACCAAGAACTCCTTCTGCACCTGGAGGCACAAGGGAGGTGACAGGGACAGAGGTGGGACACAGGAGTGCATCTATCCTGGAGATGTGCTGGGGGACAGAGAGGAGAGTGTGGAGGAAGGCTTCAGAGAGGACAGAGGAAGAGGAAAGGAGGGAAATTGGAAAGAATAGCTAAAACTAGATTCTACATATTTTCTACACCTACAATTCTGCCTGGGTTTCTGCTGGCTGCTGATCTGAAGAGCAATCCAGTTCATCTTAGGCAGTGCCAGTTTCATTCTGTGTATTGAACCATACTGAACTGAAAAAGATCAGAAGAGGTCAGTGAGATTATCCCCAAGTCTCATGCTAGAGATTAATATGCCTAAACTTTACATTGCTATAATGGACTAACCTTGTCTGGCTGCCAGGTGCCCACCAAGCTGCTTTCTCACTCCTCCTCCTCAGCAGGACAGGGAGAGAAGACACAATGAAAAAGCTTGTGGATCAAGATAAGGACAGGGAGATCACTCACCAGTTATCATCGTGGGAAAAACACTTGACTTGGGAAAGACTAATTTATTTTATTGACAACTAAAAATAGAGTAGGATAGTGAGAAACAAAACAAAGCTAAACCCACTTTCCTCCTGTCTTCCCAGGCTCAACTTCACTCCTTCATTCCCAACTCTTCTACCTCTTACCCCCAAAGCAGCGTATGGGGGATGGGGAATAAGGGTTGCGGTCAATTTGTAACACTTTGCCACTACCTCTTCTTCCTCCTCACGCTCTGCCCCTGCTCCAGCATGGGGTCCCTCCCACGGGGTACAGTTCTTCAGGAATAGACTGCTCCAACATGGGTGGTCCCCCATGGGCTGCAGGTCCTGCCAGGAGCCTGCTCTAGTGTGGGCTCCTCTCCACAGGCTGCAGCTTCCTTCAAGGTACATCCACCTGCTCTGGTGTGTGGTCCTCCACGGGATGCAGTGTGGATGTCCACTCCATCGTGGTCCTCTGTGAGCTGCAGGGGGGTGACCTGTTTCACCATGGTCTTCTCCCTGGGCTGCAGGGGAATCTCTGCTCTGGCACCTGGAGCACCTCCTTCCCTTCCTTCTTCACTGACCTGGGTTTCTGCAGGGTTGTTTCTTTCACATTTTCTCACTCTTCTCCCTCACAGCTGCTATGCAGTGTATTTTCCCCTTTCTTAAATACGTTATCACAGAGATTCCACCAGCATCACTGATGGGCTCAGCTTTGGCCAGAAGAGGGTCCATTTTGGAGCTGGCTGGAACTGGTTGTGTCCAACACGGGGGCAGCTCCTGGTCTCTTCTCCCAGAGGCCACCCCTGCAGCCCCCCCTC
>NW_008825619.1:2720499-2721364 GCF_000699105.1 Pygoscelis adeliae | reverse complement strand
AGCCTTGGCATGCAAACTCAATAAAATGTCATTAGTGCACTGGCTAAGCCTAGTTCTCTCTCATTTCCAAGGAAAATTTAAACGATTTGTGTAATGAACTAAAACAAAAAGAATGAAAGCAAGACTTCCTTTCCAATGACAGAAAGCTTGTTTTCAGAAATTAATTGTTTGTACCACTTCCAGTTGTAACTCCTGCAAGCATCTTATAGGGTAGTTTGTTTATGTAATTTCTCTCAAGTAGTTTTACAAGTCTCTAGTGGCAAAGTTTCAACACTTCCTTTCATGACCACTCTACAGTAAATGTCACATTCAGGGAGCTTTTCATGATAAAAAGTCTTTATGAGCCGGGAACAAATAAACCATAATAAAGTAACTGCATATCTAATTATATGCCACTTAAATGATTCACAAATGACACACTTGTAATAAAGTTTTTATATTTTGAGATTTTTAATTTACAAGCTTGTCACTTGCAGTTTAGTCATTTTGTTCAGATAGGGTGAAAAATTGCTTAAGGTTCCTCTAATTACCAATTCTTATTTATCAGTTCTAATTATGCATAATACTTGTATTAAAAATCCACCACACACAGAGCAACCTGTGGTACAGAATTTAAGAAGGCGAGTATTGAGTGTGGAGGACTATGGTAGATTATATATGACTATATATATATATAAATATATATACACACACTATATAGATTAATATCAAATGCTGAAAAATGCTTTCTTTAACAGAGAAGATTTCTTACAGCTGTACACTCACAGAGTGTCACTAAAATAAACGGTACTGCGACAGTGTTACATTCTTTCTAGTCATACGGGATTAGAAGAAAGCTGATAATTGGAGAACTGTTGAATCACTT
>NW_008825619.1:2712598-2720459 GCF_000699105.1 Pygoscelis adeliae | reverse complement strand
TAAAGAAAAGCCTGGACTATTGGAAAACTGCAGGTGGACAAAGCTTGTGTGGAAGACTGTCTGGATAAAACCCCTCTGCTGACAAGTTTTATGAGAAAGTGGTAACTGGTTAGTTTTGCAGGATTTAGTTTACAGCTCATCTTTCTAACAGTCCAGATCACTTTTTTCATATGCTGTTATGGTAATCTTAGATGTAAAACAGCGTTCCTGCTCACGCTTGGTGCGCTCTGTTGATGTGCTCTATTGGTGCTCTTGGCTAGGCTGCCCTGGCAGCAACTGGAGGTGGGAATGTTGCAGAGAGCATATGAAGAGGGAGCAAAGAGGGACACTGGCCAGCAGTGGTTTCCTATTACTACAAAGGTTTAGGGGAGGGAACTTGTTTCATCCCTGAGAATCTGTAAAGGGTGGCTGGAGAAGGTGAGCAGAGGAGGGTCAATGACAAGGATTTGAATGGAGACACCATGGCAATCACAGTGAAGTAAGAGGGGCAGTAAGGAGCTAGCTGATGATAGTGTTGGGAAGACTATTGGACTCCCGACTGGTATCCTGAGGAAGGTAATCCAAACACTTGCTAATTTGGGTTTCTCTGAACTGCCATTTATTTTCCCTGACTCCCCATAAAGTTCTGTTTGCTAAAATCCCTTTATTCACAACTGGAAAAAATATAGTTAATCATGGGTGCCCCAGTGATGCCATTTCTTTACCCAGCTCTTTGGGCAGATAGTTGAGCTCATGCACAATCTTTCTGCCTAGCTTTAGTTTTCATTTGAATGCTCTTGGGCCATTCTTTTTCTATGTTGCTTTCTTCTGCTGAGACTGACTAAAATAGTGTAACTTTTTTTTTTTCTGACATGGATGCACTTCCCCTCCGCCCCCGCCTCCACCCCCCACATATGCCTCTCTGGCTCAGTCCAGGAGAATAAAAACAAAGGGCTATGTGATGGCTACACTGCTTGTTCACTAATATTCTGAAGTGGACCAGGGCCAGAAGGAAAATAGGATACTCTATTGCTGGTTCTGGAAATACTGAGTTCTCTACTTAGCTGTTTCACCTTCACTTTACAGTTCTTATTCTTCCATAGCCTTTTCACTTTAAAACTCTCTGTTTAAATTGTCCATGGTTGAATGATCAGCTCTTGGAACATAACACTGTTGTTAAGCCTTACAAGACAAAAATTGCAATTTTGCTTGGTTAGAAGAGGCTCTTCTGTGTAGTGCAACTCAGTGCTGAAATTCTTCTCCTTGAGGGCTGTTTCTGAAAGCCCTTCACGTGCAGAACTCTGATCGTGTGCCCCAGAATTTCAGCCCACGGAAATTGCACTCCATAATTCCTAACAGGATTTTTTCAGATAATTTATTTGTATTGATCAAAAATTGGAGAGACCCATTATGTTAAATGGGTAGGTTACATTTCAAGATTACAGTACTTGACATTTAAAGAATATGTTAAAAATGAAATGGATCCCCTACTGTGGTGTCACAGAACCATACCCTGGAATGTGAAGGGATGATAAATCACAGCTCATGATTTTCTCTCAGAAATAGACAACATTAAATGTTGAAAGAACTAATACTAAAAACTGATAAATATTCAGTATGATGATTACTAAAGAGGATGATTTATTTTTGTTTTCTAACTACAGTAATTTTCTTTTAACAAAAACTTTTTTTGAAAGAGATTAATGTAATAATTAATTTAGATTTAGCAATTCTCTAGAACTTAATCTTATATATGTACATTTTTGTTTGCATATATCACAACTTTTCAGCAAGCAACTATCTGAGCCAAAAAGCACACAGTCCAGATTTCAAATATTTGAGTATCAACATACAAACCCAGAGTTTCAGCAGTAAACATAATTTCATGTTTTTAAAAGCTCCTAAATCATCTAGTAGGTTAAACCTTACTGAAACTCAAATAGACAAAATTGGTAAAAACATCTGATAAATTATCATATTGTAATGCTGACAGGTAAAACAATGAAACTCATTTTGTACGGCAATATCTAAGTCCTATAAGCAGTGGATTTATCAGGTAGTTTCACAGTTTGGTGTTTGTGACTGCTGAATCTGTAGTGTCTTCATAATCTTCATTTATTTTTGGTAAGACTGTGGTTACAGAAAAGAAATGAGTTTCTGAACATAGCGGTAATAAATACAGTGCTGCAAAGATTTATTCTGTACTCGAATATAATCTGTAACTCTGGTTTATAAATTATAAAGTTCCTGAAGCTTTAAAAATAGATGACTTTCAGGAATTTACCAGAACTACATATGCCATAAACAGATTATGAGATACATATATATACATGCAGAAAAATATGGATGATTGATTGTGAAGAAGCAAGATCCCTATAACCTCTCTCCAGTATTGGCAGAAGGGAAATCTGCATATAGGGGTATTTTTTTCCTAAGATTATGTTAATGACTGTTGTTTCAGGAGCTGAAACATGGACAAATGCAGTATTTTTTTCCAGAAGCTAGATCTAGATTTAATGTCTGTATTTTCTCTCTGCTTGTTCCTACTAGAGTAATGGACCTTGTGGTCTCTGGAGATAATATTGCTGACATGCATGGCTCTGCAAACACATTAAGACAACTGACTCATTATTAAAAAATCATAGCCATAAATTGTGTAACGTTAGCCTGAGCCTGAGCACAAGTTGCTTAGTAGCAGCATTATTCCTTCGTTTCATCAAGATATTTCAATAATGGCAACCTAGAAATTAATGATTTTCTACTGTTAGCTGGCATGTCTGAATACCACCACCAGTGGGCAATAATGGGTCTTTTATTCTCACTTTTAAGGCTAACTGTATCCATAAGAGAAAGAGAAGAAATAGGAATCTTTATCGTGTCTGAGAGCTGGTTCTGTTCTATTAATTCCTCGCTAAAATTGGTCTGTTTATTTTCTGTGTAATGCCTTCGTAGAGCATGACTCTCTCTTTGTCCAGCATTAGATTCCTGTATAATGTTAAGTATAATGAATTCTTTATAAACTCATCTTTCCTCTCTTCTTCTTCTTCCCGTGTGAAAATAGTAACTGATCACTTTCATTGCTACTGCAGAAGCATTTTGAAGTGCTGAATATGTGACAAAACGTGTAGGCAATGCAGTGAGCTAAGCACTTTAAACAAAGATAACAGCAGTAAGGGAGGGGGAGAAAGGAGAGAAGGGAAGGGAAAGGCTACATAGAGAAGTTATGTCAGAGAGATGGAAATCTTGATCACCCTGAGTCTGCTCCGTGACTTTACTGTATACCAGCGCCTCAACCCTGTTGCTTAGTTGACCACTTGTGCTCCTTGATGAACTGACCTACCAGCTTTGAAGTTTTGCTCCCTTGGAGCAAAACTTTAGCTGGAGGCTAAAGGCTCTCATCCCATCTAAAGTGTATTTTAGTACTTCCGATGCATCATAGTCTCTTATTCCTCTTTACTGAGTTCTGCTCGAGGGCCAGCTTAAATAAGACCTCTTCTTATACAAGCAGCAGTGAATACACTGACAGGAACGAAACCTACCTAGCTCTGTGCAGACAGAGTAATAAATGTTTTTGACTTGCCAAAATAGGTAGCAACAATGATGAAACTGTTGCATTAGTATGAACATGAACCTTATAGCCACTACTGGCAGAGTTTCCAGTGGAAGTATTACGGAAAGGGAGAAATGCTGTGCAACCAACGAGTTTTTGACATCACCTGCAGGACAAGTGTGCTACTAAGGGTAGCATAGACATGTAGCAATTTAATTGTCAGGTGTTTAGTTATTTTAGTTACTCTTCCATAGGCATGAGTTGGGGGGATAGGCAGCTCGACGACAACGACAGAGCCTTGTGCCCTTGAGGCATGAGAAGGCACGTGGGCAGAGGACAAAGGAAGAAGTAATGAGCTGCTGAAGAGGAGTAAACAGGATAAGGCCATGAAGGCATGTCGGGTGGTTAAGAGAACCGGCCAATCCGCTAGAGCATAGACGCGCGTGAACACAAGGCTGTAACCTATCAGGAAGCTGCTGATAGTGCGTGAACACTTGAGTTTTGTATAAAAGGAGAAGTTACACCATAATAAAGGGTCTTTGGTTGCATGCCTGCAAGAGTCCGTGCCCTTAATCCCCACAATGAGTTTTTAAGGTTTTTATTATATCTGGTAATATTTGCATAGGGGACCTTAGGATAGTAGCATCCTGTGTGGGACTACAGTGTTTGAGGAACTAGAGGTTCACACAATAATAGGAGTTAACATTAAAAGGTTTTGGTTTTTTTTCCCCTGCTCAATGAGACAAGATCAAACAGACTCTACACTCCAATGTAGATCCCAGAATAGTTAGTTTGGCTCTCTAACCCTATAGGATCCTGAATTCGCTAAGCACCTTCCCGTTTAATCTGAAACCTCCCTGACCACCTTTCTTGCCCATGAATACTCAGTACTTGCGCTGGGAGGCAGGAATGGTGCGGGGGGGGGGGGGGGGGGGAGCAACAACCATGACCATTTCAAGTTTTTGGCCTCAGCTGCTGGCTGCAAATCAGGGTCCTCTTCTAGGTTGTGGGAGAGAGTCCTATTCTGCCTGCATAAAGCTCAGAGCCCTGTAGGCAAGAGCCAGATGAGCAGTACTGGACTTTTTATTCTCATTTGAAGCTCAGAGCCACTAAAATGTGTCCTTGAGGGGGGAGGGGGAGAAACAGATGTTCCAGGAGTCCCTAGGAAACCGCTAAAATAGGACTTAATTAAGAGGACTGCATCTCCCTCTACCGGTCTCAAAAGGTACCTACGGAATAGAAAATTGGAGTCTCAGAGGTTTCATTTTAACTTCTGTCACCTCTGGGACTGAACACCTAAACTTGGGAACTGCAGAAAGGGGACAGGATGCATTTGACCTAAAAGGGAATCCAGATGGAATCTTTACTAATGTATACCCTATATCTATGGGTGCAAATAAGCAGCAAAAGAGAGGAGTAGAATTTAAAATGTGAGAAGGAATTTTCCCTGTGTTTCATTTTAAATGTGCTGTGTTTGAAAAAAAAAGAGAAAAAATGCTGGGTGTTCTTTTTTTTTTTTGATGGCTTTTACAAACCAGTAAACATCACTAATTCCCTGAATTAGCTGAGGCAGCTTGCTTCAGTGGTTCTCTTGGGATATGGTCAGATGCCTAATGCTTTGATTTATCAATAGACAATTCTCATTTTACAGCAATATGTTTATAGTTTCCTGTTTACTGGTAAAGTGCTCATTCAATCCATATTAAAATTACTCTAATAAACAACAGATATAATATGGAAGGCTTGTAAAGAGACAGGGAAGAAGAGGAACTGGATGTCAAGGAAGATTTTGTCATAAATTACTTACTACAGTTATGTGCATATTTGTATATGTATTTGTCTATGAAGATCTTTGCAGGAGGAAAATATAGAAACATTTATCTTGTACTAGTCATCTTATCAGTTCAAATGTCTATCTGAATTGAAGGTGGGAAAACACTGAAAAAATGTATTTAGAAATATTAATTCAAAATCTCTGAGAGGTATTTCTTTTGTTTAAGAAAAAAGATGTGAATATTTGTGATGTGAATAAGCTGCATACAAATATTCACTCAGACATGCATTCACACAGGAAGATTTTGCAAAGCCATTTTGAAAGCTCTATATAGGTTTAATAATCATCTGATGGGGAAAAGAAACATGCAGTTTAGGAGATTAATTACACAGCATGAATATCAATCATAAGCTCCTACTATTCAAACAATAACCCCAGCTCATCCACAGTCTATGATATGCTTTCACTCAGCATTTGTTAAATAACAAGCGAATTGTTGTCATTGAATGAAAATAACACAGAAAACAGATCATAAATAGTCTGTCTTACAGAATCCAGAGTTTCCTTAGAGACAGGGTGAGTCAGTGGAAGCTACTGAGGGTGGGCAGGCTTGGGGGCACAAGTTGTGTTTGGTATGTTTGCTGCTGATCGGCATCCTGCCTTCTTCTGGGTGAGAGGGGCATGGGTACTGTAATGGACTTTGATCTTTCTATGAGCACAGCTGCGACATCAGTAACAAGGGCAAGCTGCTGGTGATTGACTGCAAACAAGAATATACATAAGGTAGTTCAAAGTTCAGTCTAGATGGTTCCTTATTTTAACTCCTCTTTTCTACCTGTGGGGAAATGTAAGGACGTATTAGTTTGCATGTACAGCAGCAAGACCTACGTACTGTTCAGCCTCACAAGCTATATTCGATACCTATACCAACATAATATTGTGAGTATATTTGATGGGAATGGGAAATAAACAGAAGCTTGCTTTTTGTCTGACTGAGTAAGGGGATCTTGTATGCCAGGTAGCAAGGTAAAGAACGAGCTGTCGTTAAGGAGGCCAGCTCTTTACACTTTAAAGCAGTTAAGCTTTGCCTGAGAATTGGAGAGAGCGTGGATAACAAAACAGAGCTGTGCGTTAAGTACATAGTGGAATAAGCACTTGACTGAAAACAGGGAGCTGTGTAGCCAGAACAAGATTCCAGCTCATATAATTATCCCTCAATAAATGTGTGTATCAGGACTATAAATCTCCTTAGCAGACCTCTATACCTCACCATGAAATATGCAGGAAGACTTACGTACAGAAGTTGGGTTTAAGCGGAACAAAAATTTAGATATAGATCATTGCCCTTCATAAGATAACCAGAAGCTTTAAATTAAGGAGAAGTTGAGGGTGTAATGTGCTGCAAAGATGTCATCACACTTACATTACCCTGAGAGTGTAGAGATGGATGAAATTTTACAGAGGGTCTGGTGATTTCCATAAATGAAATTGCCTCTAAGAGGGCAAGGTATGATTTTTTTTCCACAGGGGACTAGCATTCTGTGTTAATTTTCCCAGGAAAAGAAACCAAGTACCAAAAGTTTTGCAAGAAAAAAATTGGAAATTCCAACATGAAATGTAAAATAAGAAAAACAGTAATGTAAAACAAGGAAATGCTTTGTAGGCACTTGGGGATTAGAAACAAGACATGATGCAGATTCTCACTGTGAGAAAATGCACAACTTACCTTTAAAGCATAAAGCAAAAGGGCTTGGGCTGGAATTCAGTACCCAGTCACAAATGCAAGGACCTTGTATATGTCCTGTAATGAAAATTAGGTTTCTCAGAAGAATAATTTACCTAACTCTGTATACTAAGTAAGCAGAAGCTGCACAGGGTTAGCCCATAGGAAGTGCTAAACACCAGGCTGTACTTGTATCTCCCTGTCTCTGGTGACCGATTCAGGGCTGCAGGGAAGCTGCCTTCATCAGCTGGGAATAATAGCTCAGAAACTTGCTTGAAGACTGTCATCCGCAAATTTGCTTTGAATGTAATGAACAAGGCTGTTTTATTATTTTCTTTAAAAATATGATTGTAAAGGTAATACTACGTGTCTTTCAAGCCCCCTGACCAGAGGCAAACCTTTGTCCTGCCCCTGGTCTATGTGAGAGAGTTCAGTCACACTTTTTCCTGCCTCACTGGAGTACTCTTGCTATCAGCTTTACAGCTGTGGGGAGGGAAAAATGCTCTTCAGGGCTGCTGTTACAGCTGGGAGTATTAAACACAGTGGGGTGAGCAAGCCACTGTAGCCTATTGGTCATATTATCTAGTCTGAAGTTGAAGGACCCGGGTACAAGGAAAACTAGAGGTTGTATTAATGCATTTTATTTTGAGCAGCAACTAGATGAAAATCAGAAATAATCCTTAAGGTACCTTTCTTATTTAGAAACAGGAATAAGCATCCTAATAGTAACTGCTTTCTCCTCTGCATTGCAGTCAAAAGATGCCATTCGCAAGTACACCCTGCTGACCTGTGTAATCTTCCTGCCTACAGGAAGATTGCTACAGCTGTGACAATT
>NW_008825619.1:2699661-2712557 GCF_000699105.1 Pygoscelis adeliae | reverse complement strand
CTTTCCCAGTGAACACTAGCCTACTCCCTTCCTGAAAAAGATCTAGCACCAAACTACAGGTAACAGCACTCCTGAGTTCAGAAGCCCTACAGGTCACATTCACTCCTTCAGGTGGTGACGTTAGAGCTCAAGTGGGATAGGACACTATATGAAACTGCTGAATCTTGCACTTACTCTTATTTTTTGCGGGTAAATAATAACATACTGGATATTTATAGATGGCTGAGACAGAAGAATAATAATTCTAATAAACTTTAGCTCTTCATCTACAATATAAACAATCTTGGAAGGATCTGAAGGGGGTAAAGATCTCCAGATATCTATTCTGAACTACTTTATACAGCCCAGCATGAATATAAGGAAGTGTCATACCTACTTATGTTCTTGCATGGTGGCATATTTCATCCTAAAATTCTGAGAGCACTTTGTAACTTCAGGTCCATGTTTGTACATGACATTTTCTGTGGAAATGTCAACCTTCTGTATTGAAATTCAAGAATATCTTTGCTCAGGTCAGATGCAGCATCCATTGCCATATCCTTCCAAGGTGGTACACCTCAACCAGTTTTACCTTATGTCAAATTTACAATGGATTAACACTTTGTCAGAATGTGTGGTTCTTGTGTGGCACTTTCTAGCTTAGGATACATGAGGAACACTGACACATAGTAGTAACAGAAAGAGCGTCTTCAGTTGTATCAATTGTATGTGTTGCCCAATATGACTTCAGTTCCGTCTCTGAAATGTTATTATCACTTTTTTTTTTAGTAAAACTATTTTCTGTTTTATTCATTCTCCGTGGATGAAGAAGTACTAATTTACTCTGCTCTTTCATTTTTTTAAACCCTGCTGTTATTATACTTCAACTTTTTAACTCAGAAGTCCTGAGCAGATAAAATTTCATATTTGCTATATGTGACTTGGGTGCAGGCAGCAGCCTTTCCCTGAGGATTACACAGGAGCTCATCTGTGAATGTAAGGAGCTCCGGACTGTAAGAAGTATTGGTGATTTGGTAGATCAGTGTCACTGTCTGGGCACCAAGGCCGAAGTAATCATTTGTCATTCCAGGTAAACTCTACACCTTCCATGCATGCTACCCAAACTCAGTCCTCCAGGTCTTGCTAAGAGCAGAAGAAATTATTCTTCCTATGTATCTGTGTGATTTAACCTCTCCTGAACTGATGTACTGTGGCATATTAATCATTTGACATTAGAAGAAACACAGTTTTTTAATAAGGAAGTACAAATGAATGATTGCCACCAAATGCATTTTGTGGTTTATCTTTGTCCATGGGGAAGAAACAAGTGGCAGAGTTTTGCCTGTCTAGTTGTAGTGTCTGAAGACTGTTGAGGTAGGCAGACTTACAACACCACAAATCACTACAAGACAATGTTGAGAATGCAGGAAATGTATCAAAGGATAAAACAAACTGCGAGGATGCACAGGAAATCTAAGGATGACAGAAGTCAAACCACTTGCAGGGAAATGTTATCTAGGGCATGACCTCTGCTTAACTTTGGTGATATAAGAGTGGTGACATTTGGGAGGGCGTTTCAGTTCTTACTAGCCACAGTTTCAGAAATGTTATAGAAAGTATAGTGGTATGGCTGTGGTCAGGTTTTGTGCTGGAAGAAACAGTACGTGTCAGGGTAAAATAACTGAATGTAGGAAGTCGTCTATAATACGTGAGTTGGGTAACTGGAGCTTCTCTGCCATCATCTCTGAGACTGTAAGAAACAAGTCTGTGCTAATATGATATTATTACTTCTTAAACTAACCTGCAAGTATAATAAATAATCAGTAATTAAATAAGAAATAAGTGAACAACTCTTCTCATGTTTATGAAATCACATAAAACCGGGATTGCTAAGTAAAAGCATTTAGCAATCTGCACAAAATGCGGGGATGTGCACAATATTCCTCATAGCTAAGACTGAAACAAATCAGTACTGGTGGATATTAACCCAAAGGTGCCTTTTTTTTTTTTCCTTAATGGTAATCTAAATGTTAGGATTTCTTCCTGTTTATATGGTTGCCTTTTGTTGGAAACAACATCAAAACAGGTCTGTTTGAAGGCTTTAGTGCTATACTTTATTATAACATGCTTTTCTCTGTCCAATGTGAGAAAAATAATGTGTGCTAGGAGTATATATTGCTGCAATGCACATTGAAAAATTCATGTAACAATTCTGAATGCAGCAGCTCCGTACTAGCATGACCCCATTGAAATCAGTGCAATGGTGAATTAGGCAGCAGTAGTAAACTACAATAACATCATATTGGTTTTGGAGCTGGAATATAAAAGTGTCTTATAAGCTGTAAGTCGAGAGACATACACTGCAAACAAATACGTTAGGATGGACTCCGGGGCTGAGATATCATGACTGATTTATAATGGAAGATTTTCACGCACAGAGCTGTATCCAATCCTTCTCTCCCCGGAATCCACAGAAAGTAAGTTAAAAGCATGATCTGACACACAGCTGGAACCAAGCAGCAAGTCATAATATTCCTATGCTTCTGAGGACTGCAATCTGACTCTTAGTAGCTTGCTGGATGTTGGTACGACAGAGGCATACAGTTAACCTCATGCGTAAACTGTATCATTTAATTTTTATTTAATGTGAGAAAGCAGTCTCACAAAGAGACAAAAAAGCATAGCTTGATTTTTTTTTTTTTACCATCAGTGATGGTGGTAAGTTATGGTTTGCAAGGAAAAGCAAGGATCGGTGACTGTATAGTGGCTGTAGTAATTTGGCAGCAAAAGGTGTGACAGGGGAATTTTATTTATACGCCTGGAGTGTATTGTTGACAATAATCTACCTAGTGTGTTTGCACCTAGGGCATCTTCCTCATTATTAGAAAAGTGCTTTTCTGCCATCCTGCCTTACAGTCACTTTATCACCATGCTCAGCCATTTTCTAATGTTGTTTGATTTAATCTGTGCGAATTTAAACTCTGGATGATGGTGTCATACTAAGCTTTGCAAATGTTTTTTTGATGGCAAGAAAATTCTACAGCATTAAACTATTTATAGTAAAAGGGGTTTTAGCTCCTGTAATTTTTTGTGAACAGGTTTTTTATATTTTCTCTTTAGCACAAACCTATCCCTCAGCTAGTGCTCACAATTTCTCGTCAAACTAAAGACATCCAGCAAGATCTTTTTGTCAGAACCACCAAAAGCACATACTTTCATATAGAAATGCTTTCACAAACCAAATCTTTATCCTGTTTTTGAAAAGCAGTTCAATTCTTTTTCACTCTTTGAGAAATGGAAAGATTTTAAAATAGGCTTTGTTTATTTTTTTGTTAAGAGATATGACAGCACACTTGGACATTTCTAATTTCTTTCTTCAGCCTTTTCACTTGCTGGAGTCTAGAAATTCCTGTTTTCTGTTCTTACCAAAGTGTTCTCATGGCCAAAAATGTCACTTAGATATTCCTTCAGAATGTGAGTAACTGTGTAACATTGAATCCTTCACACCTGAACCTTCCCACACCATTTTGTTAATGCAACAACAGCCTCTTCTGTGCAAAATTCTGATTTAAGTTGTCGCTATTTTCAGGTTAAAGCCTCCTACAAGAACTGCTGTGGAGGAGTCCATGTTAAAAAAAAAAAAAAATTAAAAAAAAAATCTAATGAAATTGTTGTTGCAATTTCCTATACCTATGTCATAACATTTTAATGGAGTGTTTCTTAATTTTATCCCTCAGCATATAACAGAAGACATACAGTCAAAAAGTCTGACTCCCTGAACATGAGAGTCATGTTCATACTAGGGAACATGCTAGGGAAGATTCTGAAAGACACAGAAATGGCTCCTGTTTCTAGAAACTGGGCAACAAAGCATCCTTTATAACTTTGAAAATCTCTCCAACAAGGTTCACCTTTGCTCCCACTACCAACCTTCATGGTTTCCAGTTCTTATGAAACTAAGGGTGAGCTAGGAAGATGAACTGATCTTTGCAGCAAGACGCTTCATGGTCTTGTATAGTCTTTTAAAAATGTCTCTCGGTTGTGCCGTTTGTTCCCGTTACTGATATATTTCATTCCAACTAGATGGAGTCGGTTCTGCTCAGCCTTGCTGAAGGCACAAAGAAATAAGTGGTGGTGGTTGTTTCAGTTTGCTAAAAGTATGGAGGAAAAGCCATTTTACTTCTGTGTGGCCTCTGTGAATTCAGACAGGAGGGTAATCCATGTCTCTAGGGAGTATCTAGACTCTTCTCTCTTTAATCCCTGGAGCCAAGAAGGGATGGGTGAAGTTAAAGCCTCAGAATCTGTTGTCCCCTGAGCCAGGCTATGCCTGCAGGGAGGTGCAGAGACCCCCCATGCTCCCCAGGGCCCACAGAGCAGAATCATGTCCCACACAGCTGTAGGGACTTTGCAGTGCCAAACACTTCTGTGGATCCCATGTGGGACACGTATGCCAAATATCTCACCTCAAAGTAACATTAATCATTACCTATACTGCACAAAGATGTTGAGCAATAAAACACAGCTTGTAAGAGAGAGAGAAAGAAAAAGATCTGGATCAAGAAAGTTTAAGGCAATTGCTGCTAGGGTTCAGCCAGACAAGGTGCTGCTGTTGGTTCAGTAATGAAGTCTTGGGGGGTGCTTCTTTTCCCAGGACCTTCTCTGCCCTCATGGCTGCCTTTGCCTCCCACTGGTATTTATATACTGGTGTCACTCGCACAACCTTTGTTTTCTGCTTCTGAACAAATTGAATTGAATGAATAATTCTCATGTCTAAAATTTGCCGCAAGCCTTATCCTTCTATTCCTTGTGCTCCCAGGTTTCTTGGGTACCCAGGGCTCCCATTTTAGGAGTGGGTACCTTGGGTACCCATTTTAGGCACTTGATTTTTATATCCCTTATTTATTTGTGAGTAGCTTCTTCTTCTGACTGCTCTTTATGGTCAGTGGGCCTAAAATGTTTTTTCTGTAATCAACATTCCCTGTGAAACAGTTCTTGCGTCCATAATGCTGCACTTTTTTCCTTCTCCATTCTCCCTCCTCTTCTGAAGGTAACTCTCCTTGGTGCTTCATAACATATATTCTGGATTACTTCCAAATACTTCCAAATATCTATGTGCCTGAACTTATGTAAGACCTGGTGACACACACAAATAAGTGAATGCTGAATCATTGTCCCTAAAGCTATGCATAAAAATGTCTGCTAGGAACATTTTCTCTAAGGTTCCAACCAGTCTTGGCCAAAAAAAATCCTGAGATGTCTGTGTGTGAATATCAGACTCCCATTGCCTACCTGACCTGCCTGGTAGAGTAATTTTTGGATGAATACGTTCCTCACACAATATGGGTGAATTTCACAGAACTAGTGATGTAACTAATGTGCATTTCATACAAGTAATGTTGTAACTAATGTACTTAAGTTGCAAAATTCTATATATTGGAATTTCGTTTTGTGGAATATTTTCACAATATTACCCCCAAAACCCCCACCTTTTTCTCTTCCAAGGCTAAACTGTGTGAGATATACTTTAGTTTTATATGCTTTCTTGATGTAGCATTCATGAATTCAAGATGTGGAAGAGAACTCTAAGGAAGGCCTGAGGCCTTCAACAAAGTCCAGGATAACAACTGACATCACGTCTCTCTGACTGTTGGCAGTATATGTTTGGAACAGCAGCTAGGTTTGTAGTCTGTTCTTGTCTCCATTCATTATTATACTTTGGGTATGTAAACTATTATAATTTGAATCTAGAGACCTATTACAAGTGACAAATGGATTTTTTTAATGCAGCTGACTTAATAATTTTTGCTATATATTAATGTTAAAATCTCTGAGAATTTGTGTGTTTTACCTTGTGGAAACAGATGGTAACTTTATGAATGACCATGTCTAATTATGATGAGTCAGGATTTTGAGTAACTGTTTACTAAAATAAAGTACACTATATGTTCCTAGAACTGTAAATAATTCTCTAATAGTTGTAGAATATAATTTTGAATAAAGCCTTGACTTCACCAATAGTCGGAAAACCTAAATAGCCACCCACCTATATAAATAAAGACTATTTACTTATATTAACCTAAACATAATGAATCTGGACCGCTGTGTTGCTCTAGCTCCATAAAGTGCACTAACTTCTGTTTTCTCACATGATTCATGGACCTCATTGATATGGTGTGGCAGAACATATGTTAAGGAATTGCAAGCCAATGTTATAAAACACAATGAGTGACATGACTGTGGACTGTGCTGCTGCATTTGAGAACAGGTTGGCAGATAACAGAGGTGAAGGAGAACTAGCTGTCATTTATCTGGGTTTGAAAAAAACTTTGAGAAAGTCCATCACAGAAGATTGAAAAGGAATGCTAGTAGTCATCAGATAAGAAGTAAGGCCACAATTGACATAGTGGGACTGATTAATTAAAAAAACCCCCACTGAATAGGAATAAAAAGGCATTAGGAAAACCAAAATGTTCTAAGAATGCTGTGGCAGACAAAATTTGCCAAGGACAGAGAATCATTTTCATAATTAAAAAAGGTGGTCAAGAATGGGTCTTTCAGGTAATAAAATATGGACTGTTTTTGTATGTCTCTTGGTTTCTCTCTTTCTTTGTCTACTGAATAGAGAACTATATAAGAAAATAAGCCAATAAATTGTGGGGGAAAAAGTGTTTCAGTGGAAGCTGTAGTTTTGCTGCCTGGTCTTTAAAATGTTCATATACATCACCAGCTGATTCTGTTTAGGAAGAAATATCAGAAAGGCTGTGCATCAGTTGTTGATAGGGTGATACTAATCTACTCAGTAAATACTGAGAAGAAATACTATGGATTCAGACTCAGGTTATTTGTTTCTTCAGAGAAAAAGTCTATATAGTGTTTTCATGGGGAGCTTGCACACACCCTTCACATCAAAGATTTTGGGATATAGAAGAGCTGAGTTGTGAAAACAGTCATTCCAGTCAAGTTTTCTCTTGGAGTGAAGAATTTTGCGGTATTAAAATATGCTGAACCAATCTTTGGTTTGACTAAAGTCAAGGGAGAATTATGCTATTGCCTTCAACGGGAACCAGGGTTTAGCCTCGTGTTTATAGATCAGAAATCCTTTAAACAAACACTTCATCATATTTACACAGATTGCTAATCCACTTCTCTGAACCAAAACACAATTCCACTTTCCTTTTATGTTTGCTCCTTTCTCAAGCAAGAGCAGAATTACAGAAGTCAGCAAACAATGTCATTCTGTTCACAGTAAACATGCTCTATTTTCAGAGAGAATGACTGCAAAAACATCATCTTTGCTTTTTATCTCTGAACATGCCAAAACAAAGTTTGAGAGCATCTGAATAAGCAAAAGCTTACATCCATTTTATTTTTTCTTATTCAGTAAGTTGTACTGGATACAAAATGTGATTGTTCCATTTAATATTTGTTCTTAATAATTTCAGGTTGCAAAAGATGACATGCACTTCATCTTTTACTTTAAGTAGCCTATACCATAATATTACAGTAATTAATTTTTTTGCTACTTTTTTGATACTCTCTGAATGTCTTTTTCAGAGATAGCATAACCCAGAGCTTTAATAAGCCACTTAGCAGTTGAGGAATATTTAGGCTTTGGGGAAAAAAAATAAAAAATAATTTTCTCTAGGAGCAGAAATGAAGATTTGTGAAGCTCTTTACCTTTTTTTTAAATAACTTTACATTATGTGATCACAAAAGGACCTTGTGACATTGCCAGTTTAATTGACGGTTTAGTCATTTCCCATGCAGCCATAGAATTTCCCCAAATAGCTGTATCTGCAAAGATTCCCACCAGAGTTCTTTAGAAGTCACCTTCTTCTCTGCAGTCTTTCCAGTGCTTTTCACTCCCTTTTGTATGACATTTATTGAGTGTAGTACACTAAGAATATTTTTTTCTTGCTTACATAATTTTCATTCTAGTGAAACTTTATCAATTTACTGGCATTAAATTGAATCTCTCACATCTCACAAGTCAAGCCTGTGCTTAAGTGATTTAAAGATATCGATCACAACAAAACTAACTGCATTAGTTTTTTTTTATGGGGCAGAGCAAGTATTTGTATATTAATCTGTGGTCCCTTTTTCCAAAGGCCCTCTTTAAACTTAGCTAATCATATCCGGGAGACACTTCTTTAATTCCCTGGCCAGAATTAAGGCAAAATTTTACTGTCATTAGTCTCTACCTTTTTAGTTCTATATAAAATAACTCTTGGTTTATCTGGCTAAGGCACCTCTGCAGCAGCAACTGATTGAAGTGGAGTTCTTAGTCACTAAAGCTCTCATTTCTTTAACTGAGTATAAGTGTCAGAAAAACTCATATGTATGTGTGTATGTATGTGTAAGAAGACATAAAACTTCATTTTTGCTCTGCAAAAAAAGAAACCTAGAATCGTACATTTAATTTCATCATTTTTTTCAGCAATGTCTGGGCAATCCATTTATCTGCACTCATCTACATCTTGGTCCTGGTTTCTGTAAGTGTTTAGCATAGACGAAACACAAGAGTTTGAGTAGGCATTTGACATCAATCCACTATTTTTCTTCATTCTCACAATTTTCCTCATTAACCTCCCACTTCTAGTAACTGGTAAAGAAATGCAGGAAATCTTAGTCTAAATCAGAATTAAAGGCAAGATTCTCCTTGTAAGGTTATTTCCTTTCTAGTTTTTGCCATAGCTAAAACTAGTGATAGAAATAGGTAAAAGATGGTTATCTAATCATTGACCTGAAAGACTTTTCTGAAGAAGTTATGAATTTTCCACCTTATTCATTTTCACTCATTCCTATAATCCTATACAATCACGTTTGTCACAGATTTTACGTAAAGCAGGGACAGCCTTACGGTCTTTCAATAGAAACAGTCTTCCTGTGGAAGGAGTTGTGATAGTGAAAGCTGGACGAGGATGGATATTGATGAACAGAGCAGAGATTTGCATTGATGCAGCAGGGAACGACAAAATGAGGGAAGCAGAATTGCAGTTATTAGTACTTAAAGTTCAATGATGATGGCAAAAATTAGTAGAAATGTCCCATTGAACAGAAACTATTTCTGCCGTGTGTGGCTGTAATATTGAAAATGTTTTAAAAGATGAAGCGCTGAACATCTGTGATCCCAAAATAAGTATTCTTCTTCCCTTTGTACTCATTCATTTGGAGCCCCTCTCCTCTACAGAATCTCATTTAAATTAGAGGACTGGCTTGAGCTGTTGTGTGTCTGAAGCTGTCAGTGGTGTATGGCCACCAGTCACGACACATTGACTCCACTGGGATTTGCACATATGATGCATTTTGACCTTTGACTGTTATTTACTAAAAAAATCTTTAAAACCTATCATCCCCTTGGTTTATAGCTTGCCCTTTCAGAGGCTTCCAGCCTGCTTCACCTTGATTCAAACTCTGTTTTATTTCTTAGTGAAACAGAAAAATTCCCACCTAGATAATATGAAATGTTTATTTAATCCTGCATCTTTTCCTCATTAAGCAAATGAATATTTTGACATTGTATAAAACAAAAACATTACTTTTTTTTTAAGGAAAAAGATTTAAAAAAATTATTTCAAGTAGTGTCATTAGCCTCTTTGTTTTCTCCCATTCAATTTATCCTCTGAATTGATATGAGATGAATTAACAAGTAGTTTTCGTCCTGACTAAAATAGCATTTTGTTCAATTTGCCTTTCTTTACTGAATGAAAGAAATTCATCCATGCCTACAACTTCAGTCTTTATAAACACCTGTGCTGTGGGTTTTTTGTTTGTTTATTTTTCCCTACTGACTTTTATAAAATCAAAATCAGTCAATGTAATTTTACTGGTAAATACTTAAAATATACAATTGTTGTATATTCCCAATGTGATGAATCAGATGTATGATATTCAGTCTCCAATTAAGAACTACAGTTAGTACCAACAACTAATGACATTGTTCTTAATTTTTATGTTGACATCTTTTCTTAATTCTTAACCTCTCAGTGGGTAAAATCAGTTCATAGTAACAGAAAACTCTGCCTTCATTCAGGGTTGATGATGTGGAGGGAGGAATTTGGGACAAGGCTGCAGCACTGTTCCCATGCCACTACTCCTCCTGTGTTTCATTGCACAGTATGTGGCATTGCTTGAATTTGCATAAATGCAGCTCAGGGGAATCGCCCTATAGTCACCCTGCAGGGCTGTTTGTTTTATGGTACCAGGTCAATGAGACAACTTTTCCAGGGTACACAGAAATATCCCAGTGTGCTCACTTGAATGGCAACTAGCCAAGGCTCCTTTAATTTGGGGCAAAAACAGTACAGATATAGCTTGAATCACCTAAGAAAGTCACATTTGGAAAGCATACTGGTATGCTGTGGAATTTTTGCTTCAGATATAGGATTAGCCAACTGTATTTCTAGGCAGGTTTTTATTTTTACCTGGTTACTGTGAAATCCCATTGACAATTTATATGACACAATCAGAAGCAGTGTAGTGAAGATTTGAATAAAATTTTGAGGTCTAGCTGAAGTGCTGTGTAAGCTGAATTAGCTGAATTTAATAATTTAGAGAAGTGTTTTATTTCAGATGCATGCACTTTTCTGTTGTTCTGTGCTCCCTCATTCTGCATCGACACACAAATATATGAACTTCTTTTACAGCCTGCACAGTGTGTCCTTTCACAGTCCTCTAGCTTCCGAGACAACTAGCATCGTGTCCCACAGCACAGTGCAAGAGAGAGGGTAAGGTTGAAGTCAATAGTAGGATGCAGTGCATGCATTTATGTATTTGGATGGGAGGTAGAGTAAAATTTTAGGATTATATATCCTTAAAATGCTTGACCTGAGGTGAAATAAATCACTTTCCCTGTTTCTAAAGCTGGCACAGATAAGCCTTCTCCTGCTGGACTGCTCAGGTTTACTACTGCTAGACTAAAGACGTTCTTTCAGTCAGATTTACCAAGCTGTTAGTGACCTGCAAACAACTGTCATTTTGTATAAAACATTTCCTTCTACAAAAGGAAATATAAGTGTTATGCTCATGATATGAAGGCTGGCAAATCTTCAAAACCCTATCTGCTTACATATGCCAAGGTCTATATTTCAGAACAAAAAGAGACTGTGTAAAGCTGAGCTACAATTGATTAATTTCTTATTGAAATGCACTGGCAAGCTCTTAATAGTAACAAATAAATTGAATTTTTGTAAAAAGGTCTATGATCGTTAAAGGACAAAATCTTGCTCTAGAGTCCTGGGCATATTAAATTCAGCAGACCAGCAATTTCAAAGTGTTCAAACACATAAAGCAGCTTTTGTGAGATATGTTTCACTGATGCCAAGTAGCTTATTTACTTCTATATTTGGGCTGCAATGGCTTCATATGAAAGAGAGGAGAAATGGGATTTTATGCAGCATGTAATAACTCCCATATGGGAAACAGACTGATGTTAATGACAGTTCTTTAATATCGCAGGTAGTCCAATCAATTATGTTGAAACTGCTTTGCATCTGCCAAAGAACTAAGTTTTTATTTAGTGTCTTATGTGTTCATTTTTGTAGGTCATAAAGCAGCATGGCTGTTTTGCACTGAAGGTAAAGACTAGCCACCAAACAACTTTATCAAGGGGTGAAAAAATGCTAATCTATAGTATGGTAAATGAGCTGATCTGGAGATTTCACTTCTCTGGCTAGATTAATTGTATTGTTTGAGACAGGTTATATATTTCTGTGCTGTGTTGTACTTGCCCGTACAGATGGCCAGAGTCAAGAGCAATAGTCTCATTGCCCTCCATGGTGTGTATTGCCTGCTGATCTGCTTCTTTGTGCAGGCCGTAAATGTCTTTACAAATAATGTTAATTCTGCCTTGCAAAGGTCCCATGGGCCTGGACATCACGAATGTTCTCAGCACCTGTGCTGGGATCATAGTTGCTCTTGGATTCCTTTATGCTGAAAGAAAAAGGTCAGGTCCTCCAAAGGGCAATTCAAGTCTTTGGTGAGCTTAATTATCCTCTCACTGTGCATATTTTTCTATGCATTGCACAATATGAATATGCTTAGACCCCTTAGAGAGGTGACCCCTCAGAGAGGTGTTCAGTGCATAGGACCCAGGCTTTCAAGGGATTTAAATGTAGCCATGGTGACCTGAGAGGCATCCAGATGGATTTTCAAGAATGCTGAAAAACTGCCTCACGGGAGGCATCTGTCTTTATGTCTTTTATGCCTAATTATCCTTAAGAATTTAACCTACTTGCTGTAAAATGTTCATTTATTTATAGTTGTTTCTGGAAATAGGTGATTTGTCTGTACAGAGCTGCAAGAACAGCTTCACGGGTACATTAGATTAATTACCTTCTTGATTATAGTATATATTTATAGATGGAAAGGCAGAGGATTTAAGAAAGATTTAATGATAAGAAAGTCATTGATTCTATTTCAGTTGTTCATCAGAGGGCTCAAAAATAAATAATTTGTTTAAAAGGAAGCTCACCGGATCTCTGCATAGTCTGGTCCCTAGGAAGTTTCTCTTTTTGTCAGACCCAGGGTGTGCAGAGAAAGACTCTGTTGATGGCACTACACCAGTCTCCATCTGATCTAGAAGCCTTGATGTGTTGCATCTTTCTGCCCTCTCCCCCCAAGAGGAGCAGTTGCTCCCCAGGAAAGGAGGAATTTCCCCTATTCTGGCACCCTCCCTCCAGGAGGATCCCTCTGAACCTATCGTAAGTCTTAAAGGAAGACAGCAAACAAGATGAGAAAGAACATAAATAATGCATCAGCCACCACATGGAGTCATAAAATCCTATTCTGTAAAACAACATTAACATTTTCCCCAAAAGGAGGAGTGAAGGGGTAAAAACCTACAGTGTTTAACCATATTGAATTAAACTCTAGAGAGGAAATGCCATATTCCACAGATCTTATTGGTGGAAACACTT
>NW_008825619.1:2693333-2699606 GCF_000699105.1 Pygoscelis adeliae | reverse complement strand
AATCTTCTGGCAGAAAATTAATGAATTAAATTTAAAATATTTGTGGAAAACCATTTATTTCAAATAATGTATTATAAGACTGTTATTTTATATGATTCCTTAATATTTAATGATGTTTATATTTACCAACTTAAAGTTTTAGATCTTATTAAAGTGATATATTTTATATTTGCAAATTGAAATGAAAGCGTTTTTCACCATGAGGACAGTTGAGCAGTGGAGCAGGTTGCTCCAGGAGTTTGTGTAGTCTCCTTCTCCGGAGGTTTTCAAGACCGGATTGGAGAAAGACCTGAGCAGCATGGTCTGACCTCAGAGCTGGCCTTACTTTGAGCAGGGGGTTGGATGAGAGAGCTGCTGAGGTTGTTCCCAGACTGAATTATCCTGGATGGATACAGACTTTTTGAGAAGGATGGGCTGGGACAGGAAGGAGGGGGAGTCACACTTTACGTGAGAGAGAAGCGTGGATGTGTGGAGCTTTGCCTTGGGACAGGTGATGAGCCAGTTGAGCTTGTGAGTCAGGATTATCAGGCAGACTGATGTCAGTGATGTTGTGGATGTCTGCTATAGAGCACCTGGTCAGGAAGAAGAGGTTCTTCCTGAAGAACCTTTTTCCTGAAGAACGGGCAAAAAGCAGGATCTCAATTCTGGATTTCAGAAGAGCAAACTTTGTTTCATGCATCTAAGTTCATCTATCTCCTCGGAAGAATTCTGTGAGAGATGACCCTGGAGAGAAGAGAGGTCCAGAAGAGCTGGCTGATATTCATCACCTTGTCCAAGTTCAAGAATGGTCTGTCCTGATGAGTAGCAACTCAAGTAAATTTGTCCGGAGGCCTGCATAGATGAACAAGGGTCACATAACAAAATTCAGACATAGAAAGGAAGTGTACAAGAGGTGGAAACAGGGACAGATGACCTGGGAAGAATACAGAAGCATTGTCAGAGCAGGGATGGAGTTAGGAAAGCCAAAACCCATCTGAATGTACCAAGGCACTTGAAGGGAAATAAACATTTCTACAGATATATCAGCAGCAAAAGGAAGGTTAGGAAGAATGTGGGTCTTCTCCTGAATGGGGCAGGAGAACTGGTGACAAAAGACATGGAGAAGGCAAAGTTACTCAATGCCTTCCTCAACTCAGTCTTTACTGGTAAGACTGGCTTTCAGGAATCCAAGATCTCTGAGACCAGTGAGAAAGTCTGAAGCAAGGGAGACTTATCCTCGTTGGAGGAGGATCTGATTAGGAAACATTTAAACAAACTGGACAGACATAAGTCCAAAGGACCTGACAGGATGCACCCACAAGTGCTGAGGGAGCTGACTGATGTCACTGAGAGGCCACTCACAATTATCTATGAAAGGTCATGGTGGTTGGGAGAGGTTGCTGAGGACTAAAAGAAAGTAAATGTTGTCCCTACCTTCAAGAAGGCAAAGAAGGAGGATTCAGGGAACTACAGGTCTGTCAGCCTGTCGTGGTTTAACCTCAGTCGGCAACTAAGCACCACGCAGCCGCTTGCTCACTCCCCCCCACCTGGTGGAATGGGGGAGAGAATTGGAAGAGCACAAGTGAGAAAAACTCGTGGGTTGAGATAAAAACAGTTTAATAATTGAAATAAAATAATAATAATAATAAGATAATAATAATAATACACAAAGCAAGTGATGCACAGTACAATTGCTCACCACCCGCTGACCGATGCCCAGCCAGTCCCTGAGCAGCGGCCCCCCTGGCCAGCTTTCCCCAGTTTATGTACTAAGCATGACATCACATGGTATGGAATGTCCCTTTGGCCAGTTTGGCTGTGCCCCCTCCCAGCTTCTTGTGCACCTCCAGCCTTTGCATTCGGTAGAGCATGGGAAAATAAAAAGTCCTTGGCTAGTGTAAGCATTACCTAGCAACAACTAAAACATCAGTGTGTTATCAACATTGTTCTCATCCTAAATCCAAAACACAGCACTGTACCAGCTACTAGGAAGGAAATTAACTCTATCCCTGCCGGAACCAGGACACAGCCTCACCTCAGTCCCTGGGAATGTGATAGAGCAAATCCTCCTGGAAATGATTTCCAGACCCATGAAGGACAAGAAGGTGATTGGGAGTCATCAGCATGGATTTACGAAGGAGAAATCTTGCTTAATCAACCTGATAGCTTTCTGTGATGACTGGCTTGGTGGATGAGAGGAGAGCAGTGGATATTGTTTATCTTGGCTTTAGCAAGGTTTTTGACACTGTCTTCAGTAACATCGTCACAGACAAACTGATAAAGTACCCGCTAGATAAAGAGATGGTGAGGTGGATTAAAAACTGTCTGAATTGCTGGCATCGAAGATTCGTAATCAGCAGCCGTCTGAGGCCAGTCACTAGTGGTGTACCCCAGTGATCGTTAACTGGGGTAATGTTTAACACTGTTTAACATCTTCATTAATAATTTGGATGATATGTCTGTGTGCACTCTCAGCAGATTAAACAAAACTGGAAAGAGAGGCTGATGCTGTCTGTGCTGCCTCGACAGACAGGCCTTGACTGGCTGGAGAGCTGAGCAGACCAGAATCTTGCGAAGTTCAGCCAGAGGTAAGGTCAAGTCCTGCACCTGGGGAGGAATAACCCCAGGCACCAGTACAGACTGGGGGCTGACTGGCTGGAAAGGAGTTCTGCAAGATAAGGACCTGGGGGTTGTGGTAGACAGCAAGCTGATCATGAGTGAGTGATGTGCTCTTGCAGCAAAGGCGGCCAACAGTACCCTGGGCTGCATTAGGAGTTGCGTAGCCAGCAGGTTGAAGGACGTGGTCCTTCTCCTTTCCTCAGCACTGGTGAGACACATGTGGACTACTGTGTCCAATCCTGGGCTCCCCAGTAAGAGAGACATGGACTTACTGGAGAGAGTCCAGCAAAAAGCCACTAAAATGATTAAGGGACTGGAGTATCTCTCCTGTGAGGAAAGACTGAGAGAGCTGGGACTGTTCAGCATGGAGAAGAGGAGGCTGAGGGGGATCTTACCAAAGTGTATAAATACCCTAAGGGAGAGAATATAGAAGATGGAGCCAGATTCTTCTCAGTGGTGCCCAGTGTCAGGACCAGAGGCAGTGGGCACAAACTGAAACACAGGAGGTTCCCTCTGAACATCAGGAAACACTTTTTTACTGTGAGGGTGACTGAGTACTGGAACAGGTTGCCCAGAGATGTTGTGGAGTGTCCATCCCTGAAGGTATTCAAAACCTGATTGTACACGCCCAGAGCAACCTGCTCTGTCTGACCCTGCTCTGCACTGGGTTGGACTAGAAACATCTTTAGCTGCCTTTCAACCTCAGCCATCCTGTGATTTTATAGTTCTAAAATTTGGTTATTACTGGAAATGCCATTTTAAATTTTCCTTCAGACTTGGAATGATATCAAATTTGAAATGATTGGGTTTTCTCCTGGGACAGAAAATTTGTCTCCCAAGTAGTCATCATTATGCAGTTTTAGTTGTGCATAACCACAGACACTTGAAACTTGAAGTATTTATCTGAAACATTGCTGATGCACATACAATTAAAATAACAGATTTGCCAAAGGGGAGGGCAGGGGAGAGGAATGCATTCCTCCCACTTTTCCACAGCCCATCAAGAAACATAATTTAGTTCATTTACCAGAGAAGCAGCTGAACAACGATATGAAGCCTTTACCCACATCATGGCTGCATCTTACCCTGAATCAGTAAGAGCAATTCTCAGATGATTGCTTAAGAGAAAAATAATGACAAAAATCTATTAAGCAACAAACATTATATGACATGCTCTTTGCATTCCACCTTGACAATTTATGAGGAGGAATTTAGGACTTCTGTGATGTCTTGGGCTAACAGTAATATATAACCTGGCTACCTTTTACAGGCAAAGCAGTTGGTCAGGTGAAGGTGGAAGGGCAATGGCAATGCTATCCAGTCTTCTCCTCTCATAGGGATTAGCTTCAAGGTTCCCTGGGGCCTCAGTGAACAGCAAGGTTATACAAAAAGATGAAAACACAAAGACTTTCTGACAAGGAGGAAGCAAGATCTTCTTTTTCCTATGAAAACCAAACCTAGTGCTGCATAATATTCAAGTAGCTTGAAAAGTCAGGATCCTGACTTCTAACTAATTTTTTTATATCATAACAGCTGCATGATAAACACACATATATGGTGCATTTCTGAAAAAGGATAGATGAATCCAACCAAAGCAGACAAGCCTTTCTTGAGGAAACTCAGAGAGTTTAAAAGGAACTTAGAAAATGCTATAAAAATCTATCAACTGTTTCTGCTTTTAACTGATCTATATAGTGTAGCAAAGAATTTGTGTCATTAAAAACATAACCTGATTTAATTATACAGAAAATATTATTCCATGTTTAAATATGTAGCATTTTGTGAAGAAAAAAAACCCACCACCACCAAAAAAACCCAACCCAACAAATATTTCAATTCTGAAAATGCCCAAATAAGTTAAAAGTCCTTTTTTTATCTCCTCAAACAATTATAGTTATGTTCAGTGAACTGTTACAACTTTTACATTCTGCATTTTTTAAATTTCATGAATCATATTACTGGACATAAAAAACCCAAATTAATTAACCAGAAAACATATACTATAGCACTAGCAGTCTCATATCAGCCCTCCAGAATGTAATTGCATATTTCAAAAGGAAAAACAGAAAGAATCTGAACAAAAAATATCACATAATAAAAGCTCTTCTGATGCAGATAAAATCAATCTATAGTTATCACCAATATTAGCAGAGCTCCCCCCTAGCATGTTAACTTTTTGTATATGTGAATCAACAGTAGTTTCACCCTCAATTAAAGTAGGTGTTGTAAAAGATACATTTTCTCATTTATTCTTTTTATCTTATTCCATGTCTTTTCTGCTGAAGTATGGTGATTAATACAGCTACAGAAGTTTTGCCAGCATGATTTCTTAGATCTTCTAACAACCCCCTGAGCCTGAATATGCTTGTCTTTTATAATCTATCAAATCCTAAGTTTTAACAAATGTCTTGCCTTATTCAAAGCCTTTCTCCCTCCTTCAAATGCTTTATAACAATTTCCTACCAGAGCTCTAGAGGGTTGCTTTTTTTCTTAAATGTTATGGGGAAGATAGTTGATATATATACCACAAAGTCCCCTTACAATCAGTAGCAGGAAAAACAAAATCCCCAAAAGAAAGAGCAGAGAAAAATAGCAAACTTGATTTAGAAAATAGAAAAAAATAACCCACAACCAAACCAAACCTTTCTGCTGAAAGCTTTTCAGTTGTTTGTTTCATTTTTTTCCATTTATATTTATCAGACGGTAGTATCAAAGAGGAGGGATAGTATTTAATCAAAAATATGTTCCAGTTTTGATCTTATACATTTATGATTCTGTTAGCTTTACAAAGAGTGGTATTTAACTATCAGACTGCTTTAAGCGGAGAGAGAATTACAAACATCTTACTGGTCTTATAAGGCATTTGTATTATACTTCTATCATTTTCTTTCAGGTCTCTTCCTCAATGAACTCTTTACAACTTGCTTAACTTCTGATATCTACCATGTGGTTTTCTACACTGTTAGTCATTAGGAAAAAAAGTCATACCTATAACATAACTTATCCCAGATATCTTAAGTAGATCAGACAAATAAAAGTGCCAGTTTATTTCCACTGTATCCCTATGTAAGGATTCTAATTTGATTAGCTCAGGTGTAAAACTGGAGGAAATAAATCCCAGTCTCTGACAACTGCTGCAGAAGTTTCCTGCCTTCTTTCCTTCTCAAACCTGTTTTCTTTCTTCAGAGACTTTATCCCCCTCAGCCACTCAATTTTCCCTGGATTGTGATGATTCTTAGCTACCTCTCTAGTAAGAATCATATTCATACTAAAAGTTTCCAGATTGCCTTTTTTTTCTCCTTTTATTTTGCTTCCATTTTCTCATTATCTTTTTTTTTTTTTTTTTTATGGAATAGACTTAATTTTTGTGGTGTCTGAAGGCTCTTTCATCAGATCTACTTTCTGTTCCTTGCATATCACATAAATGGTTTTCCACAAAGCTTTTCATAAGATTTTCCTTATCAGTACTCCATCATTCTTTCATCAGTGGACACGGGAAGGGCTACAGATGTTGTCTATCTGGACATCTGTAAGGCCTTTGACACGGTCCCCCTACAGCATCCTTCTCTCCAAACTGGAGAGGTATGGATTTGATGGGTGGACTGTCCAGTGGGTGAGGAATTGGTTAGATGGTCACATCCAGAGGGTAGTGGTCAACAGCTCAATGTCCAGATG
>NW_008825619.1:2692744-2693089 GCF_000699105.1 Pygoscelis adeliae | reverse complement strand
GTATCAATACAGGCTGGGGGATGAAGGGATTGAGAGCAGCCCTGCCGAGAAGGACTTGGGGGTACTGGTGGATGAAAAGCTGGACATGAGCCAGCAATGTGCGCTCGCAGCCTAGAACGCCAATTGTATCCTGGGCTGCATCAAAAGAAGCGTGGCCAGCAGGTCGAGGGAGGTGATTCTGCCCCTCTCCTCTGCTCTGGTGAGACCCCAGCTGGAGCACTGCGTCCAGCTCTGGAGCCCTCAGCATAAGAAAGACACGGACCTGTTAGAGCGGGTCCAGAGGAGGCCCACGAAAATGATCAGGGGGATGGAACACCTCTCCTATGAAGAACGGCTGAGAGAGTT
>NW_008825619.1:2691444-2691884 GCF_000699105.1 Pygoscelis adeliae | reverse complement strand
GCTCATTGCAGGGGGGGTTGGACTAGATGACCTTTAGAGGTCCCTTCCAACCCAAACTATTATATGATTCTATGATTCTTTTCCTTTAACAGCTCGTTATTTTCAACTTTAGGTATGTTGTTTTCAACATTAGGTATGTTGTTTTCCAGATGCTTTTCTCCCCATCCTGTAACAATAAAACCACTTTCCACCTCTGCCCTGGGTTTCACCATCCTTTTAGGAATATTTCAGCCTGAAACACTGGTGCTGTCTTCCATGCAGCAATTAGATATGTCTGTAATTTTCCACAAAGCCAGAGTACTCGGCTTTGTAGCCGCGCAGAGTACTGTGCCCCTGTACTTTGCACTGGTGAGGCTGCACCTTGAATACTGCGTTCAGTTTTGGGCCCCTCACTACAAGGAGGACGTTGAGGTGCTGGAGCGCGTCCCGAGAAGGGCAAC
>NW_008825619.1:2679867-2691157 GCF_000699105.1 Pygoscelis adeliae | reverse complement strand
CTGGAAGTATTTAAAAGACATGTAGATGCAGCATTTAGGGCCATGGTTTAGTGGGCATGGTGGTGTTGGGTTGACGGTTGGACTCAATGATCTTAGAGGTCTTTTCCAACCTTAATGATTCCATGATTCTATGATTCTATGATTGTAATTAATTTGATCTGGTTTCGACATCTGCCTTAGGATGAGTCATGTTCTAACAGTTCTTTTTTCTCTTTTTTGACTATAAAAGGATCTTGGGTGACCAGTTCAGATACAGATGTCTACACAGCAGAAAACCCTGTGCTGCTTTATCATAGGGAACAATACCATCTTGTTATTGCCTTCCATTGCTCGACCTCTTTGTGGTGACTGTGGTTGTCTCTTGCTTTCGCTTGTAAACTCTTCAGAGCAATGTAGAACAGAGGATAGTGGATGACAGGTTATCTTGAGTGTCTATATACAATACTGTATTATATGATAAAGACTAACTGTAGCAAAAATATAATAAAGTTATAGGTAGAATGGAAGAGAATAAGGAATTTGGAGTATTTTTTGTTTAATTAGAAAACACTAATGTATTATTGTAATAAGGTTATTGGAAAAGTGTAGGTTAAGAAAAAAGTACTCAAATACTGCTGACAAAAGATGGCAGAAATGGGCAGCTAATAAATATTTTCTTCAAGTGATAGACCACCAATATTGCGGAATTCTGGGGTTTGATTTGGAATAAATTAATCTTGATTGATATTTCATATTTAGAACAGATCAACAGAGATGGGAAAAAAATGTTTTTAGGGTGCCTATTACCTGAATGCCTTCAGCAGCATTTAAAGTTGATCTTTAAGTTCCTCCTTATCCAGTTAGAACTGCAGGTACAACTCCTTTTCTTATCTCAGAGCCTCAAATCCTGCCACAAGTTGTCCACTCTCTCCTATCTCCAGAGTAGGGTTGAAATGATTTTAAGTCTTTTCATGCTGTGCAAATAAAAAATCTTCTAGGAATCAGTCTACCACATATTGGTATGTCCTGTTAGGGCTGTCTCTACTTACAGTAAGTAAATATGAAAGGAAGGTGCAGAAGGGATGGAAGACAGGAATAAGAGACTACTGTTGATTTTTTTTTTTTTTGCTTTTGAAACACCTATTCAAATATGAAATCCACTTATAATAAAAAAGGAGGGATTATTACCAAAAGCAATGAAACCACGCATTAGTGTCTTCACATATACTTTAGTTACAATTCATCACATTCTGATTAGTAGTTTTCCTAAATACTAAGAAATTACAACTACGGAATTCTTAATCTAACAGCATGGAGCCCTACAGTTTCTGGAGGGTGACATTTAATTTGCTATAATCAAAGGACTATAACATTTCTCTAACTCTCAAGTAGAGAGATTTTCATGCAATTAACTTCAGTGTCTTTCTCCACTCCTGGAATTACCAAGTAAATCTCTTTACAAAAAGGATAAACTGATGCACCAAATCATTAATAACAAATGCGTATATTTTTATTAACATAAACCCTAGTAATTCCATGGAAAAAGAAAAAGCAGAGTGACTTTTTCAGGGTGACTTTAATCTGTTAATAATCTAAATTTCACATTGAAAAAGAGAAGTTTTGAAACTGAAGCTCAACAAAACACATTAATCTTGTTGCTTCAAAGATGCAGCCTAATGTTTTTAAAGAAGAGTAAATAATCAGGCTGCTAGGTTCCAGTTCTTTTCACATACAGGTTGATGAAGAGGAAGGCAAGATGCAGGATAGAATGGTAGATTTTGAAAACTAAATAAGAAAACATTTCCAGAGTTGGCATGGAAGGTATAGCTTGCAAAGGAAAATTATCCAAGTGGATTTATTATATATTACATCGCTGAATCTAACTGTAATCTTCATGGTCTCAGGGATAATGACCTCCTGTTTAATAAATTCAACAAAAAGACCAGAGACTCAAAAAGCCAAGGTCAATGAGAAATGAAGAAGTTATTACATTTGCACCAAAGACTGTGTCTCAGACCAGTTGACAATGAGATCAAAAGGGGACACCTGTCCGACAAAAAGCAGTTATTTAGCTGCTTGACAACAAAAAATATCAGGGAAATATTTAATCCATGTTTAATATAAAATATATATTTTTTCAAAACAATACTCCCTTAATTAACTCTTGTTAAATCAGATTAGATAAGTTAAACTTGTGTTTTCTTTGTTTTGATAAAATACTCTGCATTGTTTATTTGGTTGATTGTGTTGTTTGGTTTGATCTACAATGCTCTATCAAGTCACTTCTGGTGATTTGATATTAATTTTAACAGTATTTTATTGTTATAGGCACACAGACAAATTGACAGGCAAAAGCTCACAAGCTTTATACAAGGTCTTTTTGTTTATCTGTTTGTTAGTAGCTATAGCCTCAACGCTGGTAAAATCACACATATTAACTATGGTCTGAGATTGATAACAGACAACTGTAGACAAAAATCAGTATTAATAGCCAAATGGTATAACTAGGATGTTACAATAAAAGCTTTGATATCTAAGGTAAACACACTGAACCTTTGATAGTCAATAAACAGATACAGAAACTTCCAGTGAACTCTCCCTGGACCTCTTTTACACAAGACTGTCACATTAAGGTCCAATATCACACCAAGTGACATGAATCCACCTTACCAGCGCAAACCATAATATACTGATGCATTTCTTTTCTGAACTCAATCCTATTTTTCAAAATCCTTTTGAGACAAGAACTCCAGAACAGAAGAGACCATAGTATCCGGATTTTGATCTCCATAATGCCATTCAAAGAAGTTATTTACTTTAATCTGTTCTTCCAAGAAATTCACCCTTAGTACACTCAAGAACTCTCATTTCTGTTAGAGCACCTCATATATATCTTGTACTCTGTCAATCATTGATTAACAATCATCTCAGACATTTTAATTTTATCACATACCAGTGCTTTTTAAAATATGAACTTTTGTCCATGATTCAGAAGCACCACCTGAATGATGCTAGATGTCTGCCTTAAACATCTAAATCACACTATGGAAATGTCTGATTGATATGATTCACCTGGTCACATCTTCCCACTGATCACAAACTGAATGTAGACATCTACCCACATAGGCAGATACCTACGTTGTGGATGTCTAAATTTGTCAGATGAATCCCTCCCTTGATGTCTGGCCTTGCATCAATCTTCATTAACATTTTGAAAAAAGAATCTTTCATTGGAGTTTGTCATTTGATCAATACTGAAACCTTCTACAAGACTATGATGTTGGCAAAATCCCTGATATATTTCAGAAATTCTTACCACCTCTGCCTGGTTCCTCAACTTGGCAGGCCATTGAAGAGCTCAGGCTTCTAGTACATCACTTGGAAATTCTCAGAAGGGGAGGATGTTAAGAGCCTTGAAATTTCCAGTTCTTAGCTTCACTTCCAGCACAGCTACAGCTGCTAATTGGGTTGCTGGTTCTGAGGCAGTCAATAGTTTCTTGGAACAGGGAAGGCAGTGGCAATTAACTTTAGCTGGAAGCTTTGAAATATCTTGACTTTGTTCTGAATCAGAATAAAATTATATTACAAAGATCGAATTTTTAGTCCTTTTAAACATGGAATTCTAATCACGTCAAAGCGCTATTTAAAATGCAATTTGTTCAGATGAGCTTACTTTAGTACCTGATCAAATATGCTTGTACAACTAATCTACCCTTTTCTTTATATACTTGTCCTCCAACATTTATATAAAATTTACCAGAAAATATTTTATTATTTATTTCAAAAGTATTGATAAAAATATTGACCCAGTTAGTTTGCAATATAAACATGAATCTGTGCATAATCATAATAGATGCTCTCAAAACACAGTAATTTCTAAATGAAGGCTTGTGATCTATCATTAAAACAGCTTTGTTTGTTTGTTTTTAACGCATTTATTCTAGGCTGCATTGATTTTGTGTAGCAATGCTCTTGTTAGAATTTTCAGGCTGGACCCAGTATGATGACTTACGGAATTAATTGTATTACGGCAATACCATTGACTGCACTGTGGCAAGAACTATGGAACTTAAGTTATAACTAGAAAATTCAAGTTTGTTCTTTACTCATAACTGTGATGCAGCTGGGTATCAAGGCTGTGCCTGTGTGTCCACGTTTAAGTCATTAATTCCCTGGGTGGTCAGGAAGACCTCTGCTAGTCATTTTCATAGATGACACAATGCACTGAAACCAGGTGACTGAAGTGGCTGAACCCCTAGCCACCTTCACAACAAAGTATTTGACTTATCAGTGCAGGAGCGCTCCTTGTGGGACTTTTAGGCTCTCCTGAAGATTCTCCCTAGGCACCTCCTGCTCTGCCTAAACCAACTGGTATTCTTAAAAGTGTTGATTTACATCCTGGGTGGAGAATCTGGCCCCTATGGGCCCCTCCTTTAAGGTGCTTCCTGCTGCAAATTGATCAGATTGTGCACAGATAAGACATTTGTAAATGGTCAGTAGAAACTGTTCCTGCAGATGCAGAAATTGTCACGTAGGACAATCTCTTGTACTTTGCTAAGATAACTAAGAGACTTCTTGAATGTAGATTAAGATATTCAACAGCGATGGGTCATGCATGTTCTGCAGTAGTAGGACTACAGTCCAGCTGGATTTTAAGGCATGAGCAGAAGAGTAAGTTCTGGTTAAGTCTCCCCTATTCCAGCTGAAGGTGCTGTTGTAAGGACCCTTACAGGTACTCTTGTCACCATCCAGACAGCAACCTAACATCCTGTTCAAGTGATTTAATTTCCAATACGGGCCTTACCCTATTCCAAGATACCAAAAATTATTTATTTCAACAAATCATCTTTCTGTGAGTGTCAGCACAAGAACATAAAAAAATCTCATTAAAAAAACCCTGCTTCTCCAGATTTATTTTAAATTAAAAGTTCTATATATACATACATATTTATTAGTATACAGATGCATAATCATTAACATTCCATTAACACTCCTTAATTACTAGCTCATTCTAACCTTTAGCTTTTCCTGGCATTTTTCCAGGTTTGTTGTTAAGAGTATGTGGCTCACAGTTATCCAAATCATCCTGTTTGCCTTTTTTAGAAATAATGACATGACACACTATTTTCAAAACGGAAATTCCCCAAAATCCCATGATTTGTAGAACATTAACTCCTAATCATTTGAAGAGCTCCACAGATGCTGCTTGACTTCAGGGAACTGCCCAGAAGATGTGTGTTTGCATCACACTGTTTCTATATCAGCCCTGGCTTCTGTATAGTATGGAATCAAGTGAAGGGTTTGTTTGGAAGATTTGTAAGCATTTTCAGGCAAGAAACAGTGTGTTTTTTCTTTGTTTGTACTAAACAACAACAAAATTATAGTGGTGTACTGCTTGATACCTGGGCTTTTTTGTATAAAAATAAGTTGCAATAATGAAAATATTTTTCAAGAATATTAAAATGAAACCCCAAATCCCCACATTTTGATAGATGAATACCAATCTAAGTCCATTTCCTAAAACAAAACAAACCATCTTGCTAAGAAAAACTTAATAAATAGTTCTTAAATAATTTCTCTGAATAATAAAAAAAAGTAATAAAAGGATTTTATATTGCAGCTAAACTCAAAGTGAAAAGTATTCAAAGGATTTTTTAATGGAAGAAAAAGGGCAACCCAAAGTCTGTGAGAACCCATCAAAATAAATTCTTTTGTGGCATTCAATTATTATTAAAAAGCATTCAGCCTTCTAAATTTGAATCTCATAATCCTGGAATGAGATAAGGTGCTGCTTCCCTTGAGCCTGCAGGAACAGAAATCTGAATGAGTGTCATAGAAATTAATAAGCTTAAACCAAAGAAATAATCAATGTAATCTTGATTCAAATTGGAAATCTCACTGGAAAGCAGAAAAGGTTTGCACAGGTATGGTTTCTGTATCTAATTCCCTAAAAATCTGCTTATTACAAATAAGAAAGCTTGCCAGTAAACCAGAAATACTTTCTGAATTCCCTTTTTCCCCATTGTTATTAAAACCAATGATTGTGGACTCCAGTGTTACCAGGTTTGGTCTAAACCAAAACCATCTTCAAAACCCTAAGAGAGTAGCCTTGCAGGTTACTATAAAGATTAATAGTCTTAGGCCATGCTGACTACAGAGGGAATTAAAGGAAAAAAAAGAAAAAGTTTCAAAGCTTGTAAGCTTTTCCCTAAAATCAATCCAATCAATTACTACAATTTAGTGCTGATCAGTTTTCAACACCAAAGAAAATTGTCTCATCAATCTATAGACTTAGTGGTTTATAATGAAATCGTGACTGGCGTAACACTAAATCCATTGTCCAGAAACTAATTTCTACTTTTCTCTCTTCCACTGTACTGTAGATAACACTAATTAAACCCAAACCCTTGTAGGGCTATTCCTGTGATCAGTAATGACCAATTAACAATGACTAACTCTCTCACTGGCTGTGACGTGGGCTCCCATTATGCAGAGAACACATCCTGGGGCCTTCACCGATCTTCCTTTCAATGACAACTGCATAATATGTGATAATTCCGGTGTTGGCTGTCTCCTGAAATGCTCCTTTCTTAAATAAAATGTTTAACTGTTAAGTATGAGAACATGATAAAAGATGTATAGAGTAAAATCTGCCTTAAATGCCAAGTGTTCATACCTCTGACTTGTTTTTTGTATGCACAAATTTTTTAGCATATTATCGTAGTTATTGAATTACTATCTGGGTTTCAGATTTAGGTCTCATTAAAATAGTATTTATACATGGAGAAAAATCATATTCCATGTCCTTGAATTTGTCTTTCTGAAAAACATTTACCTTACCCTAGTATAGAGATGGAGAATGATACAGTAAGGAAGGTTGCTAAGGGAGTTTAGGCAGATCTAGCTATCATGACACTATGAGATAGAAATAATCCAGGAAAAAAAGAAAAAAAAAAAAGAAAAAAAAAGAAGAAAAATCATTAATTGTACATGGATAACTTATTAGAGGAACTGCCCACCAACACAGCTCTCTCTAAACAACCAACTCACGGAGGAAGAAAAAGAAGGAGGAACGGGAAGAAGCTGTGTATTTATTTAATTGTAAAATTAATTATAGGGATCTAGGGTGTTTATCAGAAGAAAACTATGGTGTGTATGATGGAAATATAGAAAAGAATAAAATACAGATTCATCAGAATTACATAACTACTCACCTATGGGACAGATGGTTTTGTTACTATGCACAATATTTTATTGTTTTTCTGGGAGAAAAAAAAAGTTAAATTTACTGAGTTTCAGTTTAGGCACTACACTTATGGCTCCAAGGAGAACCTGAGTAGTCTGAATTTCACCACACTTCATGTTCCTTAGCTTTTCTCAGGATCAGGGAGGGTTCAGCAACGCAAAACTTCAGCCCAGCAGAATGCTTTATGTCCAAAGACCTTGATAAAATAGTTTCATCTCATTATATTCCCTATATTAGCATGCAGGTTTTCCCCACAGTTTTCCCTTTTGAACCAGCCTGAAATTAGGGTTTAGGTATTTATTACAAGTAAGTAGGAAAATTACACTTAAAAATCTATGTAATATTGCAATATATTACAAACATAATAGAAATGCAGTTTCCATTAAAACCATGCACATTGAATATAAAGACAAGAAATGTAACAATATATAGTGACAGCAATACTGAATATGTAAATAATGGTTGAGTTTTCTTTGTTAATCATTCTTTTTGAATATCAGGCTTTGAACAGAGAAATTCCCAGTAACATTGCCTAACCATAGGGCATTTTACGCAAAGAAGAGACTAAATTTGAGTGCTTGCCCCTCACACTGGAAAGAGGAAAGCTTCTGTAGTTTGTTCTTTACACTTTTAAAGATTATATATTTTTGTAATGCATTTCTTTCACATGTCCTTGGAGAGAAAGATCATAGTGATCAGAACATTAAATAAGGATCTTAGGGAAAAAAATGGTGTATTAAATATCAACAAATAAGTTAGAGCCATAATAGCTGTAATGCCCTATCGGCTCTATGCAGGAAGACCTTTGCTTTTTAGACAAATTTAACAAAAGAAGTGCAACCTGATGATGTCACAGTGTAAGACCACAAATTCTTTGAAATCTGAGAAAGTCTGGGGCTACAAACTATGCAAGATATATAAACCGACTAACATGAAGACAAACTTGGCACTGTCTATAGTTGCAGGGCTTTATTTTCATTCTTAAAAACAGGAAGTCATTTTCCCAGACACTGAGAAACTGTATCAAGCAAATTTACACTCCAAGTCTCTTTAAAATTTCACTTTGCCATATATTACCTTCTGCACATTTTCTGGCTGGACTGCTTGGATCTAGTACTAAAAAAAAAGACTTAAGCAGCAACCAAGACGAAAAGTAGGCCAGTTTTAATAATTAAGTGGATTAGACCTCACTAACCTCATGAAAGGAAAAACGGTTTTTCATGAAGGGGAAACCACAGCTTCTTTATTTATTCATGGGGAGCTGTGTGATATGACTGTCAGAATGTGGTCAAACTTCACAGATACTGCTGTCTTTCTGCCAAGAGACAATCTGCCTTTGGGGACACGTGATAGAACCTCGCTCAAAAAATTTAATGTTAAAAAAAAATCAGCTTCAATAAAATAAATTACCTGCAGGCTAATTGCACAGGCAGCAGTTAGTTTAACATCATTTTATTTCTGATCCTCAACCACGCCCATACAGTGGTTCATACCAGTGTCACATAGCTGAATTTCAAGAAGGACACTTGTAACACAATGAACCATCTGGTAAACCCTGAAAAACAGAGAGACATTTTTAAGAACAGTTCAGGTGATGGTTTGTGAGTGTTTTGCTGTAGCAACTCAGACCTTGACACGATAATAGGAATGAATGGAGGAAAGAAGGGCGTCTCTGAGTTTTTATGATTTCAGAACCTGTTGGCAGTAAAGTTAAACATGCTTTCAAAATCTTTTTTTTATCCTGCTGATGTTGTTCAGATTAAAAAATATGAGTTTTCACACTGAAGAAACAGTGCATTTCCATCCACTGTCCTTGCTTTTCTTAAAGAAACACAGACAAGTGGTGTTTATGCTTGGGGTAAAATAGATTTTTTTTTTTTTAAATATCATAATAAAATCCACACAGGTAACCATTTATGGGTAATTAATCGTCTGAGCAATGGAGCTGTTTTTTTTAAGTTTCTGTTGGGGATTGAAACATGACCCTGGCCTGAACAGAAACATGAAGTGTAAATAGACATGTAAATAAACGCTAAAGCTCTTCATCTTCACAATGTAATCAGTGGGCATATTGACATTTGGGGTTAGTGGCAATATTTGTGTGAATAACTGATTTCGTACATTCTGTTTTGGTCACACATCTCCCAAGTTGAAGTACTGACTACAACAACTACAACAAAGAAAGACAATTGCATTGTTGCAGCTGCAATAATCTGTACCTAAGGTCAAGTAAGCCGAAAACCAAAACTACCAAGGATGTAAAACATTTGTTTCAATTTTCTAAATGTCAAGGATGAAGATATTCAACCCAGTCATTTTCATGTGATCACCCTGCAAAAAGGCCACACAGCTAATAACCTATAACCTATTCGGTAACTCTAGTACATCCAGAAAGCCCGAATTCATAAGAAGATCCAAGATCTTTCACACTGGTGAAAAAGATCCTGAGAGCTGCATATACATAGTTCTGAAAGTGAGAATTCACTAGATTAGATTGAATTTAGATATCTCAAATTCCTTGAACATTAAATAGCGAGAATTTTGTGCCCCAGAATGCCCCAGAATTAGTCTGTATACTAAACAAGAAAGCCTAAAACAGTATGAAATATAAAAATGCAAGGAGCGTCTCTTCCAGAACATGTTATTATCCTGAGCTGTAAAGGTGGGCTTTCAAGGAGAATCAGTGGATTATGTGTATCATACTTACTCATAATATCTTCAGGGTTATAAAGTTCATCTGGGAAGCAGAAGATCTGGTACACCCTCAGAGATGATCATAACCCATAGTTTCTACATTTTGACTGTTACAGAAAACCATAGGCTAAGAAATAGTCTGGATATTCTTTCCTGCTGCGTAGAGGCTGGGCCACTGCATGGAGAACAATGGAAGATTCATGGGTCCAGAGAGAGACAGCACTGAAAGGGAGGTTGTCCTTGTAGCCTACTAATGAGTGACACTTTTAAGATCTTAGGGTTTTCTTACTTTGAACCAAGAGTCAGAACAAGCAGCCTGCCAAGGGTCCTCCCTACACAGCTAAATAAAAGCAAGCCAAGAAGTTAGCTCAAGGGCTCGGTCCCTCACTGCCTAGGCTGTCAAAGTCTTGGCCACCTTTCTCTCCACTTGGCAGCATTCCATGTGGCTGTGCCAGCACATTTCCAGTTCAAACCAGGAGCCGCTGCCCAGGGATGAAGCTGTGCTAGATTTGGCTCCTGTGCTAGATTTGGCTCCCTCTGCAGTCCTCCAACTATGTCCCAGAAGCCTTTGCATTTGCAGCCATCCCTCCATGATCTCCATCCATGTCCCCAGATACAATGTTTCGTGTCTTAAAATATTTTTTCTCGTGTACTGCACCTAAACTCTCATAGTATATTTGGAGATAGAAAACAGAAAACAATTATTCTGTCTTCATGTCACATGTGCATCATATGGGGTGCAGAGTGGGGTGGTAGGTGATGTGGATATGGGCAGTCTGCTTTACATGGTGCTAGCTATAAGCAGTGTGGACATGAACTTAAACATGATTCATGTCACTTCTCTCTTTTATTTAGCAGTACAGGTATAGCAAAAGATCCCTTTCCTTCTTCTTTGGCAAGTATTTCATTGTTTATTCATTTGTTTCCTTTTTTGCTTTAATAAAAATGCGTCAGTGCTACAGTTTACTAATTTGCAATTTTTCATAATCATCCACTAAGAACATTGTACTAGCAGTATGTCGCGGTTTAACCTCAGTTGGCAACTGAGCACCACACAGCTGTTTGCTCACTCCCCCCCTGCCCCCGGTGGGATGGGGGAGAGAATCAGAAGAGTAAAAGTGAGAAAACTCGTGGGTTGAGATAAAAACAGTTTAATAATTGAAATAAAATAAAATCCTAATAATAATAATAATAGTAAGAATAAGAATAAGAATATACAAAGCAAGTGATGCACAATGCAATTGCTCACCACCCACCAACCAATGCCCAGCCAGCCCCCGAGCAGCAGCCCCCCCGGCCAGCTTTCCCCAGTTTATATGCTGAGCATGATGTCACATGGTATGGAATGTCCCTTTGGCCAGTTTGGGTCAG
>NW_008825619.1:2679566-2679817 GCF_000699105.1 Pygoscelis adeliae | reverse complement strand
GCAGAGCATGGGAAGCTGGAAAGTCCTTGACTAGTGTAAGCACTGCTCAGCAACAACTAAAACATCGGTGTGTTATCAACACTGTTCTCATCCTAAATCCAAAACACAGCACTGTACCAGCTACTAGGAAGAAAATTAACTCTATCCCAGCTGAAAACAGGACAAAGACCTAGCAGGGTTCACAGCAAGTTTAACTTCCAGCAAAAATCAGTTCTTGTCCCAAAGCGGCAAATTCTAAGTGATATTCCTGC
>NW_008825619.1:2616367-2677625 GCF_000699105.1 Pygoscelis adeliae | reverse complement strand
GATGCACAATGCAATTGCTCACCACCCACCGACCGATGCCCAGCCAGCCCCCGAGCAGCAGCCCCCCCGGCCAGCTTTCCCCCAGTTTATGTACTGAGCATGACGTCACATGGTATGGAATATCCCTGTGGCCAGTTGGGGTCAGCTGTCCTGGCTGTGCCCCCTCCCAGCTTCTTGTGTACCTCCAGCCTTCTCAGTCGGTAGAGCATGGGAAGCTGGAAAGTCCTTGACTAGTGTAAGCACTGCTCAGCAACAACTAAAACATCGGTGTGTTATCAACACTGTTCTCATCCTAAATCCAAAACACAGCACTCTACCAGCTACTAGGAAGAAAATTAACTCTATCCCAGCTGAAAACAGGACACAGTAAAGAAGTAGAGCAGCTGAGTGACAGACAGAATTGTCTAACTGAAAACAGAGGGACAGGAAGAAAATGAGCATTGTGGAGCAGCAGCTAACAGCAGCTGCCGTGGAGGTGGAACCCTGAGGAATGCAATACATGACTGGAAGAAATTTAAATTAGGCCTTGTAATTTTGGATGGTTTGTGAAATCCCTAAAACAGTAAAAAAATACAGTGGGAATCATAGCCACAAACTGGAAAAAGACCATTCTGACTCCGATCAGTTCCTGTTTGGACTTGGAAAAAATGTAAGATTTTCCCAGAATGAAGAAAAGAATGAAGTAAGATGCTGGAAGAAAGACAAGACAATGTTACAATAGAGTGGATTAAATGAGAAATATGGATTGCAGCAGCAGAAACACATGAAAGAAAAACCTGTCTAAAAGGAGAAGTCTGTGTCTGAAAGGAACAGTATGAGTGACTGATTAAGCTAGGCAAATAAATCACTGACCTAAGCGTTGTCCAGCTGCTCAGCAGAACTGTTGCATTTGAACAGAAAATCATACAAAAAATTGTAGACAAATATTATAACCATCTGAAAAGAACCAAAATACACATATGGCATGAAATTGTTGTGAATTGTTTATACAGATTATGAAAACATTTAAGAAATGGCTAAAGTAGCACCCTGAGTGCAAGAGAAACCCTTAATAAGTTAATCATTGCAGACTGTATGAAACAGTCCTACTGGAAGATATGAGGGGTCAGCCTTTTCACAGTTATATTTGTTAGCTAATTACCATTATATTTGACCTCGGTAAAGAAACAGAAGTGAGCTATATGACTTTATCCCATTTGGCTGTTAATAGAAAGATTCTGTGAACTTTCATACTGATATAAATGAAAGTTCAATACATGGACACACTTAACAATGAAATGTGCATCTTGAGTCACCAAGGGCAAAGGAAAGGAAGAATTTTACCGTTGTTGAGTAAAGGAATTGCTAATTGATGAGTCTGGTACACGAGAAGGCACCTGGTCTGAATAAGTCACATTTATGTATATCCTGAGAGGTGATACAGTCCTTAAATTAGTAAGAAAAGTGTCCAGCCTGCCTTTGAATAGGTAGGAAAAAACTATAAAGAGGAAATATTAATAAAAAAGATTAAATATACCTAGACTTCCTGGAAAGTTCAGCTATGGTGAAGACGGACAAAATGAACATACTCCATCAAGAAAGTGCGTTTTCTAATAAGTGCAGCCTGAGACATAAAGTAACCTGGGGGAGGAATTCTTGATTGGGTGACTGTCAGGAAAACATTCCCAGCAAACTAGCAGATTTCAGGGAGAGATAGTCTTTTCATTTTAAATTTGAGGTAAAATGATCAAGATTAATTTTTCCTTCTATTTTTTTTCTTCTTCTTTGTCTTCTGTAAGTGTTTAAAATTGTTTTTCATGTTTTAAGTATAGCAAATACATATTTTTATTTGTAATTCACATTGCCTTTAATTGCATTAAGGATGATTTCAAGACAAGTGGCTGGTAAGAGGTTATTCCTTGGGAGTGGGTTTTCAAACAAACAAGGTATGGGAATACTTCAACAAATGCCCGGCTCATAATAGCATTCTTCAGAGTACTGCAAATACGCAGGTTGTGTCACCCCCCAACAGTTGTATGGCAATCAAGAGAAGCATCCTCTATGGGTTGATAATAAACACAAGGGGTCTCTGAAATGCTGTAAAATAACAAGAAGCACGCCTGCAAATGTTCTTAGAAATGCTGTAACAAAAGATTGTTGGTAGGTTCATGGTGCAAGTGGACAGGAGCCAAGGTTGTGAGAGGCCTGGCTAATTGGGAACTTTGTTGGGAACAAAAATTGAAAAGGCAATGAATTGACTTTGAAACAAGAGAAAGCCTTTGCTTCTGTTAATTAGGTAAAAGGCAATACAATCTTTTCATGTGTTAATTACTTACACAGCAATAAGTTTATTCTCAGAGATGAGCATGTTATGTGATGATGCTTTTTTCTTTTTTTGTCTGTTTTAACACAAAAAACTTTGTCAAGGACACCTGAATAAGAGATTTGATATTTCTAATGTCATTTGAACCCTAAAGGTGCCGTAAACATAGAAGTGATGTATAAAGAAATAAATTAATGTCCACCACATGGTAACACAAATCTTTTGTGGGACTTGTAAAACAATGTATATTACAGTTGATTTAGCCCATAGTATAGTACGTATGAGGAATGGTTCTTCAGAATTTTTCCCAAGCTCTGGACTTTAATAAACATTGATTGTCTTTTTCTTTCAAATGAAAGTAATTTTAAATACAAAAGGAAAAGAGTTACTAAACTTCTATGAAAATTTAGCTCTGTAAGTTGTTTTCTTTGGTTCCAATAATAATGCATGTTTAGTTTGCTTCTTAATTTATTTTGACTCTTAAGAATCAATTTTAGCAAAAATGATAGCTATTAACTTGTCTCACTGGCTGATATATAAGAACGTAAAAAGAAAAAAAGAGACTGAAAGTAGGATTTGTTGTTTCATAAGAAATTTTGAAAAAAATAGATTCCTGACAAAGAAAAAAACTATTTGAAAGACTGAAAGTTTCTTTTTTTCACAATCTCAGAATAAGAAAAGTTTAACAATCTCAAAGTTCTTCAATAGGGAAGACCTTATTCTGTTCAACTCTAACTGGAAAGCTAAAAATGCATGCAAAGAATTACCATTATTTTAATAACAATTTAAAAGTCCAGGTAATTTTCCATATATTCAGATTTTTAATTGAGAAAGATAACTAATACATCTTTACTGTGTGATCAAACATATCTCTACATTAAAGAGCATATTTCTGAGCTATGTTCAAAGGATGCCTTAATACTAAATTAGAGGTACCCTTCTGGTTGAACACACTGAATGATATAGCACGTTGTCATAGTAGAGAAGGATAAGGACAATTTCGAAGATGTATATTTTCATTGCGTTTCCTTATGACTGCAGTATTTCTTATGGAATACAGCCAGGCCTTTTCTTTATTAAAAAATAAAATTAACAAAACCAGGTATGAAAGATAATTTCTTCCAGAAATTATGAAAAGAAATTAACAAAATAAGATAATTTCTTTGGAATTTTGTTTTGTTCTGTTCTATTTTGTTGATTTTTTTTCTCTGAAACTTATCAAAACATTCTAAAATAAGTACCTTATGATCATTGAATCAAACTCCTAACTGAGCAATGAACAAGTCAGAGATGACTTTTTCAAACAAGAAATTAATTTTTGGAATTTTTTTTCTCACAATTCCATTTTTAGAGGCTTTAAACCACAGTTTTTTTTTTCTGAAGTTTTCATTTTTTTATTTTTTCTGTAGCTATTCCCATCTGGTTCTTTTACAGTATTTATCAGTAAAAAACTTCGTTTCCTTGAAGCCCCCTGAACAGGTAAGATATTGCTGTGTTTAAGCTCTCCTTGTAGAAGTCTTACTGTTCTCATAGTTCTCATTAATTTCCTCTTTAGTCTGTATAAGAGAGGTGGAACACAGTTGTTTATCACTGTTGTGCCTGCTTCCATGACAGTGAAGGTCAAATCTGCATTGCGTTGTGATTGGCACAGATTGGGCTCTCTGTCTTCTCAATATTGTGCAATTAAAGGCAGAAACTTCATACTCTTTCTGATAAAATATACTGTATACTTATCCAGGCTTTGAGAAGAGGATTTAAGAGCTCAGGAGAAAACAGTGAAGTTATAGGCCTACAACTTTTTCCAATCCCCACAAATCTATTGATGCCTCATTGCTGAATCTTGATGACACAGAAGAGTAAAGAAATAGTAACACAGAAATATTCTTTTAAGAGAGATCTAATAGCATGGAAACTGCACACTTTTAAAATAGTATCAGCTAAACTTTTAAGTATTATAACAGTCTGGCATTACCTAAATTGTTTTAGAACAAACACCCTCAAAGATTAACTTTGAAAATTATCTTTGTTACCTTTTTTTCTTCAACTCTGATTTGAACTCCAGCAGTTTCCCAGTTATCACAAGCATCAAGTTCTGTATTTTTATTTCTTTCAAAATATACAGAGTACTGGTCTTCAAACTAGTTATGTATTGCATTATAGAGTTTCTAACATCATAACGTGGTGTTTTCAGGTGTTTCTGCAATTTTATGATCCTCTTTAAAATAATACTGCAGTAATTTAGAGATGTGGAGGATCACAGATTGAAATCCTTTCATATATATCACATTTCACAAGGCATGTATAATACTTAAGTAGACTTCCTGGCACTCCTGTGAAGAGGTAAGGTTAGTCCCATTTTACATGAAGAAATGAAGCTGGAGGACACATACAAAGAGAATCAGCAGCTGAGTGGTGGTTACGGATTAAGAACCAGATGCTCATTGACCTCTTTGTACTGTGTTAAAGGAGCCATAAAAATCCCAGCTGGAATCAGGAAGGATTTCCCTGATCCTGCAGTTACGGCGGTCATGCAACGGCTTGCTGAGGAGCCAGCTACGAGGTTATACACCTGAACCAGAGAGGCATACTGAGCACAGTGATAGCTGGAAAGGTGGTGCTTCCGTGCACAGAGTGCCCCGGGAAGAGCAGCAGAGCTGTGGGTGCATCTCCACTATCAGATGCAGACGATCGCATGGCCATTCTGCTTTCACAGGGTGGCTTTGATCTGGAAACCAGGCTCAGCCTTGCCTACTCAGATCATGTTGCTTCTGACAAAAAGGTACATATGAAATTTGTCCAGTTCAGAGCCACAGGAAGCAAGGATGCAAAGAAGAAGTTAAAAAAGTGCTGGGTTTTATAAAATCCCATTGTTACGGATTGGGGTCAACATTATGAGAATGTCAGCCCTGCTCCTGTAAATTACAGTACTGGCCCTCTAGCCCTTTTTCTCATCTGGGATTTTAAAGCAGGCTCCCAAGTAGACTAAACTGAACATCGCTTCTAGCACTTTCCAGAGAATATGACAAAGAATGGAGCAGAATAAATGAATCTGTCAACAGTTGGCCACTTGCATCCACTAAGGTTAAAAGACTGCTTCAAGCTTAAATTTCAGGTGTACAAAGTCTCCTTTTTTCCTTCTGAACTGCCCATCACTATACATTTCACAGGGTGCCTCATTAGCTGGCAGAGCTGCTCAGAGTAGCCCACGTGAAAAATACTGCTCAGACTACATTAACAAATGTGTAGGGTTCTTTTCCTCCTGGAGTGGCACCTGTCCCAAGGGCTCCATTATCCAGCTCCCCTTGTCTGTGTGGAAATAATTAATTTCACTTGAGTGGCTTTTGTTTAGAAAAATGTTCGGCTGAAGATATTTTGGTTTCAAGGCTGAATTTCCTGGGTTTGATTATTGTGCAAAAGTGGATCTACTGTGTTTTAAATGGAAGACGTAGTCATAAAACTCTTCTGCCCATTAATTCCAAGTTGCTGTGCTGGCATCAATTGTGTATTGATCTACTGAAGAGATTTCAGTTTCCTGTAGTTTTCTTTTCTTCTCAGACACCCCTGAGATCCCTGTATGGTTTAGTAGACAAAAACATGATCTTATTCTATTTGTGTGTCTATCTTATCCCTCTTCTAAATATTTATTGTGTGATAAGAGGAGAGGAGAGGCACAGAAAAAAAATCTGGAACTAGTATTCCAATAGTTTACTGGAGAACAAAAGAGTAAATTATCAGTTAAGGGGAAAAAATCATACACTTTTAAAACCACATAGTTTTGCTTATGTCTTTAGTAAATAATTTTGGTAAAATTAAATCATAGGGTTGAGTGCATTTCAAATTTTTTCATGCAGAATTACTTGAGAAGTAATGATATTAAGTTAACTTCATGGTATCTCTCTGATACAGATTCCTTGAACATGTGAAAACTAATACACTGATTTTGATGTGCATATTTTCAATCATATATTTAATTTCATCTTGACCAAATCTAAAGGTGCATTGGTCATCCTCAACTCTTTTAAATGAAAGGAGATGAGCAGGTCTTTCTGATTACAACATGCAATCCTAGAATAGTTTGGGTTGGAAGGGACCTCTAAAGGTCATCTAGTCCAACCCCCCCTGCAATGAGCAGGGACATCTTTAACTAGATCAGGTTCTCAAAGCCCATCCAACCTGATCTTGAATGTTTCCAGGGATGGGACATCTACCACCTCTCTGGGCAACCTCTTCCAATGTTTCACCACCCTCATTGTAAAAAATTTTGTCCCTTGTCCTATCGCTACGGGGCCTACTAAAAAGTCTGTCCCCATCTTTCTTATAAGCCCCCTTTAAGTATTGAAAGACTACAGCAAGGTGTCCTTGGAGCCTTCTTTTCTCCAGGCTAAACAACCCCAACTCTCTCAGCCTTTCTTCAAAAGAGAAGTGTTCCAGCCCTCTGACTATTTTTGTGGCCCTCCTCTGGACCCACTCCAAAAAATGCATGTCTTTCTTGTACTGAGGACTGCAGAGCTGGACACAGTACTCCAGGTGGAGTCTCACCAGAGCAGAGTAGAGGGGGAACATGCCCTGATGTATTTTAAGATAACTACCTTGAGATATCATCTCAATCTAAGCATCTCAAATTTAACTTTTTATAGAACATCCCAGAGATCTCATCAGGAGAGGTCCACAGAGGACCACTGAAGGGCATATTTTATCACTCAACAAGCAAACCATAAGGTCATATTGAATTGTCTACTTTTTTGTGAGCGGGCAATGAAGTACACTCTCAAAAGACCTAATTTTTCTATTTTTGTCTTACACAATCTCACTTTACTTGATGAACTGGGAGAAGAAAAAGCAATCACTTCATCGCTGAAGAGAAGGAGAAGGCAGGTGTGTAATGTGAACAGATTCATTAAGCAACTACATAAATACTGTTTCGCTACTAGAAAAAAGCCTGATCAAATTTATGTTCACCAAAGTAGGGATCAACAGTCTGCAAAAGCAGTTGGTGAAACATGAATGAAAGGAGGGACATATTTTCTAAGATATTAATTATTAAATAACAGAAATGAAAAAAAGGATAGGGCAAATGAATCAAAAGTAGAACTTGCGGTCAGTCCTTGCAGCTATGGAAATACTGACAGTTCTGAAACCACAAGATTTAGTGCTTTCTACAATGCACATGATCTGCACATATGCAGTAGACATTTTGAGGTGTCTAGGAGAATGATATTTCAGTGACTGTAGCAGTGGGATGGCATACTATTTCTAGAAGTCGTATTTCTGCAATCTCTGGTAAATATTAGAAATTGCTTGGGCATATGTTGGTGCATTTTCCTCTGCCCCTCCAGCTACATGCAGTAATCAGTTGTCTTCTCCAGGTGTCATATAGACTGTTACAGCAGAGAGCTGGCACTGTGACATCCAAGAATAAGCCTGTTGTGTTGATGTCGTATACCTGATTCCAGTCCCTTAATACAGAGAAAGTCTTACTATCCAGAGTAGATATCCTGGGCCTGGTGCCACCATCCTGTGATAATCAGGAAAATTTTAAATTGTACATCCTGTAAGTAAAGAAAACAACAAAGTATTACCCATCCTTCTGTCTTCCACATCATGGTGTAAATATCACCTGTGGATCTTGCCTGAAAGGTTACAGAGAGCAGTTTCAAGGACCATGTTGTTTTATGGGATGGTTCTTCTGTAGGAGAGTGAGTGAAAACTACTGTCTGTGCATCAGGTCAGGCAGAAAGTAATTAAGCTGTCTCTAGATACTACTTGGATTTGCCTGGCCTTCAGCTTTGCTAAAAGTATATGCTGAAAATCATATTAGCTGAGAAATTTTATAGAAGTTGACTGGTGCTGTTGCTGCATCTATAGACAATGCCAATGTTGCTAGACATTTCTAAAAAGCTTTCTACTCCTGAATGGCTAAAAGTGCAGCCTCAGCAGTACTTAAATCAGTATGATCTGCTAAACCCCCAGAAGACACATGCTTGAGAAGTTAGCACACTTTATTCCCTGTTACTTCTAGATGTACTGGATTGAGGTTGGGTATTCCTATTTGATGTAGCTGGAGCTGTTCAAACAATGATCAGATACATTTAGGCACCTGGTGTATATGATGCCATCCCCTTTAATGGGTCCACGAAGCCCGCTATTCGTAGCAATCCCAGCAGAGCGCTAAGGGCCTGATCCCCTTGACTACTGAATTGTCTAAATTCTGGATGTCAGGATAGTTGTAGGATGTTCTTGACGCAGCATTGTATCAAGTCACAAAAAATGAACAAGGGAGGGAAAAAGTTCAGGCAAGTGCCAGCTCAAACTGATAGGTCTGCATAGCCCAGGATGGCACCGTGCAAAGATGCTGGCAGCAGCTTAGCTGCATCAGCCTGTCAGCTGGGCTCATCCTATTGGGCTCAGTGCTACACCGGGAGCCTGTGCTGTTTCTGATTCTCTGCCAGGTTTAGTCAGCTGTAGCTCAGATTGCTGCTGTGATACCATTTAGACACGAAGAGTGTCTAAATTCATTGTTCTCTCTGTCTTGAAAAGATTTCCTGAGGGTAAAATTTGGGAAAATCAGCCTGTGCCTAGCAGTTTGTTTTGTTCAGGGGACACGTTTCACTACCTGCAGGACTCTCGGATTTTCAGCAAGTAGAAAATAAATCAGCAGTCTCCAACAGATGCCGTGAATATGTGGGGTGAGCATCTCCCAGCAGCTCTTCTAAAAGAGCTCATGTGTCTAGGTCTGATAGAGTGCCAGGAAAGAACAATTATATTTAAAACTCCCACACCACAAGTCACTTCACGTCTACCACTTCTGCAGAGCACCCTGAGACCCATGAGAGTGCCTTGAGTGAAAATGGTTATATCCTATGGGCTGAGCCATAAGCACACACAAACTCTGCAGCGACTTCAGTGAGAGGGACTTCACTCTTTTCCTTCTATCTGGCAGTAATGTGGCGTACATGTGCCTAGAAGAAAAATGAGCAAAGTTAAGTATGCCAAGTATTGCAGCTTCTTAGTATGATCACACAGATTTCTGTAATATCAGATGGGAAGAAAACCACAAGATTACACTGAAAGTTATGGTAGTGCCAGAAACACCTCCACGCTGGGAAGAGGACTCTTATTAGAAATAGCACCAGGCGCATACAGTGAAACATGGAGATCTGCTAACTAGATAAATCATTAGTACCCAGCATTAGGTAAAACTGGGACATGTTGATTGACATGGTTAGAGGGGAACAGCATGGAAGCTGATGAGGAAGGTTTACTTTCTTTTCTTGGAAGTGAGACCTCTCTCATTTATGCTAGCAGAAGGCACTGAAAGCTAACAATGAAAGCAGCAATTTAAAATGTACATTGCAATGATTACATTGTTGCATTTTCTGTTTTTCTGGTAACACATCCCTTCAGCTTCCTTCAAAATAGCTACTCTGATATGTGTTGAATATAGTGTAGAGCAGGTCATCCCACAGAAATCTATCAAATTAATTCATGTTCATAATGTTATATTATAATATTTAAATAATATTTTGCTTACACACCTTCTAAGGATATAGGATTTTCTTTGTGGCTCTGTGGTGTAAGGCTAAGGCAAAAATGACAAATAGTAAGAATTTTATCTGAAATTCATAACAGAGTCTGTGGTTTTGTTATTAATACTGCTATGGAAATTTTTCTTTTTAAATGAAAGCATGTTCATGTATTTTTTCAATCCATTAAGAAAAATTGATTGAAAAAATAGCAGTCCATATTGACTGCTTATATGAAGTAAATAGTACACAAAAAGCTAAAGATAGAAAAAAAATATTTCAACTGAATTGTTTATTATTCTATTTACAGTCTGGGAATAAATATAATGAAAAATATTATTTGTAATTTAACCGGGGTGCTAGAAGTCCTATCCTCAAAATATTGTATTTATTAAACACATCTGCCTTTAGCCTCTTCAGCCTGCAGTGATAGTAACAGGCCTGACATCTACCTCAAAGAAACATTCTGATGATTAATCATTTTATACTAGGTTTCAAACAGCAGCCTACAGTTAGCTTCCAAGATTTATATTTAAGTATTCCCCAATTTTCAGGTCCTGATAATGTTAGACAATCTGTTAATTTTTAAAATATAAAGTTCTTCTTAAAATAGTTTTACTATTTGAAAAGCTATATGAGGCCACAAACACTGTGGGTTGTAAGTGCTTGAAGAGATTTATATTTGTTATTAATGGTTTTCTCTGATGGGAAGAAGAGTAGATATACCTATTACTTCAGGATGTGCAGAAATACACATTTTTACTGTAAGCACAAGGAAAATCGGAGGCATGCATTTTTGTTTTGCCAAGTGTTCATATGACTACATGAAAAAGATGTTTCCAATCTGATAAATGAATATTCAGCTTCAGACTAGACTATTAGACTTTCCATTAATCCAGACGACAACACTTCTCTTTGTTATAGCATCAGAGTTTGTCTGAAGCTGTAGCTGTAAAAGAAGGTAAAGTCACTTACATTTCATTCAAAAAGTGTATTTCCGTAGAGTAGACTAAAACACTAAAATATGAGCTTGCCTTAATTACTTTTTTTCAGGCACATTTCCACGTCATCTTCATTCATTTTTTGACATCTTAGTTTGACACTCTTTGGAAGAATTAGCACTTAAAAAAGCATCGTACTCACTTGCCATCAAACCAAAGTCACTTCAACATAGATAACCCAGGCAACTTAGGCAAAAAGTGTGAAATACCTTGCCATGAGAAATTCATTTCTGTGAAGGATGTTATACAAAACAACATTTCTATGCCCTCTATTATGGATTTTACTTTGAATAAGGTAATGGGGATTTACAAATGTGAAAGTTTCAAAGTCAGTTCTACCGTGTACAATTGAAGTGTTAACAGCATGGACATGGCTATATACTTTTTCTTCCTAGAGACCTTTTCAGTTTCTGCCACTTTTATCACTCTGCATTACTGTGCAGAGTGGTAATGCATAGTATTTGTATATATCATGTAGAATGATCTATTACAAGGCAAAACTAAAATAGATACTGAGAACCTATTTAGCATCTATGATAATGAAAATCTTTGCAGATAATATTAGCTAATTTTTTTCTTTTTTTTACCTTTGTTTTTCATCCCTTAATTATCAAATTTTGTATGATAAATAACTGCAAAGATAGCTTTCTGACATTATCCTCCATATTCACCAGTGATAATTTCTGCTACACTATCAGCTGGAAAATGCAATCGGAACGATTCTTTTTGGTGGCACTCAGTAAAGGAGGAAAGACAGTCTTATTCTGAAAAGCATGACAAATTTATCAGTTAAATAATGATGCCTTTTCCTGAGGAATACTTGTGTTTGTGCTTCTTACAAGAAGATTTCCTATACAGATAAAAATATTTCAGCATGTAACTGGTATAGCTTGCTTATCGCTGATGATGGACCAGGTAAGTGTTTTCTTGATGAAGATGAAAGCACAATTAAAATCCAGTTATTAATTTATTTATTTTCATCCATTCCTTTCCAGCAGGTAGGTGAGTACAATGATAAGAACTGACTGTTTTTTATCCGTGCTGAGGGAATCTGCAAGGCCAAGGAGGCTGGGCATGTAGATTACGAAGGGTCAGGCACTATACTGACTAGATAAACATCAGAAAATAAACTAAAGATAACTGCTTGAGAATCACACAGGTGTGGAGAAAAGACAATGCAAGGAAATAATGAGGCCAAATTAAGTCAACATAAAAGGCAGCAGTGACAGAGCAGAGCCTCTATGTCTTGTCATACTTCTGAAGATGAGCTGTACGCTACATCTACTAATCCCTTAACAGCAATAGTGAAATGATTGATTTAACTTTTGTTAAATCAATTTTTTGTGTTTTTTTTTTTACAATAGGAAAAACTATATATGCAGTACTAAATGCTACTAATGAAGCTGACGATTCTGTTCTAGCTGGTGCCACTTCTAGCAAATGCTAATATGTTTGGGATGTGTTACAAGACACGTGTGACACTTTAAGTAAACTGAGAACAGGCTTAATCATACAGTGCTCTGAGTTCAGTGCTGCCATGGGTAACTTTCTGAGATCATTTCACCATGCTTTCTTTGGAAGGAGGTGAAACCAGTTAAGCTCCTCTCCTCCTTCTGCCTCTTATCCCTCCTACAGCCATTCAACACTCTCAATATTTTCATTATTTAATTCCAAGTTTGTGGTATATCTTTTTCCTTGTAGACACCTCTTTTTTTTCTCATATGTGAAATAAAGAGAATGATATTGACCTCCTTTTTAAAGTACGTCAGAAATCCACTGAAGAAAAATGCAATTAAAAATACATGTAGTAATGACACTTGAGATTACTTTTACACTAGTTAATGTGCTTCAGGTCAAATATATATTAATCATTGAAGTGAAAACATATGAAGACTTGTACACTCAGGCAGATATATTATACATGCAGTGACTTCTTGACTGTTGTGCATTGGTTTATGGCATCTGAAATGAACCAAAATGGAGGACTTAGGAAGTATCTTATGGAAAAAAGATGATAAAAAGAAAAAGACACAATGTGCAGCACAATAAAATTAGAAAAGGAAAAGTAAGAAAAATATCCAATTTGCATCAATGCAAAGTAAACTTTGCAACGGTTTCTACCAGGGATACTTATCCAAACTTCACCCATGTTGTCCGAAAAAGGGCTACATAGCATACAAATATATTTTTTTCATCATCAGTTTGCATTAATAGAGCATGGTTTCAAGCAAGTTCACCCTTTAGTAATACCCTCCGCTCTCAGCTCTACACACTCCTCTCAGCATAACCAAATAGAAGTCATATTTTTACAGAAGAAAAATATCGTGCATGAAACAAAAGAAGAAAACAAGAAAAAGCTATGCAGAAATTAAGTGAATATGAATTCTCACATTTTGGGCAAAAATCTCTCATTTATGAAGATTTTGCAGCTTATTCACCACAAGATGAAACTCTCCAGCTCCACAGTGGTTTCCCTTTTTCTCTCCCCTTTCAAAAATAAACAGTCAAACACATCAGCACAACAAGCATAAGGATTTGTTTCCCAGAAGTGGTGTCATCACCATCAAACCTAGAGTCAGGCAACCTGGCTTACTCAGAAGGCAAGTTCAGTCTGCAGCTATGGCAAGCTGTGATACTCGTTAACACATCATTTGTTGTATGAAAATGTGCATCAACATTCTCACAGAAGGGAGATTACATGATATGCTCTAGCCATGCACTGTAGTTAAGCAGACCAGACCTCATGGACTCCTGGCATCCAGTTTTTGTGGTTGAAGCACAACACTGATTGGATTTCTCAATTTCTCAGAAACTCACTATTTACTGTACAGCATTTCTGCTTCTTAAGTCGTATAGTTCCTGGTCTCACCACTTCTAGCTGAAATTAATACCTTGAATACAATTTCCAGTGCTGTGCTGTTCTGCCACTGTTAAAGATGCTTAAGATGTTAATGCTTAAAGATGAAGCTTTCTGCATGGTTATCTGTGATGCGTAATTTATATCAGACATGAAAGCACAGAATATCAAGTTAATCCAGGCAGGGGGGGACCTCGGGAGGTCTCTAGTCCAAGCCCCTGCCCAAATCAGGGCCAGTTCTGAGGTCAGACCAGGCTACTCATCACTTGCTCCAGCTGGGGCTTGAATCCCTCCAAGGATGGAGAAGGCACAGCCTCCTGGGGCAACCTGCTCCACTGCCTCCCTGTCCTTATGGGGAAACAGTTTCTCATACCCATCCGCAACCTGTTTCAACATGTACTTCCCATCTCTTGCCCTACACCGCTGTGAGGAGCCTGGCTCCATCTCCACGATGACCTCTCATAGGCTGTGGGTGTCCCCTGAAAGCATCCCTTCTCCAATCTGTCCCAGCCCAGCTGCCCCGGCCTCTCCTTATGGGGCAAGTTCTCCAGCCCCATCGCCATGGGGACCCTCCCCAAGCTCCCTTCAGTTTGTCCAGGTGTTTGTTGTGTTGGGGCCCAAATCCGGACACAGTATCTAGATGTGGTCTGAGGAGTACCAAAGAGAGGAGGACAATCCCTTCCCTCAGTTTATGGGCTCTGCCCTTGTTCATGCAGCCCAGGAGGCTGCTGGCTGCCTTTGTTGCCAGGGCACACCGTGAGCTCACATTCAGCTCGCAGCCCAGTACCGTCCCAAGGCCTTTCCCACAGAGCTGCTCCCCAGGTCCGGCGGCCTCAGCCTGTCCCATTGCAGGGGCCCTGTCCTCCCTGGGGCAGTGCTTGGCATTTGCACTTGCTGACTTTCATGGAGTTCCTGTCAGCCCATTCCTGCAGGTCCCCCTGGCCCGGCCAGCAGGCACACTGAATTGCCTGGTGGCAGATTTCTATTGTGAAGAAGCCTATGGAAACATAATTGTACATATAAGGGTTCCCAGACTGACCTTACAAATTAATTCCAAAAGCAAAAGCTTATGAATAAACATTAGGAGTAGCCACAATGCAGTCAAGCTTTTTGCCATAATAGTCTTACTGTAAAGGGCGCAGAGGAATACAGAGAATAGCTGTGGATAGGCTCAAAAAACTTGAAATAATTGCAAGGTTAGAGACTAGCATACTCCCTTATCACTTTCACAGATCTGATTAAACAGCCTCTTAAAGAGGAAAAAAAGGAAGGAAAAAAAAACAAGTCTAATGTTGTACTTTACTTATTTTAAAGGAAATTAGTTTGGCTTCCCCCAGGAAGATAATAATTAAGGAAACAAAAGAAAAAAAGAAATTTGAAGATAGGTGGCATCTTTTTTACATGTGTAAAGGAGAGCATCAGAGACTGTAATCTTTTTTGCCCCTTGGGACATGTGCTTTGAAGGAGAAAGAGAAAGACTCTTAAGTGATGGCAACTGGCAAAGGAGCTGTGATCTTTCATTTTCACCCCCAAAGACACCCACGAAGTATAGGCATTTGCTATATTCAAACACCATGTTGATAACTACAGATCTCTGAGCAGTAGAAGGAAAAAAAATTGTCCACAAAGGCTGCCTGGTTTGAAGCTTTTGCCAAAATTGAAGCTGTTAATCAACAGAGTTGTTAATGAAACAAAATGCCCACACAGATCTAGAAAAATGAGTTGGGGGCAGAAAGGTGAAATTCTGGAGCTCTGCATGCAAATGTGACAATGAAGGCAAAGAAAGAGTGAGATAATGTGTTTTATCCATAACCTTTTGTTTGAAGTGTTTCACTTCAGTTTTGACCTTTCAAATTTTATCACATATTTTGTTTTCTGAGTAACTTTAAGTAATGCATTAAGTAATTTACTGAATGTTTTTACAAGTAATTCATTCTCTGTGGTTTAACTGTTGTGGAATATACACAAGAATTTTTATAGAGGGTTAGATAAAGCTGCCTGACGTATATTAAAAATATATTTAAATTAAAAGTCAATGGAATTGCTGAAGCTCAACCCTTATGTATACAGTCATCCTCATTTCCAAAATATTCAGATGCGGGAAGATCAGATGAGCATCCATATGTTACAGAAAATTTACACTGAAATAACCTGCAGGGAAGGATTATGGCAGTTTTATAGGGGGTTATATTTTTAGTAATTTTAAATAGTTTTACACGGCTTGACTTATAACTATGAATTATAGTAGCTCTGTGGGCTAAGAAAAGCACTAGATGTATCATGCAATTGATTTTTATGTTCAAACATTTATAATGTCAGATTTGATGGAAAGACTGCAGAGTAGTCTGGAAAGGAGGTGTTTCTATGGGTGTCCTTACACCTAGAGAAAAATCATAATTTAAACATACACTCAAATAATAGAGTATCTAGAGAAGCAAATAGCTTGCATCAACGACACCAGTTAATTTCACAAACAAAAAAAAATGGTGCTACAAATTGATACATTTGTATTCTGTTTTGCTATTTTCCCAATTGCAAACAGTGGAAGAGAACTGAATAAATCAGAGGCTGTTATTACAGCAATGATATATTATATGCGACTCTACATTATCAGGAGATAATGCAATAGCATTTTTGTGGATCACTACAAGTCATAATTCCTGACAACTATAAGCATCTGTCCACAGAAAAGGTCACAGTTATGGGATACCACAGCCCACTGAATAAAATGAAATGCAATAGTGTGCTGTCATAACTACTTGAGTTGAAAAGGGCAGTAACAATTTATTGGGTAGATTAACAATTTGAAAAAAGTCCACTGCTACAAAAGCTGTTTTAATACCAGATATATTCTTAAGTAAGGCAGATGGGGATAAAACCATTTGAAATAGAGGATTACTCTGGGAGAAAAGTAGCATATGGCTACACTTACGCTGCACGGGAGATGGGATTGCAACACCATTGTGCTGCAAGAAGTCAGCATCACGATGCAAATAAAATTTTGGCCATGCAAACTTTATGGAGACTACGTAAGCCACCTCTGACCATATGAAACTACTGAGATTGCTAAATGCTAGGATCAATGCAAGTAGTCTTGGGCTGTGTGGGCACAGCCCAGATGATAGGCAGCGGGGGGAGGGCATTATCAGACCAGCTGTCAGTATGTAAATAATCTTCATGGCTATGCTATATTGCTTACTGAAGGGTGAAATTATATATATATCATTATATTGGTCTTCACAAAATGTTTTCCTCCTAAATTACTACTCACTACATGTTGATATTTAAAGAATAATAATGCTGTGGGTTGAGTTATACACAACTGATACTGGCTAACTCATTTACTTCCTATTTTTAAATTTCTTTAAATTTCTTCATAGGACTAGGTATAGCTGAAACAATAATTGCTTCTACCTTGAGTTTAAGTATACATCCTGGTAAAACAAAGACACGCTCCTGAGACTGCTACACAATATTATTTGCATGGGCAAAGGCAGCTTCTTGTCTTGTTTTTGTAGAAGTCATGTGTGAGTGAACTAATCATGTATTCATATGTAATCATGTAATCACAGAGCCAGGGTGGCTGAGGAGCTTATTACTTTGGGCTTTTCCTTTCTACTTCTTCTGGGGGCTATTATTGCAGAAACTGTATTAGTTCATAACTTGGCACATTAACTTAAACCAGCCATCAATTTGCATTTACATTATTATTTTCAGGCTTCAGCTGCACTAGCTGAGGGCAAGACATGTTGCCTGATGAAGGAGTAGAGCAAATAGCTAGACCCTAAAATCTTTGCAGTCACTGCAGCTAAATCCAACAGAGACTATGAAGCACAGCTCTGGGCAGGGTGCAGGCAAGGTAGAAGAGAAGGACACTGGTGAGCCAGACGGGAACCTCCAGATTGAATCATAAAAGCCCTGGTGGCACAGCAGTGAGATCTTTTAGGTTCAATGTAGGCTGAAAGGAGTTTGGCACCACGAGCAAGAGAATTTTTTCCTTTGTTCAGGGAACTGAGAGTTTGGCCATTCTTCAGCAGTTTCTCTTTTGAAGGAAACTGGTTTACAGAATTCAAAATTTTGGTTTAATTGCTTCAGTCAAATAAGAATAACAGCTTAGACTGCAACCTAACCTGTGTGAGGTTCATGTCCTGTACAGAAAACAAATTCACCCCAGATTTCACTGAAGACAATTATGCTTATTGTTTATAGTCCACTGTGGTAAATTTAATAAGATGTTCAGCCGGCTGTCGACCAACACCCCCAGGTCCTTTTCCGACAGGCAGCTTTCCAGCCACTCTTCCCCAAGCCTGTAGCGCTGCATGGGGTTGTTGTGGCCGAAGTGCAGGACCCGGCACTTGGCCTTGTTGAATCTCATACAGTTGGCCTTGGCCCATCGATCCAGCCTGTCCAGGTCCCTCTTATTGCTTCAGTCAAATAAGAATAACAGCTTAGACTGCAACCTAACCTGTGTTAGGTTCATGTCCTGTACAGAAAACAAATTCACACCAGATTTCACTGAAGACAATTATGCTTATTGTTTATAGTCCACTGTGGTAAATTTAATAAGAAAATCTTGATTAATCTTAAATCCTCTTGGTGGGAAGAGCTATAGGTATGGACAGCATCCTCGACAAGTGGACATTGTCAAGAAAGGATATAATCTAGTCTTAAATAACTTCATATCATACTAGACAAGATGATAGAACTAGAAAGGAGAGAAAGAGATACCATCTGTATGAGCACAGAAGATAAAATCATCCACTTCTCAGATCAGTATGACAGTTCAAACAATCTAAATGTAAGTGTTGCACAGGGACAAAAACCATCGAGCTCAGATTTAATACCTCCGTTAAGAAGACTTTAGTCTCTCAAGTACCTAAGTTACTGACACGATGTAGACTGCCATGTCTTCAGACTTGTGAACACCTGCACAACTCTCATAATCAAGTTAGGTCCAGGTCTAGCCTGATTATGATCTCTTATTTGCAATACAGAATGAACTAGGTCACGTAATTCTTCTGAGATTATGAGCATGGAAGGAGTGTGACTTTTTCTACTTCTCCCCATTTCTCATCAATGTTATCTGCCTCTGTTTTGCTGTCTTCTCCATATGCTAATAATTTTAAAAAATATAGCATTAAGGATCACAGTATTTGCCATGTTCCTCATCAGTTGACATCTTATTCCAAACTTAGATGTATTTGGTTATCAAGGATGACTATTGTTTGCTTTTTTTATTTATTGGCATCCCTCTGTGGGACTAAGTCTGGAAAAGCTTGTGTATCTCCAGGTAGCTAATGATATAGCCCTCTACATCATAGTTTCATTTTTCTCATGACAGTGTTATATCATTAGGTTATATTAAATCAATAGTCAACTCGGTCAGTCTCAATGTGTTTGATAACTGTGGAATGTATTACAGTCTTCTAACGAACAACCACGGCGGTTGGACTCGATGATCTTGGAGGTCTCTTCCAACCTTAATGATTCTATGATTCTATGAACCAAGTGCAGCAATACTTAAAGGCAACACATATTTATACTGGGAAATTAAAAAAAAAAATCCAAAAGTGTGGGGTCTTTGAATTTGTTTAGATTCAACTTTTGGAGAGTACCAAGCCCTGCAGACACAAGTAGCTCTTCTCTGTAGCTTTTAAGCACAACTGGAGCATAAATCACATGAACAGCAACAAAAAAAATGTTATGCTTATAATCATCAGGTAATACTGGGTGACAGAAAATGCAATCATTTACATGTTAATAGCTTTGAAGCTGTACTGACTCTAAAGGTGTAATGGACTGCATTTATTAAGGTCATATTCCTTAGAGACACTATACTTGGACGTAGGCTCTATAAGCTGCTTATGTCCATGCATGGCTTCCTGACAGCTATCTTGCCTTTACTCCCAAGATTTCTTCACTTTTCTCACATTTTCCCTATCTTTCATTAGTCTGTGTGTGTCAGTGTCTAACAACACAAATGAGCTGTGGCCTCAAAGCCTCAGGGACCTACACAGGTCACTTGAAATAAATGGTTTATCTTGATGCAAGGTTTAGGTTAATAAGTAAGCCTGCAGATTATTATCTTTGCTACTTTTTAAAAAACTTTTTTTTCTGTTTTTGTCTTTTTACTACTGGAGTTCATTCATTTGAATTCCTCAGTATGGGGCAATTTTGAGTACTATTGCTGACTATAGCTGTAAGATCCAGAAGGTGAAATATTTTCAGGTCAAAAGAACATCCAGTAATTTTTTCATAATACCACTGCTGGTATGTCACTGATAAATTGCAACTGATATGCTAATGGACCCAATACTGGCTCCAGTCCTGTTTAACATCTTCATTAATGATCTGGATGGTGGGGTAGAGTGTACCTTCAGCAAGTTTGTAAATTACACCAAGGTGGGGGGAGTGGCTGATACACCAGAGGGTCGTGCTGTCATCCAGAAGGACTTCAACAGCTGGAGAAAGGGGCTATCAGGAACCTCATGAAGTTCAACAAGGGGAAGTGCAAAATCCTGCACCTGGGGAGGAACAACCCCATGCACCACTGTATGCTGGGGGCCACCCATCTGGAAAGGAGCTTGGCTGGAAAGAAGCTTGGCAGAAAAGGACCTGGGGGTCCTGGTGGACAATAAGTTGAACATGAGCCAGCAGTGTGCTCTTGCTGCAAAGAAGGCAAATGGTATCCTGGTCTGCATTAGACAAAGTGTTGCCAGCAGGTCAGATATTAATAAAGGCTTGTGCCCCATCTCTGTATGTTAAAAATCAGCAATATATCTGAGTGTTTGGGCCTCATTCTTCAAGACATTGGAGTTGTTCAAGTGTGTTGCTAAAACCTATCAAGGTTGTAGAAAAACAAAGTTAGTCACCTGGTCTAATTCAGCCCCTGGAGTAACCTTCCTCTCTTCATTAAGTATGCACCAAGGATCCTAACTTCTTCAAAGCAAAGTTACAAGTGTGAATATCCCTGTAAGGGATAATTAGAGTTTACAGTAATCAACTGTGCCTTTTGACTTCAAAGGTCAAGAATTACTCCGGCGCATCCCTGACACCTATTCACTTAAAGAAGAAAATAATTAGTAGTCCACTGAAAATACGGATCACCTAGGCAGTTATTTCCAAAATTTTGGGTTAAATTAAAAGGAAACATTAGTTTTTAGAAGTCAGGAGCATATTAGCTCTAGTTTCAATCTGTTTCTCTTACTGAGCCATACAATTTATAATAACACTGTTGGGACTCTTTACTGACTAACATGGATGGGGTTGTCCTTTGCTACCAAATAATTAGGTACATGAAACCTTTCTAACAAATTCAGAAAATTCTGAGTGATCAGTGATGTTGCAAACAGAACTCTAAATTTCTCCACTCCTCCTTAGACTTTTATTTTCATTGTTACAGGGTGATTTTCTAATGGCCCTCTAGTTGCTTTCACTCCTTTCTCCCAAAGACTTCTAGAGGGACACACATAAACATTTACTATTTTCCTGAATGCCTGAAATATTGCTTGTCCTGGTTTCGGCAGGGATAGAGTTAATTTCCTTCCTAGTAGCTGGTACAGTGCTGTGTTTTGGATTTAAGACAAGAACAAAGTTGATAATGCACCAATGTTTTAGTTGTTGCTAGGTAGTGCTTACACTTTTGTTGGAAACTTGATAAAGTGCAAATCTAGGGTGAGAGAGATTTTCTTCCCACTAATACATTTTGTTTTGACACACAGCGTGGTTTTGCCTCTTTCTCAGATAAGTTCAGACAATTTATGTACAATTTGTGTCATAGAAACTGCTTGATATTTTACAGCATTGAACTGTTTGATTAATGACAGAAGAAACATAAAATACTAAAACAATCACTTCTAAAATTTGGAGTAACATAGAACATATTTTTAAACTGAGGAACACCCTCCCTGCCATCTGATTAATTCTTTTCCAAGACCTTTGCAGAGCCTGTGAAGACAAATCGATGGTATTTACATGTTATTTCACTTAGTGCAGTATTAATCATATCCAGAAATTTTTAGATAATTTTTATATTATTACATAGGTAGAAGAAGAAACTGTTGTCTTTTCTCTGGTTCCAGGGACATTAAATACCTGAGACAAAGGGTTGATGTAGATATCCTCATGAAGTCATCATTGTTATTCTGTCACCTTCCTATGTGCCAGCTTTTGGACTTGAGAACAATTTTTCAGAAGAACGCTTTATGCAGATACCAAACTGCAAGTTGAGAGTAAAATTTGATTTGTGTGTCATGACCCCAGAGGCTGTCTTCACCTGACCCTCCTTAGATGTGGCCACAAGTGTAGAGTGTCTAGTTTTAATCAAGGCCATTCACAAATATAATTCTGCTTCCACTCCAGAACATTAGCTAATGTAAATCAATACATATCTATTGAGATCAATACTGATTTATGCTTCTTGCAGCCTGGCTCCTCCTTTCTCTCCACTTCACATTCCTCCTCTGCTGACAGTGGCAGGAAAGAATACACTCATTTGTCTTTTTTACTCAATGTCATTTCCATTATTTCCTATTCAAGTTCACTAAATAAATGTTCTTCTCTTTAGCTACCTTTCCACTGGGACTTTTCCAGTACTGCTTCCACTTCCTTCACCTTCCCAACCTTCACCTTCCCAACCCATCCTTCTAGGAAACCTCCACCTCAACTTCCATGTTAGAAAATCAGATTTTCCAGGCAGGGATTTCAATTCACATAAGGTATTGACACTGTGTAATATTTTGTTGACTAAAACCCAATAAAACTTACTCCAAAATACAAACATTTGAAATTCAGGAAGTTTTTCTTTACCGTTAAATACATTTTAAGTTATTATTGTTCTTTGAATACATTTATTGCATTTCCATACTCTTTTATGGTAATTAAAAGTCATAAACCACAGCTACGGCAGAGTAATCCTGTTTTTTTAATGAAATATGTGTTGAATTGTCCAGAGAAATAGAAAACAATATATGTTAGGTGGCTACAAAAAACCACATTTGTACACTTATGCTTTGATAAAAAGAAATCTGACTGGCTAAAAAATTATAATGTTAGTATTTCATAATTTTAAAAGTACTCTATAGTGGGATCTTGATTTTAATGTGACACATAAGGATGCATACTTAATATGGCATCATTCGGTTTTTACAGTGGAGTGAGTCTATGGGAAACAGTTACCTCACAGCATAAACCAGAAACAAATATAAACACATTTTATAATGGTGATGTTATCTGAACCTGTTTAATTGATGAATGAGACCGATCTGAGAAGTTAGTGTCAAGAGCTCAGTTGGTACAAACCAACACAGTCTGAGCGATGCCAATGAAACCTTCTGATTTGAATCCCCCATCCCCACTCCGTGAATGAACTGTCCGTCTAGCTAGGTCCTAATTTACCACCTACTGAAAGTCACAAGGGAAGAAAGTAAATATATATATCCCATTATAACTTGAAAGATGTGGGTCCCAAGGCCATTCTTTGGATCAACTTTATCATTTTCACACTCAAAGTACTGAGGAGTGTTAATCATCTGTACCTGCTGAGCAAGGTAAACAGACCTGCTTTGTGCTAGAGCCCTTAGCATAGCTTTATAGCCCAGGGAATACGTGCCACAGCCAGCACCACCAAGCTGTGCTGTACTGAGGATAGAATAAGCACCAGCCCTCTATGAAGAAGGTGTGCAGTATGCTTGCTAACAGTAAAAGTAATGAGCTGAACAACCTCAGCCCATTACCTTGAATGGAATTTGCTCTTTGTCCTCTCTCTCTATGGCTTGGTAATAGCGTGGGCAAGTAGGAACACGCGGAGCAATTAGCAATTTAGCAATTTTCAGCGTTTTTGCCAATGAGCAGTATATTGTACCACAGGAGCTATTGCTGTAGACTCTGCAACTGTAGAAGGGCTGATCTCTATTGAAAAGTCAATACAACGGCCCTCTATTTCTCATTTTGAAAGGAGCCATTGTCACCTGGCATCAAAATGATGCTTTAAAAAGTGCTGAATATGATTTGCTCCTCTCTTTGAGGGCCAGGCTTTACTAGCCTAACCCAGACTGAGTATTATTCAAAGGAGACTTACAGTAACAGCAAGATCCAAATGCTTTCACACATTTAGCTTCAAACATTTGGAGCAGTAATCATTTTGTTTTTCCTCCTTAAAAAAAGATTCTTGTCCTATGCATCATTTCCACTGGGAGGAAAACACAGGAGATCAGCACATTCAAGCATTCTGAAATCTCTGTATACTGAGACCCTTGTGCTGAAGACATGCTTAATAGAGCACTTCAGAACTGCAGTGAGGGTATAAAATGGTCATCTTTCTACCTACTGGTTTGCATGCAGAGAGTCTTTGATAGGTAAATTCCAGAGAACTTCATGGTCTCCATCTTACCTCCAAGTAGTTTACGATGTAGATGTATAAAGCTCCAATTAATGACATGTATCATAGCATCTCTCCTTTCATAATTTCACTGGACTCTTATGTTAGGGCAAGCAGGATGAGACCAAGATTTTCTCCAGGGAATTCTTCCCGCTCCACATTTTCATGCAGCCATTTGACCAACAGAGACGGAAGGAGCTGGATATATTACAGGATGTCTTCAGAGCTTTTGGGACTCAAAACCTGGAGGCCAAAAAATGTCTGAAAAAGGCTAATGAGTCGTTAGAGTATTTTGAAAGTGAAGTTATTTCTAATAATTGGTGACACATTTATCCTTGAAATCTGCATGTTTCAATTAAGAAAATGTTGAGCAAACAGCATAAGCCATGAACAAATAAAATGCAAAATAATGATCAGATTTAATTTTAAAAGTTCATATAATTTCAACTTTGTGATTCAAGTTTGAAAAGCCTACAGGCTGAGGAGTTGAACTTTGAAAAAAACATACATCTGACACATTCTAAGAATGATGTTCATTTACAGTAACTCAGGAGATATTATTAGATATTAAGATATGTAAAACTACTAGTCACTTTTAAAAGAAATCTTGGCCAACTTTGTAGTTTTAAGTCTGTTTTTAATAGTAAAATATTCTCTTTCCAGTAGCATACTACTTTCATTTTGATCATGGGATCATCTAGCATATGATCCCATGGTACTAGAAAGATAAGTCCTTTTTATTTAATGAATAAATCTAATGATCTCTCTTTATAAAATCTTAGCTGTGCAACTTCTTTCAATCTTTCTATTTCCGAAGCTCCTTACTTTACAATTACATTTCCGATTTCCCAGTATCATCAACATGAGAATCTTGTGTTGGAAGAAAATGAAAAATCTGAAACAATTCGTAAATGATAACAACCTTCTCACAGAGTTCAGAACAGTAGAATTAAATTAGCACTTTTCACTTATTTTAGTAATATAATTAATTAATGTTATTAATTAATAATAATTCTTTGGATTTTGAGTGTTCCATTGAATTAGAAGCTTTGTGAATAATAATCTGCCACAAGAACCTCAGACCATTTTTTATCTGTCTGTTTTGTATAAAATTAGCCTGAGGGAATGCACCATTACACTTCTAGAAGGGACCTGTCAAACAATGTTGATCATCTTGCATGATTCAGTTTATAAGTTTTTCCTTTTAAGTATGAGTTATAGACATAGGTATCAGCTGAAAAAATCATACTGCAGGAATACTAAATTCAGACTTCAACTTCTGTTTGTGCAGGACAATTTATTTCATTTATTCCCATTATTACTGTAATCAATTCATTAGCTTCTTTGGACTCCAAATGTGATAGAAGATCCCCTCATGATAAATATCAGTGCGGTATTCTTGCCTAAGATAAATATAAATATAATTATACATGCAACTAAATTATTATCCTTTGCTAGCTAGAACCTAATAAACATAATGTTGGTTTTCCTAAGATGAAATATTTTTCTCTTTACTGTATAATTAAAAAGTCAGTTGCTGCTCCGGGAAAAAAAATCTGGTTTTAAAGGTCAGACAATGGAAAATCCCATTCCTAAATTAAGAGCAACGTTTAGATCTGGAAGAGGACATTCCTCTGCTGAAATCATTCAAGCAAGTTGATTGCAGAGCACGCTGAATGTAAGCCCATTCAGTCAGGCTCCATGAAAAGCAGCAGTGGAGAAAAGCTAACAACAGAGATGCTGATGCTGCCCCTGTCAGTATGATTACCTTCTTCCTCGGTTCTCTCCGAGAAGCTCACATCAGCTGGCACTAACAAGTAGTGCAGAGCAAAACTGGCAAATCTGTAGAACAAAAAACACTAGGTGCTGAGGCCTCAGTCCCTACACTGTAGGAATTTTGGAGAGCTTTCTTTTGGAATAGCCTTTGTTTGATCCAACAGGCGTCTAGCTTGAGTGTTTCACTGTATAACATGAACCAAGACACAGTAAGTGTGGAGAAGCAACAGGATTACTTCAAAAACTCACCTTTGACCTGAGCATGCCTCCACAACACAGAAAGGGGTCTTCAGATCTCCCTACAGTGGGGATCAAATTCAATATTTCTCATGTCTCTTAAGCACACAAGACTGGCTATTCTGGGGAAGAGGATATACACAATAACTGTCATTGCAGCTCTACCCAAATACAAAAAAAAAAAATCATGTAATTGGCCAGAGAATGGGAGTGTCACCCCAGGCACTAAGTAGAGACAAAGAGAATGAAAAAAAGGAGGTCTGATGTCCAGTCCCTGCTCCTATGTTCTTTGTGCAGTTTGGATACATACGGTTGGGGATAAAATGCATAGGCAATCCTAAAAATGGAAGTCAGGGTGTCCCGAGCTTGGCAGGTAAGCAGGTAAAAGGAGGAGTTCATCATGTTTTTCATTCCCACGTTACAAGGGAATGATCAGTACAGGAGAGGCCACACATGCCTACTTTCAGAAAGGAGACTCCAAGCCGTGGAAGGAATAACCACCCTGCACCTCTCCTCAGAGCATGGAGCAGTGGGGAGTCTGCGGCTTCAAGCTTCCTCCCACTCCATGGCATCTTCTATTGTCTCAGCACAGCAGGTCTACTCTAAGGCTGTTGGGCCTAAACTTGAATGTAGCACCCTTAATTCTATTTTCTGAGCCACCATTTCAAAAATAAGGTGCAAAACCCACTGTCACAGAACAACATCATTCTTGGAGTTAGCCCTATGAGGAGGTTGGCATTCAGAAAGAGGAACAATATATAAGCCCTAGAGCTGGAATGTGGTGTGCAGAGGAGGTTGTCACCCTGCCACTCAAAAATTCACCGAGAAATATGTGCCTGGCTCCCTGTGGGCTCTTTCAGAGCTCTGGCTTATCAAAATAAGTACCTATTAAATATCACATCTCTGGAGACATCTTCGTAAGAGCTGAAGAAACTGGCAATCAATCACACTACAATAAAAATACTCTTATGGGCCTTATTGCCCAAGGATTAAATAAAATTTTTAACCCACTTTCACCCTGGTAAGAAAAGGTGTGAAAAAACATACCAACCCAAAACATAGGATTCACATTTTAAAGCCAAAATAACTCCTTTGTGCTAAAACCCATAACAGTCTATCGTTTAAGTTACCACTTAAAACTGCAGAGAGTTACTTTCCCATTTTGATTGATGCTGTCTTTGATATTCTCAACAAGCACCAGCTGAACCCTTCAGAATTAAACCAGGACATCTTAAGAGGATGTTTTCTGGTGTTTCTGTGGTGGGAAGTTCCGGACGTGTTGTTAAGACAGAATGGTATGTTACATACAGCATATAGAAGACTTCAGACAGAGGAAGTGAAATGAAGGCAAGCTGATTACAACTTTCATACTACATACAGTACCAGTGTGATACAAATGCCAAAGGAGAAAACAGTGACAGATGCTAGAGAAACTGCTCAGCACTGCAAACCTTTGGCTGCTATATGACACGTAATATTAGGTTTCTTAATGGAAAATTAGTGTGTTGTGAATGCTGTGGCACAGACAGCTGAGACTGCCTTGTAGAAAAGCCGGTGATTACTGGACTCCCAGAACAACTTTGGCATTTTTAGAAAAAATAATGTGTTTATGTGCTTTTTTCTAATTGTTGTTGTTGCTATGACTAAAGTTTAATGCAAAAGTTCAACAGGTACATTTTGAAAAAGGTAAACAGCATCAAAACAGGATGAAGTTTCAGGCAGGAGAATGGGGGTAACAGTGAGGTCCCCCCCATTCCACTCAGTTGTTAAATATAAATACCATAGAGATGTCGGTGTGACCTGTGGGCAGCAATATTAAGAAACATTGTATTTCCCTGGGCTATTGTCACAGGAAATTCTCTGTCTCTCGTTTCACATAATTGTTAGAGATTCCCTCTCTAATCTTTTTTTTTTTTTTTTCCCCTGCACTGAATGCTTTAGCTCCAACAGAGAAAAACATATTAGCTTATGTCTCACCAACCATATTAAAATCACAAATCATGTTTTGGGACCAGATGTACAGGCAGATTGAACATAGTGGGGAATCACGTATTTCAGAAATCTACACAGAGAGTTTTTGGAATCTGGGTACTTCTATCTTACATTGTCACTTTTACCACCATCTCATCAATATTTTTCCCAAGGGATAGAGAAGATTTTTTTTTTCCATATTTTAGCAACACATATTTTTCCATTTGCAAAACCTTATGTAGAATGCTGTGGCTTAAACAAGACCTGTTTCCATTCACAGTCTCACTGGGGGCTTTTTGTCATCCAAAAGTCCACATCCATTGGCAGGAGCTGTGTATGTTCCCCCAGGGGGTTCCAAGCCCCAGTTACCTAGCAAGAGCGAGGGACCTACAAGCAAAAGAAAGGCTACATTTGTTTCTGATTATACCCAGTGACTTCAGTCAGATTGTCTGGGACATTAACAGAATTGCAGATTTTGGCCTCAGGAAGCCAGTTAATGTCTGACATTATTTACTTACTGATAGTCTAACAGCCATTAACTCAAATTACTCTCCCTCTCACTTTGACTTCTCCAGAATCAAGGATGAGCATAAATGGTGGCATATATCCAGTTCCTGAATCTACTTCTGGTGTTTGAATGAAATATTTATGGTGTCCTGGCTTATTCTTCCACTATTAAGTGGTCATGTTTGAGAATAAAACTCACAAGAGTAATGAAGGTAAAAAATCCCCTGATATATTGTTATAACATAAATATATATACATCATGTATACATATTTTATATATCTGTATACACATATACGATGTATTAATGGTCACTAAAACCTCCTTCTAGATTATATTGTGGTATAATGATTTTGGGCAGTAAAAACTCCTATGTTACATCCTGTCATATCTGTCCATTCATATGATAGAATATTTATGAAGGAGCTATGCTATTTGAAAAGATAATGTTAATTTAGGTTTACATTCCACCTGTAAGAATCTCAGTGTGACATGACCCTAATTTTTCCCCCTTTTCCTGTCCTTTGCTCTGAACAGAAAGACTCTGTATGTGAAAAAAAGGCATAGTCTCAAAGGCCTCTTTGACTGGCCTGGGATAGCACAGCTCAAAGATGTTTTTGTATGTGGAATCAAAGTAGGTGCTAGAAAACTCCAGACTGTGGGAGAAGTGGAAGAAAATCACCTTTGCCTTTCACTCAGCACACAAGCCAAACCCATGTCCTTTGCTGTCCTCAAGTCCTCTTTGGGGCCTGATAAAGGAAGAACTAATGGCCATCTTGTGATTCCTGTGATGATTTCCTGACGTGTGGGCTATTCTCTGCTTTGTAGAGTTGGTGGAACATGGGAACCACTGGAAGTGCTAGTGTGGGCTTCAGAACGCTCCTGTGAATATCCATGTTTGTCTCTGCATGATCACACAGGTGATGTTGTCAGTTTGAGCCCCCACAAATTCCTTAGAAAAAGAGAAAAAAAAATTAAAAATATGATGAAGGAGTTAGACTTATATAATGCCTTGATATAATGTGTTGCATTTGTATATGTGCCCCTAAAGCAGGGGTAGCTAGTAATTTCCACACTCCATTCAGGAGAACTAAAGCACAGAAATACTAAATGGTTTGCCCAACGTTACCTTGTGTAGCAAAAGTGACTGGAAAGGAATTCCAGTCACCTGATTGCAGCCTTCTGGTATATACCCTGAGCTGAATATGTTATGGTATTTCCAAAAAACACAGTACAAAAGGCTAAATAGAATAAAGTTCCACTTTAAATAATGAAAAAATAGGTTGAATTTCATTATTTAGCTAGTTGCTATTAACTTGCAAAGATATTTTTTCACTACCTCTGGCAGACAGAGCGTGAGAGACAAAAGTGAGACTACCTTACATGTGCTCATGAAGTAGAGTTTACAGTGACAGAGGCAATTGTCACTTGATGGTGCTGTGGCTCCATGGCTGTCTTTTTCCAGCTTTTCCATATTACCACATCTGAGATGCAGAGTGTAAATCTTCTCCAGCAAACACAGATCTCAAGAGTTCAAATAAAGACCATAATATCAAATGTGTCTTTAGCATGGAGCCAACGAACAGCAAGGCACTCAAGCCTGAGGAAAAGCTACGCTTGTCTGTCAGTGTATGGAGGGTGCTTGATGGACTGCTTACAGAATGGATACAGTTAGGTTCCAAGTGCTAAATGTAAGGAAGAAATATAAGGTGATGCAACAAGTCATCTGAAACCAGGAACTGAAAGTTTAGAGTGTCACCAACATTTTTGCTCCGATTACTTTTTCTTGTGTTTTGACATTGACTTTGGACACAAATGGTAAACCTATAAAGCTGGACAGTTGAGTTGTAAAAGTGAATGGAAAAGCTCACTCTTTAGAATGCACATAGCTGTCAAACATTTACACCTACAGAGAGAACATTAGCATAATTAGAATAACTCAAACAATGACATTTTTAGAGGCATTTTGCAAAGAAGATTAAAGTTTTCAGGGAAGAAAGTTACCTAAAAGTATGTTTAGATATTAATGCACAGGTTTTCATTAACCCTTCCCCCACCAAAAAGTCCCAAACACATAATCTTTTACCAAATTCAATTTTCTGTTTTCTTGGTTATTTTTGTTTGGAGATGGAAAAGAGGAGGCAGCTGGGTAAAATAAATATAGAATGACTAATTAGTAATGTTGCCCATCACTTCCATTTTTAAGACCCTGATTTCGTTTGTTTATAAGTTTGCCAAACTTCAGCCATCTGGACTGAAATTTCCCAGCCTGTAGGCTGATTAAAAGAAAAAGGAAAAAAAAAAAAAAAGGAATAAAGCTATTCAGGCATGTTTGGGGATTAGAATACAGGAAAATACTTTGTTCCACCGTTGTAAAAAAAAAAAAAAATGGCACCATTTTCTTTGAAAATTCTGGTCTTTTTTCTGCTGTAGTGAAAGGACTTGAAATATAGCAGAGAGAGGGCTCATATAGGAAATGTGACTCGTCTATGTTACAAAACTCTGCACAAGTAAGTCAAATTTAAAGACTTTTATTTTTTAAAATTGCAGTTCACACATGGCCTCGGAAGACTTGTTTGCTTTAAAAATCTGAAACATTCAAAGATTTCAGTCCCACTGGTCATGCTTCAATCTGGGGACAAAGGGTCCTTGAATCTATAGCTGGGCTCCTGTGGGCTCACAAAGTGCCTGTACTGATTGTGCAGACCGTATTTTTGGACATCATAATTTTTTCTTTTTTTCTCAGTGGAAACAAATATAAATAGAATGGAAAAAATTGAGTAGAAACTGAAACAAAAAACCTAATAAACTGTGGCTTGGAATAGCTAAACCAAAAACTGAGGAAGGAAGAGGTCAGATGGAAGATTTGAGAAGAAAGGAGCAGAAGGGTAAAATTTTTAAGAAAAGCAGGGATAAGCCTATGAACACCAGTGTGTAGTCCTCATCAGAACCTGAAATATTACCTAAAGTTTTTCAGTCCCATCATGTCTCTGCTCTCAGTATGTGTCCATGAAAGTCAAAGGCCAAGTGTTCTCCCTTTAATCCTAGTCTGCACAGGTGAGCACAACGTAAACCTGTTATTCTAGTAATTCAAGTGTTAAAGATGTGTTTAGTGAACCTTATGCTTATTGATGACACCTTTATTATAGCATTAAGAAAGACTCATTTTCAAGTGTGTGTTTTTATGTCTGATTTAACCAAGGAAATGTTACTGTGTAAACCTACCAATTCTTGATGTTGCAAAGACAAGTGTTTAAAAGAGCTCAGTGTTGCCTGCATAATTAATGACTATATTATAATGTTCATGCATAGGAGGACATTTACACTAACGTGCATAATCCTGATCTTCCATGGGGCTTTTTTGAGCACTTAACTTTGCAACTCAAAGAATATACTTTTAATGAGCAGTTTTAAGTAAAACCTGTGGTATATGCAATATCAGGAGTGGTGAATTCTTTTGAGAAGAATAATATTGAAGGTTAAGCTTCTCGGATATGTACAGTTTTCTGTATGTTTCCTGTGGAACACAGAGATAGTAATTCTGATATTTTTAAAGTATACTCATTTTTTCACACACACACACAGAGAAAGGATTCTCTTTTGATGAGATATTGTATGGTAGCTTTGAACTAGGTTTTACACCTCAGGATGTTTTCCATAGACTTTACAGGACTGCTGTCTAGAAGGGTTTTCTTAATAGAAAGAGGCAGTCTGAGGAGGTATACAATGAACTAAATCTTGTTCAATTTTTGCTTCTGCTATAATCTGTGAATTTGGGCAGCATATTTAAGTACTTAAGCAAATGCATGTATTTAAAATTATCTTTGACTTCAACATATTCTTAAGTATCTGTCAGATAGTGGCAAAATGGAGTCTTGACTATTTTGCAGTCTTCCTACTACAAAATAGGGATGGGATTTTCTAGTGTATCCTTTCCTGTTTTTCTGCAGATTATTTAGATTGTAGAAACATTTCACTTCCTTGGTGTACACCATCATCAAGCACTTATAAAGCTTTGCATACTTATGGAGTATAAGACTACAAATTTAATTCTTTAAACGTGCATTTAATATCTTACCCAGCAGCTTAAACATTCAACACTTTACATAAAAATAACGGTCATGTGATTTCTGGTAAGGTTTTAGTGAAAATTAAAATAATGTACGAAGAATGAACTGCAAAGAACAGACAGATACGTTCAGAATACTTGCTGAGAAAAATGCAAAACTGATAACAGATGCTTGTAAGAGTAATCAAACAGCAGATTCATGAGGACAAGTGTACCACCATACTTGTGATGAATATAATGAATAAAAAGGCATAAGATACCCTTGATGTATAATGAAGGATATAAACACAAAAAGAAGAAAAATGCTTACAGTGTGAATTTGCAAGTAGTAGCATAGCAAAATTAAGGATATAAACTTCCTGCTGGAAGTTGGCAGTTCAGAAGGGAAGAGATATTAACCTCAGGGCGATTTCCATCTGTTACTCCTAACTAAGTTGAACCAGCTGAAGTCAGGCAATATAATGTAAGTATATGTATAATAGATAAAATTATAACTTTACTCCTTTACACCTGTACACTGTATTATTAAAGTAGATTTTATTTTACCCAGGAGGAAAAAAAAAAACTTTTTGCTTTGTTTTTTTTCTATCTTCCACACCAACATCTATGTATTTCAAATATATCTAGTCATTAAGAAGTTGATGCTCTAATGAACTTAAATTACTGTTGCGATGAATGACAATTAAAAATCAGTGTATAACAATCAGCCATCTTTTGATTCTGATCTTGGGTGTAGCTTCTAAATGTTGCTATAAAACCAATTAGTGTAATGCCATATCTTAAACTAAAAAAAACCCCAACCCTTCTGGATTTTAGCAGAGCTAGTTTTTTTTTCTTTAATTTACTTCTGACTTTATTTTGTTTTTCAGTAAACAGGAATAGAGATGGCTGCCATTCAGAAAATGTATAGTAACAGTCCTGTACTGCTGTGCCAATGTGTAAAGGTCATGGTGTATCTGTGCTAAGAGCAAGAAACTGCTTCCAGATTTCCAAGCTTAGCTCCTCCATCCCCATACTCCCAGTGGCCCGCTTTTAGAGTGGGAGTACCATTTATTTTATAAACAAAACAAGCTTTTTTTTTTTTTTATTACCAAACCCAAAAACAGCAGTTTCAGTTCTGTATCTACAACTTTGGAAATGTGTATGAAGTAACTCAGCAGCCAGAGTATTTTTAATTGATTTAAAAATAATAATTCCAAAAGATTTTGTGTCAGGATCATTTATTTATACATATTTGTGTATATTCATACGGCCTGTGTTACCAAAGCCATGAGAATTACCTAATGAATCTAAATTATAAATATTTTTCTTTCCACTGGGAAGGGAGGCAGGTGGAAATGTGCTGCCAGAAGTACTAACCAACCCATTTGTCTTTTGGGTGTATTTGTTCAGAGGTTTCTGTTATTCTGAGGGCAGAACAGAGAAATGACACCTGGACATGCTCAGCACAAGGTGTTGAGGGCCTTCTAATACAGCATTTGCTCTGTGCTTTATAGCAACAAGCTCACAATATTCATCTGAAGGCATACACGTATTCACACACTGAACACAACGTAAAAACACTTAAGCAGTCAGATATTTATTGTTCTTTGCCCCACAAAAGACAGAGATAAGTGTCTGTTTCTCCTAAAGCTGTTTTTAGAGCCAGGTTGAAAGAAGTTACAGCAAACTGTAACTGCAGTACCCTCAGTAACCCTTGTATCCGACTGCTGGATCTGGTGGGGCTAAAATTATCACAGAGCAGCAAACTGTCTACAGAGATCTGACATATATTGGCTGATGATTTATGCTTACCTACCACAACCAGCCATAGCGTAAATTTTATTGGACTGCAAGGCTACGCTTTTCTCTCTGCATCTCGTAATAAGTCCTATCCCCCTTTAGTCAGTAGCACCCTTCAGTCTGCACGGCTTTCTGGGGAGAGTTGGTCGGCTCCCCTCTGGGTTTCACACCATGGCAAAGAGCTGCTCGGTCTTTGACGGTCTGAGGAGTCACTGATTTGGGTGTCCCGCTTGCCCTCACCATGTTACGGGTGTTCCTCTGCCTATCACTGCTCCTTCAGTCCCCTTGGTTCTCTGTGTGCAGTGATTAGTCCTTAGCAACGTAACCTAAGAGCAACTGCAAGCTGCTGTGCAAGAGAGCTGAAAACAATGTCATGTATAAAGGCCAGGAATCATCCTCTAAGCATGAAAAGGTTGTCCCTCCTGATATTATTTGCCTAAATAGTTAAATGACCTTCTACTTTTGTTTTAGTATCAAGAAAATAGCTCATATATAAAGGGCTGTCTCTTAATCCAGAAGACTAGATGAAGTCTCTTCAACCAAATTATTAGCCTGCGAGTTTGGATTGTTATATCAACAAATAAAAGAAATGAGGAATTAGAATTAGAAATCAAGCAATCAATTATTTCCTAAAAAAAATAATATTGCCCTCTTTCAACAGCATTAGATTTATTTTTGTTTGTTTGTTTTTTTATTTTGTGGTAGCAGAGGTAACACTAGTGCACTATGCATGACGGAAGCAATTAGACTAGCTACGCGGGAACCATGTCTGGAGAGTATAAAAGATCTTCACTAAAGCCTACTGAACACCATCAGGCAGGTAAGGGAAGGACTGAAATAGAAGAGCAACTTCCTTCTCTTTTCTTGAGAAAACAGTTTGACATTCAGTCTTGCAAAACTGCCTACAGAGCCTAGAAAATGGTAAATGGATTGTAGGATTCAGACTTAATGTGATAGAAGGGACTTAATCCAGTCCTGGCTTGTATGATTTTTAACATGGAAAAATTCTTTCCTCATGGGAATCCCTGCAAATTCATCATTTATATCACATACTCCAACCACAAGATCTCGTCATCTTTCTTCATTCACAGATTAAGTCCAAATCTTAGAATTCACTTAACAATTTCTATGCATTGTATGCAGCTTCAAAAGAATTAACATGAAAATTTTTTTTTAAAAAAAACTTGCAGAGAGGAAACTGAAGGAAAATGTTAAGATTTAAGAGGGTAAGACAGTCATTAATCTGAATGGATATCATGTTTTTATTAGTGAAGAGAGTCAGGATAGTCATATTTGCAGCCTTCTACTCATCCTGCCATGTTGTTTGGACAGTTTATAATGTAGGCAAGCACCCATGTTACTGTTGCAACCTATCAGTTTCCAAACGATCATAGTTTTCTTTCCAGGTGGTACTTTAGCGAATATATATCCAATAACACTTTCTTCAAGTACTGTGTTGTTTTAATGCTCTTTCTATTCAAATTATTTCCATTACACAATGGGTATTATCATTACGTCCACTCTAATGACATATAACATGATCTAAAACTACTATGATGTAAGAGGTATTAGGGGGTTTATATTCAGCATAGATTATTAATACCCTCTCAGTATGCTCAGTGGGGTGAAATCGAGGAGCAATAAATAGCAATATCTCTGGTGGCCTATATTCACATCTCATGCTGGATTCATTCCAAAGGCCAGTCCTTCATCTTACTATGAATGGTCATTTGGGCTGGAGCACTGAATATGGCCAGAATGTGAAATAATATAATGTGAAACATTGCTCTCTCATTTCAAAGCTGACTGTAGAAACAGATATGCCTTTTCCATGCCAAGCTAGTGGACCAGGAAAGGTGAGAGAAAACTTTGACCTCAACATATTAACTCAGGATTTTCAAGTAATGGTTGATTTTATGGTAGTATTCCATAAGCAAAATAGAGAAAGCATATTGGTGGTGATTACATATGCTCCAAAATTTCTTAGAGACAGCCATACCACCCAGATATAAGTACTTTTCTGCTTTGATGTACAAACTTTTCCTAAACCAAAATGCGTTTGACTAGTTTTAATCACCCAGCCCCTTCCACCAAGTCCCAATCCAAATGAGAATAATCAAAACTTATCCATCCTTATTAGCAAAAAAAAAATCCCACATCATCCTGCTACTACAGTGACGAAGTACATCAAAATAGCAACAGATTAGTATTCTCAGGCGTCCATTCTTCTCTCCCTTCATAAAGTGTTATGACAGACAAACAATGAAGTTGGCTTTATTTTCAATAGAGTATGCATTTATTTCAGTTTGACTGTTTTTCATTTGTACAACAAAAGGGAATGGTATTGAACGCTTCCTTTAAAGTATTTTATTTTATAATATAGCTTCTGCATTGTATTTAATAGCAAACCAGGGATGAGAAAAAAAAACATTAAACAGCTACATAAAACAGAAACTGGAAACTGCTGTGAAATTGTATCTAATGCAACAACTCTCCATGCATGCTAGTCACAGAACTGAGTATTAGATTGGCAGATTTGCTCTTTTCCCTCCTTAAAGGGCTGTGAGCACAGCAAGAAGTCGTCTCAATGTTTGCTCTGAGGCATAAATCACTGCAAAAACAACATCTTATTCTGATAAACTGTTTTAGCCCACAGAACTTCCTTAGGTGTCTAGAGTACCTTCTGTTTAATTGCATTTTAGTTTCTCTTTAGATAAAAGAATTTCAGGTAAAAAGACAAGAGATAGATACCCAGATTTGCTATTAATCTAGTGCTTTGGTGACCTGTGGTAACTAAGTTACTCCTGGAAAAAGGAGTGAGGGAAGCCAAGGATATACAGGACCCCACAATAATAGAGTGCATTTGTAATGTTTAATCTATTGTGTGTTGTATGCATATGCAATGTATATGTATATGTAGAAGTGTATGACTTTTTTTTATGACAAAGATACTGTGCAACATGCAGTTTACTTTTAGAAAACTGCAAATGACTGTGAATAGATGTTACTAAGCTGCTTCTAGATTGGTTTCTTTCCTGCGTTGTGATGTATGCTGCTTTCTGCATTAGTACACATCCTCAGATGTCTGGGACAACCATAATCCAGAATGCAAAATGAAAGTTACAGAAATACTACACTAGACGGGCAATGGATCTACTCCATACAGCTGTTTCTGTGTTCCTTTTTTTAAAGCCTAAATGTGATGAGGTTCAAATCCTGAGTCTGAGTTTAACTTCCCCTTCCTCATGATGACAACCACATCACTAGCTGATCATTTTCTGAATCCACGTACATGCCTGCCCCCATTTTCTCTTCCGTTCAGAGTTATACATTACTGTTTGTAATTGAGACAAAACAGATAAGAACATGGCAACATTGCTTTATGATTTAAGTGGCTACAGGTTCTAAATATTTAGGAATGAAAGTAATCCAAGACATTGCCTACCTTTATTCAGTTACGGGAGTCATTGCATTTTCAGTTATCCTAATAGTTGATTACTGGAATAAATCTCCTTGTGTTGAAGACCAAGCTATTCTTGACAAATTAATTGAATGAGTGAAACTTATTCCTTCTCAAACAAAAAATAAATTTATTACTCTCTAGAAAAAGTTATTTTTCTTTTTCTCACTGTATTTTAATTCTTGTTTTAACTTTACTAGAGAGATATTTATCTTCTATCACCCAATTATTGTTGTCATTCTGGACTGATTGTCTCATTTTTCTATGAACACCTCAGTGGTTATCTCTTGACTTGTCTTGGATGTGATACAGCCTTCTCCTGAGTGTCCTTATAATTGCTACATTTGCTGATAAAAGAATGCTATATTGGAATAGATCTACTGTCCATCCAGTTCAACACCTTTTCTACAGAAAAGCTGTTTATATTGACCAAAACTAAAGTGAATCATAGATGGTGAAACCTTTACTGCCTTAGGTGATACTGAGGTCACCTCCTTCCATGAAGATATCTTTTCAGTTCCCAGTAAGTATCAGATTAGGATTTCAGACATAAGATTTTGTCTGTTTTCAATATTTCTTCTGTTGGGGCTAATTTGTAAAGTGAAAACACAAACAATTTTCCTTATAAAGGTTTTGATTTAATTTTTTTTTTTTTAAATTTGGTACATTTGTAATTAAGCTGCAACTACACATCATTTTTGGCTCTAGCTACTCCATGAAAGAAGTTTATTAGCCCCAGGCCATCATTTGGTTGATTGTCCCCAACAGTGAATGGCTGAGGATGACCTTCCCCTCAGATTTGCCAGCTGATACACTCATTTGTTTGCTCCCTAGTCTACTTCAGGGAAAATAAGCCAGGTCAGTTTAAAACATTTAGATAGGGCCACTGCCACATTATTAATTTTGATTGAAAGTTTATGGAGTAGATCAACTGGCAGACTAGAGAGGCCATAATCTCCAGAAGGTGGGACATGACAAGATGATGGAGACCGGGACTGATACTTCTCCAGTGGTGTGCCAGAACCTGAGGAGGTCATGTCTCTGTGTGGTTAGTTGTTCTGAGATTTTTTGTTATGTTCCTTGACAGGATATTTTACTTTGGAATCTATGATGAAAGGAGATTTCTGGGCTTTCCTTCACTCTAGTTACTGGAGTTACTGGTTTCCATGCTTACATTACAGAGTTTGAAATGGCGAATTACAGAAGTACTCCATATTCGCCCACTACTCCTCACGACAGGGAAGGAAAGTTCCCATTTTCCAGGTGATGAAGGAACAGTACCACTGCTATTTTTTCAGCAATTTTTTTCTGCCTAGCATAACAGTGTGAATACATTAGTAGTCTGCAGCAGCAAGACCAGAATGTTTTTCAGCTGGGTAACCATGCCTATTGCATCACAGTTCTCTCTTTTAGTTGCTCAGCTGGTAGCAGAGCATTAACAGCAATTTACATTTCATCTCATCACTGATCGATCCCATTCACCCGGTTAACACCTCTGTCACAGAACAATGGAGGTATTCTCTAAAATACTGTTCTTGGTTCAATAGGATCGATTAAGTATAAATGCCTGTTACTGTTCTGTGTTTCAATGTGTCTGGTTAGCTGCTATATCTTAAGCTGCTTGAAATTTTATTATGCACCATCATCATTTTTTTTGCCTTTTACCTGAAAGTGAAAAATTTGGAAACCAAAAAAAAAGAAACAGATTTTATTTTATATTACTAACAATTGCTGTTAGATGGCACATTTTAATAATGACACTATTTCGTATTCTGGGGATTCATGGTGGTATTACTCAAATATACTTTGATTTTAAACCAACAGAGGTTTGAGAGACATTTCCTGTTCTTCTCCTTGTCTGTCAGAAATCAGTCAACCTGACCAGCAGCCACTTTGCCTCCCATTCTTCTGTAGGGTAGTTGTAAGATACATATATGTATAGGCTTGCATCCTGGAAAAATGAATGCATAATTATTCCTCTGTTTCTAAGGTGTCTTATGAAATTTAAATGACAGTGTGTTAGCTACAATTCTTAAGGCACTGCTCAGTGTCAGAAACATATTTATTTCAATGACCATATGGCAGCATCAGCTGAGAGTATGCCTTAAGAAGCTTTGGGCTATTGCTCTAACAACCAGTCCATGTGAGAGTGAGCTGAGTCTCAATCTTCAGTTCTGGACTTAGCATTTTAAAGTCAGAGGAAACCATACTTACCATTACCATGCCTGGGTGCCAGTATGGAAAGCAGCACATCAGGTGAAGTGTCACCCCTTCACACTTCAGATAGCCAGGAACTGTAGAAGGAACTACGCAGAAGCCAAACGCCAGGTTTTAAGGAACCTTCAGCTGAATAGAAACATTTCTAGGGAGAGGTATCTTCTGAGTAGCAGGTCACATCTGGCTTTTTGGATCTTGATTTAGCATGTAGGAATAGTACAGTTTGCCTAAGTCTTGGACTTAGGTTTTTATGTCTCTGGCAACCTCACAGCAAAAGTCCACAAAATCTTTGTTCAAGTGCCTCCTAGACTTGTAATAGTATAAAATCTTCAGGCATATATACCTTCACCAATGAAAGCATCCAGAGTTATTTTCAATGTTGTTTGAATGGTGTCTTCTGAAAGTAGCTGCACTCGGGTAACTAATGGGATCCAGAAGCTAGAGGCTCGTTGTCTGTTCTTATCCACACAGCTTCCTCTCTAGGAGCACAGGGATCTCATAGTTGTGAGAACATCACTGCCAGACAATGATGTGAACGAAGCAGAGTTAGAGGATATGCAGCTGATTTTTATATTCAGTAGCCCAGTGTTCAAATGTTGGACATTTAAGTCCAGTTCCATTCCTTGAGAATGTGGGAAGCAAATTGGTGAGCCAAAGGTGAAAGAGAAACTCTGGTTTGTGTCTCCCCAAACACAGGACCTGGCTGGAGTAGTCTCTGTCTTCTCTTTCCACACACACTGCACACTGCACAGAAAGTATTTCTAATGTTTGCCATGATCACTGTTATTCATCTCACATTTATTGTAAAGAAAGTTTCAGAGCAAAGAAAGATCTTGTCTGTCTTTTGGAGCTCTGTTTTTGTCTATCTAACCTGCCATTTGGAGCTGAGACTTGGGATAGTTGCACAGTAGCATTGACAGATCTGCTTATAGCTGAGTATCTTGCATTGAACATGTGCTCTCATTCTTTCACTTTTAATCAGCCAATAGACTGTCTTATCTCGACTGTCCAGCTGGGGTTGCTGGTATGGTTGTAACAGACATTAGCTAACTGTTCTGTAAAGCTCATGATCCATGAAACCTGAGTTTGGTGGCTTTCTACAGGGAACACCTATGACGTAGATGATGCAGATGAGACACTCATTAACAGGCAACTTGAGCAATATCTGAGAGAATTTTGTCTTTTCCTGAATACCAACTCTTCCTAGAGTATTTGTGTAACACAAAATTGTTTTGAAAGAGTTTAATGTAGGAGAAGACATGGCTTTTTCATACATTTTGATACTGCTTACAGTTTTTTATTCAGAAGGCCATTTTACAGAGACAGAAAATGGCCAAAACCTCATCTAGATGCTGCGTTTTAGAGAAACAATTGTTACATGAGAGTATGGAAAGTTATTCCAAAGCCTGACACTTTGTGTAAGTAAAAGCTTGTGTTGCTTTTAAATTGTTTTGGCCTTTTGTTTTGTGGTGGTGTTTTCTGTTGTTTTTGTTTGTTTGGCTGGTTTGGTTTGGTTTCTTCCCTGTTGGACCACTGAGAGTTGCTCTGGTATCACTCATTCTAAGCCATTTATTTGCTATTGAAAATATCAATGGACAATTTATGGAGTTAAAAACACATACTTAAGTCCTCCTCATTAATGAATGTAGCTGGAACCATATAGATAAGGTTTAATTTTTAACACATAAGTTGCCTTAATTGTCTGATCTCTACTGGGCATATTTGTGGCACTGAGAAGGTCTTCCAGCTTGGCAGCCCAATAAACTTATGGAATATTAATCAATTAGTATTGTACATAAACCCACAAATGTGTGCATTTGTTATTGCTAGCTATAATATAGATAAGTATTTATTCTACCTAAATTGTCAGTTTTGGTTTATGTCTAAAATATATTGGTCTAGTAATAATGACATTAAACATTCTTTTATCAAATTTATTGTCTAATTGTCCTATTTCACAAACTTCTCATTTCAGAAAGTCATGATAAAGACACAAACCAGGTCTAAATGTGAGCAATTTCCTATTTTGGTATGACAATTCTCTTAAGGATGTTACATTTTTTGCAGTACTGAAATAATACAGAAATGAGAAGTTGAGAAGAATCAGTAATACTCTTGACCATTTAGTGCTTTTGGAATAATATACATTTTCATCTGTTAAACTTCTTGGTTTGGAAGATCCAGGGATTTTATTTGTATTCTACATAGTGTTTGGCACAATGGGGGGAATGACCTAATCTGAGGTCTGTAAACAATGTTGGAAAGCAGGTAATTCTACTAGACAGCCATAACAAGGGAAAATTAATGAGACAACTTCACAGAGAGTAAAAGACACACAATCCAGAAAATGTACTAGTCATGAAAGTTTTTCTTTCAGGAAGCTTTCTTTTTACAAGAAGTATAACAGAATTTTTTTTGTAGCTATACACACATGAATATATTAGCAGAATTATTGTAAACTCTTGGGCTTACATATAACGCTATTTGTATGCCTTTTCCTATATACAAAACCACAGTCCTCGCCTTTCCTGGGTCCTTACACTTCCAATGGCAGGGATAAACTTTAAAGCAGCCATGAGAATTTTAATGCATGGGAGCAAAACTAAAGGAACTAAAAGGGATGGAGACTACTGAAGCTAGGGAAATTCTCTAGGTTATATGGAACATCTCTAGATCATATGGACCATTCTTATGGTCATATGGAACAGATAGGAACAACCTCACATTTGCAGGCTCTGGTCCTCATGAGGGACTTCAACCACCCTGATATCTGCTGGAGGGACAACACAGCAGGGCACAAGTAATCCAAGAGGTTCCTGCATTGGTGATAACTTCCTTCTCCAAGTGATAGAATAGCCAAGGAGAAGAGGTGCTCTGCTGGACCTCATACTCACCAATGATGATGGGCTCACTGGGGATGTGAAGATCAAAGGCAGGCTTGGCTGCAGTGACCATGAGATGGTGGAGTTCAGGTTCCTGAGTGCAGGGAGGAGGGTAAAAAACAAGATCACAACCCCAGACTTCAGGAGAGCAGACTTTGGCCTCTTCGAAGATCTGCTTGGAAGAGTCCTATGGGATAAGACCTTGGAGGGAAGAGGGGTCCAAGAAAGCTGGTCAATATTCAAGGATCACCTCCTCCAAGCTCAAGAGAGCTCCATCCTAACAAATAGGAAGTCAGGCAAAAATATCAGGAGGCCTGTGTGGATGAACAAGTTGCTCCTAGACATACTCAAACAAAAAAAAAGGAAGCATGCCAAGGGTAGAAGCAAGGACAAGTAACTTGAGAGGAATACAGAAATGTTGTCCAAACATCCAGAGTTGAAGTTCGAAAAGCTAAAGCCCAATTGGAATTGAATCTGTCCAGGGCCATCAGGGACAACAAGAAGGGCTTCTATAAGTACATGGAAGACAAAAGGAAGACTAAGGAAAATGTGGGCCCATTGCTCAATGGGGTAACGGACCTGGTTACAGAAGACATGGAAAAGGCTGAGGTACTGAATGCCTTCTTTGCCTCAGTCTTTACTAGCAAGACAAGCCTTCAGGAATCCCAGGTCCCAGAGACCAGGGGGAAGGTTGGAAGACAGAAGATGTAGTCTTGTTGGAAGAGGATCAGGTCAATGAATATGTAAGTGAATGGGACATGAATAAGTCCATGGGCCCCAATGGGATATATCCACGAGTGCTGAGGGAGCTGGCAGATGTCATTGCAAGGCCACTCTCCATAATCTTTGATCCATCATGGTGACTGGGAGAAGTGCCAGGAGACTGGAGAAAAGCAAATGTCACTGCTATTTTCAAGAAGGGCAAGAAGGAGGACCCAGGGAACTACAGGCCAGTCAGCCTCACTTCAGTCCCTGGGAAGGTGGTGTAGCAGCTCATCCTGGAAACCATTTCCAGGCACATTAAGGACAAGAAAATCATCAGCAGTAGTCAGCATGGCTTCACCGAGGGGAAGTCTGGCTTGACCATCTTGATAAACTTCTTTGATGAAGTGATTGGCCTGGTAGACAATGTGAGAGCAGTGGATGTTGTTTACCTGGACTACAGTAGGGCCTTTGACACCATCCCCTATAAGATTCTCATAAAGAAGTTGTTGATGTACGGACTGGATGAGCAGACAGTGAAGTAGACTGAAAACTGGAACCCAGAGGAGGTGGTGATCAGTGGCGCAAAGTCTAGTTGGAGGCCAGTGACTAGCAGTGTATCCCAGGGGTCAATACTGGGTCCGGTCCTGTTCAGCATCTTCATTAATGATCTGGATGATGGGGCAGAGTGTACCTTCAGAAAGTTTGCAGGTGACACCAAACTGGGAAGAGTGGCTGATATGCCAGAGGATCATGCTGTCATCCAGAGGGACCTCAACAGCTGGAGAAAGGGGCTGTAAGGAACCTCATGAAGTTCAACAAGGAGAAGTGCAAAATCCTGCACTTGGGGAAGAACAACTCCATGCACCAACATGCTGGGGGCCACTCATCTGGAAAGAAGCTTGGCAGAAAAGGACCTGGGGGTCCTGGTGGACACCGGGTTGGATATAAGCCAGCAATGTGCCCTTGCTGTAAAGAAGGCAAATGGGCCACAAGGATGATTAAGGGACAGGAGCACTCATATCATTAAGGGATATGAGGAAAGGCTGAGAGAGTTGGGACTGTTCAGCCTGGAGAAAAGAAGGCTGAGAGGGGATCTTAGCAATGTATATAAATACTTGAAGGGAGGGTGCAAAGAGGACGGAGCTAGGCTCTTTTCAGTGGTGCCCAGTGACAGGACCAGAGGCAATGGGCACAAACTTGAACAGGAGGTTCCCTCTGAACATCAGGAAACACTTTTTTACTGAGAAGGTGACTAAGCACTGGCACAGGCTGCCCAGAGAGGTGGTCAAGTCTCCCTCCTTGGAAATATTCAAAAGCCATCTGGAGATGGTCTTGGGCAACGTACTCTAGCTGGTCCTGCTTGAGCAGTGGGATTGGACAAGATGACCTCCAGAGGTCCCTTCCAACCTCAAATATTCTGTGATTCTGTGTGAGTCTGTGATTTTTTTTTTTTTTTACTTCAGTCACTGAATTGTTTGTCACAGCAAACATGGCCATCCTCACTAGCAGTTGTGTATATTAGGCTGAGTAAGCTGAAGCACAAGTAAGTGTCACTGACCGAAGATTTTAAACCAGCCCCTCTCCCCCTGCAAATACTTAAAAGTTATACAAGTTTCTACCTTCTTACAGTAAACTGAGTAACAAGGATTATTTGTTTCAGACAGCAAAGAAAAATATCCAAAAGTGAATTTAAATTCAATAACAGAATTTGATCAGCTAATTTGCTTTTAAACCCTCCCATACATGCAACCAATAATTACAACTGGTATAATTATCCAATTGTTGTTCAATATGTAGCAATCTTATTACTGTAAACAAAGCACTGTGTTAACATTAATTGCTTTTTAATGATGCCTTTTGTGCAATGGCTACAAAACATCTATACTAAAATTAACAACTTGGAAATTAATGTTCTGTGTACCTTAGTTCCACCCACTCCTTCCACCTGGCTAGTGGAGAAGTGCAAAGCACATCTGTGGCCTTTTAGTCCTCCTCATAACGTTTCAAAAATCTTTATCTATTTGTAGTTTCCCCCCCATATGAACTAGAAATATGACATCTCATCACTCTTTAAATATGTCTATTTTATCTCTTCTGTATCATTGTCATTTCAGTCATATTTTCCTGACATTGACTGTTCCTATTATCGATAAATCTTTCACACTCGTATTGTCTCTTTCATAAATACTTTGCAGTATCCATATCTAACCCTTGTAATGTTTTGGTTTTGCTTTTGTTTTTTTTTTTTTAGTTTTTTGGACTGATACCAAAACTAGTTCATTTGTTAATATGGACACTAGATGTTATTCCAGGGGGAAAAAAAATAATATTCAGAGCCATCACTTTCTGTCCTGCTGAGTATTTTCTGAACATTAGTTTATTATCCTTCCCAGCACTTGCATTTTATTTATTTCTTTCTCTCACTTCCCTTAAGCTCTTTCAAATTACCAATAGCAATGATACTCTAAACAGGAAACAATATAAGTAAATAGGTTTAATCTTTTGTGAGCTATTCATCCCCATTGTGCTAAGAACAACAGTTAACGCTAGGAGTCTGGTTCTGCAAAGTACTTGTTCAAGTTGGTAATTTAAAGGTACTTTGCTAGTTTATAGGCCATGAATATTTTGTACTTAAATAAAAATCTGGTTCACTGATCATCTTAGAGATGGTATTTTGTTCTAGAACAGAAACAAAAACACGTGGCCCCAACTCATACTACCTGAAGTCTGGAGGTGACAGAACTCTCTACAGAAATCCATGGAAGGTGAATGCAAGTATTTGCTTCACATGTCAAAAATGTTTCTTTCACCTTATTATTTACAAATTTTCTGGGGATAACAGTTATTTTTAGATATGTTTGACTGGCATAAATTTTAAAATTAGAAATAGCTTTACAGTTGCTTGAAGTACTATTCTAGGAAAAGGGCATGTTTCCTCTTGATTGCAGCATTACCACAGTTACTCATTTACTCTCTTGCTGTTGTTCAGATACACATATAACAAATCACTGGTTTTCCCTGAACTCTTTAGTAAAGACAATATAAAGCTAGCATTTTCCTAGTCTATTTAATTATGTATCTTTCCACACTGTTGTCCAGGTTTGGCCTTTTCTCTCCATTTGTCCCAATCAACTTTAAACACTTAACTGTGTCACTTATACTATACACCTTAACCTGAGGTTCACTTCACAAGCACTGCAGAGAAGGAGGTGCCTTCAGAGGAGAGCTTCACTGAGCTGTGGGAGTGCTGACTGCCCACATAAGTTGTAGGTAGAAGTGAATTTTCTATTTATGATGTGGTTCATCAAAGGGTCTGAAGCCCAATTAGATCAGTTTGGCCCCAGAGTGTGAAAAAACACAGAGTTAAACACAAAGTTAACATTGTGGTTACTGTAGTTAACCAGAGTGGGTGAGGGAAAGAATACTACTTCCCTGCATAAAAGTCTTGGAGTTTGAAATTTAACATTCCCTAAAGGTTAACTTCAATGTTGAAAATTTCCCTAAGCTTCTCTAGTAAATTGAGACAACTAAGGTCCTCTAAAGGGTGGGATGAAAAGTCACTGTCATAAAATGCATACGTACCCCCAGTAAACATTCAGAGAACTGAGAGGCTCGTTTCTCTAGTTGTGTGGAAATAACTCTTAACCTCATTCTGTTGTATGCTGACAGTTGTAATCGTGACTCTTCCAGTGAATCTGAAATTGTAATTTTGGCTTTGTTTTGTCTTTATTGATAAGATTTTTTAAAAATAAATCCTGGATTAAAAGAAATGTAATCTATACGTACTCATGGACTATTTCAATTCCTTTTAGCTGCTGTATAACTCTGAAAAACAACTTTTCTGGAAATTTTCAACAAGTTTTACTGATTTCAATCAGTTTTACTGATTACATTGTCATGTATATATAGATTTAAGGAATCCTGTCAAAGACAAGTACTGACATTGCCTTTGAAATGTACTTCAGTATAGTTCTAAAGTCCACCTTTAAGGTATGGGAAACAGGATCATACGTTTAGTTAATTCATGGTTGGAGTGTACCAATAATCCTGACATTGCATTCAGTGTGAAAGAGACACTTCTGAGTCAGATAGGTAACAATTACTGTTATCGCTGATATGTGCTAAATGCAAACCATTTGACCTATGGAGAAAAACTTAATACTGTTTCTAACTCAGAATTCTAAATGAGAAAAATAATAAGTAAATAAATAAACAAAAACTTCACCCAAAACCTGTTTTGAAGTCACTTTTATTTAAGGGGATTTAAATGAAAAGTGTTGTGTCTTTAACTTTCAGATACAACTCTGCAGAATGGTAGTCATATCCATGAAACACATATGCCACCAATAAAAGGCACTCCTGGAAAGAAAATTTTTTAAAATCACAAGTTTTCTGAAGTAACAGTAACAAAGGGTCGCCAGGGTTCCTGGAGTGACAGCCACTTCATTTCTATTTGTGAAATTTAACAATAGGAGATATACAGAACACAACCTGGCATTATTTTTGAACTACAGATTATATTGTACATTCTATATTTTTAATTGTATAGAATATATTCTCACACATGAACATGTTCCTCTCATATTTAGTCAGACAAAGCTATGCAGTGTGTTTGATCCCAGAACAATATAACACATTACATTAAACAATGGCATGATCATGGTAGCTTTTGTTGGGATTGGTTGCTGTTTCTGTGTAAACAGTACACTTGAGCCTGTGGCTGTTCTACACAATCAGAGAAATACTGTTGTAGAGAAATACTGTTGTAAAGCACAGACTTTTCCTTAAACTAGATATCTTTTTGGTTTAGTCAATTCCGATGAAAAGAATTGTTTTTCGTTGAGCTTTAAACTTTGGTGGAAAATTGATGTGGTCAGCAAAACTGAGTTTTATCACATAACATTCTGATTACAGCAATTAGCATTATTCAAAATAGATGTAGTACCTAGTCAATAGATGACAAAGTGATAACTGATGTAATCGCTAGTAGGAAATCACAGAATGAATATATAGCCTCAAGAATTAATCCTCAATCCAATGCAACTCAATGTCTCCATCAGAGACAATTCTCTATCAAGGTTTATAGACAACCAAGGACTGGTGAAGTGATAGATAATAACAGGGGTCATTTTTAAACTGAGCCAAAACATTTTTAAGAGGGTCACAGTCAAAGAGGAATAATGGGCTCTGACAGCTACCATTTGTTCTAGAGTCAGATGAAAAGACATAAATATGGAGGGACAAAAGATTATTGAATGGGAACTGCATCCAGGGAAGAAGCAATGACCTTGACAAAGATTTAGTGTTTGGCCATGCTGCAGAACCATCTGACCATGAATTTTCAAAATCATTAAAAAATCAAGGGCTAAAATTGAAAGTAGACAAATTCAAAAGGGAAGAAAGACATATTTTAACAGTGGTTAACCTTTTGAAAAACTTCCCTGGAGAAGTGGTGGAGGCACCTTCATAAAAGTTTTTGAGCTAAGACCATCTTTGTAAAATCTGTACTTATTCATCCAAAAATTATTGGATTCAATGAAGGTATTGCAAGGTGAAAGTTTATAGTTGATTTTATATAGGAGCTTCAAACAGAAGTTCATTAAGGTTCATTTTAGCCTTAAAATTGGCAGAAGGAGAAAAAAGAAAAAAAAGGACCTACATCATAATCTGGACTTAGAATGTCTGTTGAAGCTGCTTTTCAAAAGAAAAACAAGCTTTAGATCATGCAGAGTTCCTCCCCTCTCCCCCAAAATACTGGCTCTATCTTACACACTTTTTGGAAAAAAACAAAACAAAACAAAACAAAAAAAACAAGTGGATGTTATTTTAGATAATCATCATGTTTTTCATGTTAGTTTTCTAGGAAAACATCTTGTTTTCAGTATAGTGAAACTCTAAGTGACTGTGTTCAAGACTACTCTAAGAAAGCCACCAGAGCAAAGTGTATACATGACGAAGATGCAGTAAAAATATCAGGGTAGAGAAAATGATACAAGAATGGGGATAAAACAGCTAAGAGAACGATAATATAATCGAAGGCAATTAATGAGAGTAGACTTCAGTATCAGTGCTTCCTCTCATGTGTGTTTCCCCCCGTCCTTAGTGAGTCATATCCACTCTAGAGAGCAGTAAGTAGGAACATAGCAAGACACCCTGGCTCTTTATTCAGCTTGTATTACAGGAAGCCTTACTGCTCAAATAGATGATTTCTCAGAATACTGTTTGTGAATATAGGTTAATAAATGGGCTAGCCAAATTAGGACTTTTGTCCGTTACAGACAAAAGGAATAGAGAGACAGCAACAACGTCCTTCTCCCATATACCTAGTCTCTTTTCCTGTTTTTTCCCCATTCTTTTTGATGTTATTGGTTAGCTACAAAAATCCACCTTTCCTCCTTCAGTGTGACTTTCAGATTTACAGAGAATCTATTTTAAAACCCTGCTTTAATTAGGTATTGGTTAATTAATCTTTAAAGCTCCTATGTAACTAATCCTTCATTAAAAAATCCCTATGAAAAATATGCACATTTTTGTTATGTATATTTTACGCTATCTTCTCTTCTTTTCCTTGCCACATCTCATTCCAGTAGCAAAACAAGACCAAGATATCCTGGGTTCAAAAAGCCAAATGAATTTTTAAGAAATGCTTCAGAATACCATGGGTGAAACCCTGGCCATGCTGAGATCAGTATGCATTTGCTACTGATTTACTGGGGCCAGGTTTTCAAACCAGAACTTCCAAAAGGGTTCTAGTGCTATCAAAATTCTACAAAACTTCTTAGTTTCAGCTGAGAAATGACTTATGAGTTAAATTTATGTGATAAGAACATCAGATTTATAATAAGGAAGGCAGCTTCAGCTTTTGGTATGTATCTCCTGTCCTAATTCTCTAGTATTCCATAAAGTAGCTTGATTTATCTATTAATAAACAGGAGAAAAAAAATGGCAGAACAGATGACACTTTTAAGTCACATATAGTATGTCCATCACCAGGAGAATTGCACATTGAATGCTTGTATATACAATAATGAGACTCACTCTTAATCAGATAATTACATTGGTGCATGAAGATTGCATGGAATACAAATGCAGCATGCCAAGAGATCTGTCTTAGCAGAAAATCTCTGATAACCTCAGTGGTTGTGTTTATTGCCGTACTGTAAAAGCAACTTCTATGTATGTGCTGCATGTCTGTGTCAGAGTGACAGCTTTAAGAGATCATCTTTCTAAATAAGTAGAATATAAAAACATGCCAAGCACATATTATACTAGACAAATACATTTTCTTCTTTCTACTGAAATTTTGTATCTAGGCAAAAATATTTGCATGGCTCAAATAAAAAAAAAGCTCAAATATAACAGCGTGATTTACAACTTGTGAAAAACCATACATAAGAGAGAAATAAAATAAAAGGCAATAAACAAATAACATGTAAGAAAAACTTACAGGAGGTTACAATTATAGTAGCCTTGATTGTTAATTTTATGCAGCATTGCTATAGATGGAGGATGAGGTGAGAACACAAGGATGCAAGAGAAGAATTTCCCAGAATGGGTGGCTACAATTACTTAGCAGCTAAATTATTATTTCATGTGTATATGCAGTTACCCACATGACATATATGGAATTTTTACATTATGATATATTGATACTGAAATACTTAGGAGCATTAATATTACATGTTCAGCAAGGGAGGCAAGGAGTTTTCTATAGGGTGATAGTCAAAATCAGAGCAAACAGCAATATAATATAAACAAGAATACTCAAAATTATGATTGACCATATCATTAGTTTAAAACCTGTCACTATTTCTAGTAAGGTGATCCCACTAAATCTGGAAGACAAGAATAAAGAGCTTTAAAAAATCATAGTAAGAAGGAGAATGGGAAATGAGTTGTCAGAAACTATCTGGAGAGAAAGGTTGACAGAGAGAAGGACTGCAGAAGTCTCAGTAGGGTTTTTCCAGGAAGAGATAAACCTTAGGGAAGAGTGAATATATGTGTACAGTCTAGATTTTTGTTGTCTGCATGCTTGCTTTGAGAGCCCAAAGTCCTTTGTTTTACATAAACTGTTATTTCCTTTAGGAGACTGCACTGTCAAGAGACCTCATTGCTGTTTCCCAGAGGGAAAAGAATCACAGGACTGGAGCTAAGGCAGACTACGGAGCTATAACTGCAGGGCTGAGCACCACTATTACCCTGATATTACCCTGATAGCATAAAATATTACCCTGGCAGCTGATACTCAGGAAACAAGCACAGAGACCTGAAGGACTACAGCTTAGCCTTTCATCAGAGGTGGTGACTTAGAGCCTGAGATCATGAGAGTATCATATTTGCAGCTCCTAAAGAAACTGATTAAATACACACTTCCAAGACATCTTGCACATGTATGTCAAAATAATATGGGGAATGACACCTTCAGTTTCAGCAGTCCTCATTTAACAGGTTGTTTTTTTGAGCAAGGTGCATAATCAAATGTTGTATTTTCCAAAAATCTCATCTTAAGGATTTTTCTGTGTTCATTAAAGAGCTACAACTAGAAAGGCATATGCTAACTAGGACTATTTGGTAATTTGAAAAAGTAACTTGAGTATCATCCTTTGATTAAGGACAATAGATTCTTTAGATAATTGCCTATGTAAGGTGCATCTGTATTTTGTAAGCATTATTGATGTTGTGCAGTTATTGCACTCCTTCGCTTTGATTTAGTGCTCATCTTGACACCAGCCAAGTCTATTTCAAGATAGGGTATCTTGTGAACAATGATCAAAGTGTAAATTTATGCAAATTCAATGCTTCACCTTAATTACCTTGATGGCGCTTGTCAGCAGCCTTTTCCATGCTTTCACTGATTAGCAAGCTATCACAAATAATTATTATTTCATCTGCAATTACAATGATGCTGTGCCTTGGCTTATTGCCCAGCCACTGTATTGCATCCCACCCCTCAGCCTGCTCTTCTGGAGTTATGCCACACTACACATCATGAATTAGCATCCCTATGTTATTCAATCAATCACCATAAACTCCTGAACTTTATGATCCCATAAGGCAGATTCTCTCTAAACTTCTACAAGTAGGATTACTACATAAAACTGTTAAATATAGCCTCAGAAAAGTGCAAGGGCAAAAAGGGGCCGTTTTCTCCATAACCATTTTGCATCATCCCCACTTTCTCTTCAAAAAACCCTTTCTCTTCTCTCCTCACCTTTTTTTCCTCAGAGTACTTTACTTCAGCAAGTCAAATGCTGCTACTGTTGACAACTGATATATGAACTTTAGAGGTTAACAAATTGCTTCCAGGCAGCCCAAGATTATCATTGTCAAGAGGACTCTACAGCACAGGAATGGATTCGATTCCATAGTGTTGGAGGCTTTGAGTAAACTCCAATACCAGGTGCAAGCAAAGAACAACTCAGGAAGTAAATAAGTATCTGCTTGTTCCTTTTCCCAGTTGAGTAATGGAGCAGAAAAACTAACATAACTGAGACCTGCCCCCATTTCAAATAAACAGTTTATTTGTCATTACACTGGATATGCTTGCATGTATTGAGAAGGGCATGAAGAATGTGGGGAAGTGAACGGCTGGCTGGGTTTCTTTATGAATACTTATACACCATCTTAAATCACTAGCTATGGCTAACACACAAAAAGAAAGCAAATATAAAAGAAAAAAAGCAATTACATAGCAACATATGGTCAAATATGTAATCTCTTAAAACTGGGTTAAAAAAGAAAAAATATTGGAAGAGAAGCACGAAGTGATGTTTCCATACTTTAACGAGAAAACAGTGTTTATTGACTCTTCAAGGTCAGAAGAAAAACACCTGAAACATAAATAAATATTCTAGCTGCACAAACCTGTTCTAAGAAAAGGAAGCTGAGGATGATACAGAGAAACTGGAGTTAGTAGCAGCCATCAGCTCTAAAATAATAAACGGCAACTAGCTGTAAAACATAAACCCAACATTCCATAAATTAAAAGATACTGTCCTGGTTTCAGCAGGGATAGAGTTAATTTCCTTCCTAGTAGCTGGTACAGTGCTGTGTTTTGGATTTAGGATGAGAACAATGTTGGTAACACAGCAATGGTTTAGTTGTTGCTAGGTAATGCTTACACTAGCCAAGGACTTTTTAGTTTTCCATGCTCTACCGACTGAGAAGGCTGGAGGTGCACAAGAAGCTGGGAGGGGGCACAGCCAAACTGGCCAAAGGGACATTCCATACCATGTGACGTCATGCTCAGTACATAAACTGGGGAAAGCTGGCTGGGGGGGCCGCTGCTCAGGGACTGGCTGGGCATCGGTCGGCGGGTGGTGAGCAATTGTACTGTGCATCACTTGCTTTGTGTATTATTATTATTATTATCATCATATTATTATTATTTTATTTCAATTATTAAACTGTTTTTATCTCAACCCACGAGTTTTTCTCACTTGTGCTTTTCCAATTCTCTCCCCCATCCCACCGGGTGGGGGGGCAGTGAGCAAGCGGCTGCGTGGTGCTTAGTTGCCGACTGAGGTTAAACCACAACAGATACATTTTTAAGTAGTCCCTGGAACATGACACAGGAGCTGAAGCAATACTCTAGAATTACTAACTTTATAATTATTAGACCAAAGGAAAGAACTTTAATTGAACCTGCCATAAATTAAAGGGGAAACATTCCAACTTAAACCAGAAACATCTGCAAGATATTAAAACACATTGCTTACTACCACACATTTTGAAACTACAAATCAATGTCCCAGAATAACAAACTCAGATCACAGGATAGAAGAGCCAGCATCAATTTAATCTAGAAAATTTGCAAAGAACACAAATCTGATCTAGGCTTAAGTAACTGACTCGCACCCTGTGTTGTAAATAGTTAAATATCAACGTCCTAAACTGCATGTTAAATCCCTTCCCAAAAGCCTATTGGATTAAGTCAATACCTGTAATGAACCAGATTCTAGTGGGTGGATATATGTATTTGCTGCTCCCACAGTCCAATTTAGTGAAAGGCTCAAAGCAGGCAAAGAGTCTCAAATATTAACCTAAATTATGAGTAGAAATAGGAAGACACAAAACCCCACGTATATAGTCCTCCGTAAGTAGTGATCATGTAACTAGGAAAGCCCAGAAGAGACTGGAATGAAAGGAATCATTATACTCCAATATCTAAAAATCCTTGTATGTGGCAAAGTGGTACTCTCAAATTATTGGCTTGTAGGAAGCCACCAACCATTACACACCTACACTCACAACAAGAGAGAATGGTAGCAAAACACACATTGTGTTATGTAGCAAACTGCTTCCACATTATGAATTGAAAACAGTAATAAATAAAGATTACCATCCCAAATATGTTGTATTGTCTCATCATTGTGAAGCCACATCAAATTATTATTTGAACGGCTTTCTTCTATACCTTGGAAACTCCCTGGAGTCATGCTGGAAAGTATTTATGGGTATTTATGGAGTTGCAGAAGAAAAAAAAAAAGAAGTGGCAATCCATTTCTTTTCCTACCACTGGGAAAACTTGACAGGATTTCCCTTTCACTGATGGACAGAGGAATCCTTCCTAATGTTAAAGTGCTCCTGAATTAGTGAGCTGAACTAGAATGCACCAGTACTTGAGATTTGTTTTGCGTAGCTGAAAATGCAGCTATGCATGTTTGAAACGCTTTACTAAAAGATCAGTAATTTTACTTCATATCCTAAAACTGTAGAATTTTGAAATAGAAAAGAACTATATAATCTAATTAACCTCATTCTGAAGTTTTCTCAATTGTACATTAACCGGGACTTTGGTCAGCCTGCCTTTAAATGTATTAATGAGGTTATTTGCTGGGTTGGAAAATATTCCACAACCTGCCAGAACACAGGCAGGAAGTTGTTCCAGTTATTTGCACTTCAATTATGTCATCTCACTTCTTCACTGTTATGGCCTATTGACTGCCATGAAGCTAAACATGCAGGTGCTGAGTATTATTGTAATGCAGTAAGCATGTGTTGTAGATGTTGCTGAAATTTTTTCATCACCCTTGGGCAAACTGAAGTGTTTGCAGCTCAAGTGTTGCATGCGGGTGATTTTACATGCCACGGAACGAGATGCACACTGCTAAACTGCTTTGCCCCACTAGGTTTGATTTGTAAACCATCACTACTGACTGATGTTCTTTGCAATCTCTAGTACTATACCAGTGAAGACCTTTTATTAAAAGACTATGTAGATTAATACTTGGTGTGGAGCGTATTGATGATGTAACAATTTGTACATAATAAACGTGAGTGAGCATTTGCTAATGGAATAATTTATTCTATTGGTGAAAGACTGCTTCTGACTAAATCTATTTCATATAAATCTGTTCACTAAATCTGCTTTTGACTATCATTTGCTCATTGTCCAAGTGCAGAAACCCTATCATTAAAAACCTAGGAGTTAATGTATCCTCTCTGTCATATGTTTATACTCATGGGATTTTATCTGTGGTTCACCTGCAGCTTGACATGGTACTGTATAAACCAATTTTGTATTCTGTAAGCTTCACATTTACCTCAAAACTACAGTAGCAACACATTATTTGTGAATTTACTGTTGCATTTGTCTTTGACTTACTGTCTTTATCTTCCCTCAGCACCTGAAGAATTTTTCTTATTAATTACTTTCCACCTGAAAATAACTGAAGTATGATACAATTCAACCTGCTTCAAAGAGAAAAAAATAGAATTTAAACTGAATAAACATAAACATCCTGCCATCTAACACTGGTACAAATAAAGACGACCTGGAAACTTGAAGACAAAATGAAGAAGCATCCTTCCACCATGTCTGTAAAGTTCTGTCCACCTCTTGCTTCCTTTATCACACAACCTTCAGAGTCCTCAGTCAGCGGCATTCAATAATTTTTATTAACTTGTTCCTCTGCCTCATTGGCTAGTTTTAAAATCCATTATTAATACAATATTTGACCAATGTAGTTCATTAAACAATTAATATTTCCCTCATATGCCCTGCACAGGCTGCAAGGCTACGTCTATTCTACGACACTAGCTTAGAGCTGACTGTGGCACACTGCTGTGTGCTGAAGCCCAATCCACTGACCACCTGCACTGAACGTCTACCTACCTCCAAACCTGGACCAAATGTGAAGCAAAGGAACAGGCTACACAGGAGGGGACTTAGGCAGGGGAGCGTTGCGAATAGGTCAGAGGAAAGACTTATGCACAGCCCATGCCTCTGTTGGCAGAGCTTGCTGGAGCCATCCCTCTCTCCAAAATCAAGCCTGAGTTTGAGCCTGTATAACAAAAGCAGGGCAGACAAAACCTCGGTCAACCCTTTTTCATCATCCCTCTATAGAAAGTGGCATCTTCAGTTTCGGATGTTCTAGAAGCAGTTTCAGATCAGCTTTAAAGGGCTTTAATTCTGCCCAGTCAATCTGTAGATAAGGTTGTCGGAGCAGATTCTCCATGTTCCCCTGGCAAGTTGTTTGACTAGAAACACAGATAAAATCTATTCATACACCTAGTGCAAAAAAGTTCAGAAAAAAAACCCAAAAAAACCCCTCAGAATCATAACACAGATATCCAGAAATAGCCATCTGTCACAAACAGCTACTGGCAGCAACAAGAACAACATTGAACCTGAATTTCTGTTATCACTTCATTTTGCTGTTCTATCACAAGCACACCCTCTAGCATAGGTGCCTTGTGATGCTAGCCATATTCATTAGGAAACCAAAATGTTCAAAGTCAACCTTAACAACAGCCATAGACAGGCAGCTGCTTTCTACTGAATGTTAAATTTGCTCTGAGATTATTTCCATGAAATTGTATCAGAACAAATGTATTCTTTTAATAACTTAGACATTCAAGACCCTCACGGATCTCTTCCTAGAGGGACTACAGAGCGTAGATGGCATCCAGGGAAAAAAAAAAAAGCCATGGAAACAGTTTACAAGATTTCTTGTAAATGCTTAGCAAACCAAAATGTAGCCTAGGATAACTTTGCTGCATGATTCACAACAGTATACCTGACCATTTTGCAGATTGGACCGTCTGACTCCCAGAGGTCCTGCACCATTCTCTGAGTCTGTGAAATACCAGAACACTAATATGTAAGTGCTCTCATGAGTGTGAGAAAGAATTAAATTCAAATTCCTGCAGATTTTTTACTTGGATCATGAACTTTGATTGAAGCTTTCCTATGGCTGGGGCATCTGTAAGATCTCCTCTCCATGTGAGTTCCCTGAGCTGTTCAACAACATAAGAGTTTCCACCGTAATGTCTCCCTCAGAGCAAGCAGAGGAGATGTGTTTCCTCAGCGTGGCTGCCTATTTCACTAGATGTTTCTCAGTGTAATTCCTAATGTGAAGCTTCTGTTGGGTTTATTTGGATATTATCAGGTTCGACAGTTGGCCTACCCAAAGATGCATCAACTTCCTCCCTCTTTCCCCTGAAATGCCGACCTCTCCTGATCACATAAACCTCATTCTCTTGGGAAGACTGGATAAAAATGAAAGGGAAATAAGAGAACCTATTCAAAATTATCTTTCATAAATTAGTCTTAAGAGAGATAATGGTGCTGTCTAAATTGCTTTTTATTGCCTACTGCACCTCATGCCCAGGAATGGGAACTTGAAAATTTAAAATTACTAAGGGTCGTCTTATTAACTGGCAAGCAGGTGGCAATGGAGTAGAATAGTTTATGTTTTGTTATAGCTCTAATCAATAATTAATTTGAATTAATTCAGGGCAGAAGGCAATACCCATTTATTTTGTTCAGTATTTGACTAACTGTTTTTTACTTGGTTCTCATTTTGTGTTTTAATTGTTCATAATCAGAGCACTTAGTTGTCAGGATGACAGGTGGTTATAGAAACAAGAAAATTAAATAAATAAACCAGTCAGTTGGGCTTATCTGTACATCCCTGGGATATCTGGCCTCAGAAAGTTCTCCCTTCTCCAGCACAAAGAACCTGGAAAGATGCAGTCCAGAACAGGCACAGTGTACATTGTTTCTCAGAACTACTGTTTCACACTACCTGCAAAATCTGCTTTATCTTTATCCAAAGTTTGAGGCTTTTCTTTAAAATAACAAGTGGCAGAGTAACAAGAATAGAATGAAAATGAAAGACAGGATTCTCACATAATCCAGGCTTTTGACCTGTAGTATTTCTTAATTTTCTTCAAAATGGGGTTTTCCAGCCTCACCAAGTCAAGGGCTTTTTAGTATAAAGGAAGGGAGAGGAGGACTTTTGTTTCTCAGAGACCTTCATTCTAGTGGAAGGGGAAGAATTACTCTCCTTTCAACATAGCTTCTGAAATGGAAATGTAAACATTGGACAGGGACTTTGAAGACTGAAAAATCTATGTCAACACCTCCTTAGAGTTTATTGAATTTGAATAGTCTCAGTCAAATATTTTCAATTTGATGAATGATAAGGATGTTCACTCAGAGTTGGTTTTGGTACATTCTACTGGGACTGATGCTGTTCTTATTAGATGTATGTTATCTTTATTCCAAGTTTTTGAAGGACAGGAAAAATTTTAGTACTAGGTACACTAGGTATAAGTTAGTATAATTGTTGACTAAGTAGACTATATTGAAGAAAAATGTATTTTCTCCACCCATATGCTCCTACAGGTATTTGCATTCATATTGCGGTAACATTTATGGAGATTGGGACTCCATTGTGTTACATAGCACAAGTGTGCATATTTAGAAACATCATTTTATAAGATAAGAAGAAACCATTTATACTAGTATCAATAGAGTATTACAGGAAATTACTTCTTTTGCTTCTGAGATGGCCACCTCAGCAGAAGTGTATCAGAAAGAACAGATAGGAACATGTATACAACCTTTCTGGAATCTGACCAAGCCATAATACAAATAACCATCTCCCTGCAGACTGAACTCATCTGTTACCCTTCTGCTCCATAGCACAGTACCTGCTATAGGTACCTTATTATGAAAGGCACCTTATTATGAAAACTCTGTTCCATGTCTGACAAGCAGAAACAAGGAAGTTCTGGTTTAGCATGCTGGAATTTGTAAGTGACCGTTCCTATGGGAGTCTGAAAGTCTCTTCACCAAGTGTATTTGTGTGCTTATTAATTATACTACTGAGGCAATCTGTGTTGAACATAAATTCATGGCATGCTAACTATTATAACAATCATTAAAACACCATTTAAAAAAAACCCCAACATTATAAGGCATATTTGTCAATAGAACAAGCAATAAAAAGTCTGTCTCATGCAGTTTAGCAGTTGTGAAGTGGTAATGAACGGCATGTTATAAACTACTAATTCAGAGACTGTAGTAAAAAGTACTTTAACATCAGTAACTTTCAACCACTGGAACACTGGTCAGATTATAACATTTTATTAAATAAAAAGAAATTAATACATAAAGATCAACAGATAAGGTAGATGTTAAATCTATCTTTACTGACTTTTAAAGTAGAAGAACTGTTTAAAGATCAATGCAAATGTAGAAAATCTCCAACATCACAATCATATCTACCATTAAAATGATCTTTTGTACAGAGACATCACTACCAACTATGTCTTCATCTGAATACATTAACATGCCTGAAAATTTATAACTTTAGCATATTGTGGTCAGACATTTTTTCCCTTAAAATATAAAATAACACTTTTTTTTCTATTTCTTCCATGGATTTAGTATAGCTTTAACCTTCAGACATTTTTTTCTTTGGAAGTTACCATGTAATCTTAAAAAGATTTTGTGGATAAATGAATTGAAATAAAATAAGGTGAGTGTAACTAAACAGAAAGAAATCTCAAGATTTCAGGCTGTAAATACTACATTAAGAATCAACAGACAGTAAAGATCCTACAGCCTAGATTTGTCCTCAAATTCACTGAGATGTTTTATTTTCTACTTATACATTTAGACTCTGTGAATAGAAAATATACCCACATGACCCTATTTTATTTTATTTTATATAGTTGCACAAGTGAGAATGAGAGAAGAATTGAAAGATAGTGGGGTTCAACAGGTGGTCTATAACTTGAATTGAACTAAGATCCTGTAATAGTATAGTTGGGTTTATGGCATTTGCCATGATGTGTTTTGTTTTGTGTTTTTTTTAAGAGCTAGGTCTTGAAAATATACTTATTTAGCATATCACTAGTATAGTCTGTTTTATCTTTGTGTTTTTCTTTCTTAAATGCATTGATTCCTCAGGTATGCTGCTGTCTACAGGTAAGACCCACTTGTACAAACAAACCATTATGCAGTGGCCATAAAGGAAAGTGCATTTTGCACCCCCAGAGATTGTTAATACTTGCAAAATCTTTATGCTTACGCTCACACAACAGCATACTCCTCTCAGGAATGTAATCTAATGTCATCTTTGATTGAAGTTTAAATGTTTTCACTTCCACTGTCTCTCCCTTCTACTTCTCTCCTAGATGTTTGTGAAAGGCTCAGGCAGGAAGGGGTTCTTGAAACATTTTACAGTAGTTGGGGGTATGCTTTTTAAGGCAGTTGTAGACTGTAATGCTTTCTAAATGCTTATTATCTTAAAAAAACCCTACATTTTTCATCTTTAAAGCAAACCAAAAAAAGGCC
>NW_008825619.1:2615757-2616305 GCF_000699105.1 Pygoscelis adeliae | reverse complement strand
GATGATAGATTTTTCACTTTCTGCTTAGATAGTCAACACAGTGACATATACTATTTGGATTGAAATTCATGGTGTGTTATTCAGGAGCTGAAGCTGATTTCTTAAAAGGATTTCTTTGCAGCCATAGCTGCTTATAGCACTGAAATTACCTGTCCAAATGCTGCTTGCACATGGCATGGAGAGACTTGACTTAGTGAATCATCGTGAACAGGGTAGAGTTGCAGCTCTAAGACACCTTGGAAAGGGATCTTGGCACACAGGAAGATGAAATGGGATAGAAAACAAGTGATTAAGTGTGTAAGTTGCCGTGCACAAGTCCTGGTAGGTCTATACATCCAGAGAACAAAACTGATGATGAAGATGAGATTTTCCACAGACACTGTGGAGGCAGTTTAGAAAGTATCATATAACCAGCATTGAGGACCACAGAAGAACAACAGCTAAATGTTGCTTGCTTGCAAAGAGTAATAACAGGCATTTCTTGCATTATAATCTTCAGTATTTATGTTGTATATGCTATTATAGAATCATAGAATCATAGAATAGTT
>NW_008825619.1:2599876-2615344 GCF_000699105.1 Pygoscelis adeliae | reverse complement strand
CATAGAATCATAGAATAGCTGGACGCAGTACTCCAGGAGGGATCTCACCAGAGCAGAGGAGAGGGGCAGAATGACCTCCCTCGACCTGCTGGCCACGCTTCTTTTGATGCAGCTATAGGCTAAGTTGGCTTGCATGTCTTCTTAGAGCTGATGCCACTTACAAGAAAATAATTAATATTGATAAGTCATTTTGCACTGGAAGGTACAACTCTCAGTTTGGGCATTAGGAAAGAACACACCACTAAAACCCATTGCTACTGAAAAAAAGTGAATTATGGCAACCTTAAATTATAAATGGCTTCAGGAGGTGAATGCAAATAATTTCTAGCCAACCACATGTTATCAGTATTTCAATACAATTTTCTTTCTCTTAATCTTTCTAAACACTGGAGATCTCAGTTATGTACCCTAGAGTCCAGATTAAGGCTGTCACCTGTTCAAAACCTACTGAACAATCAAATCATATATTTTATCATTTCATGGGAAAACAATAAAAGTAGATGTGCTTTCTATTACATATCAACACATATTTTCTGTTGCACAACAAAATGAAACCCAGGACTGAGATTGTTTCTCACTTACAAACAAAATATCCAGTTTCTGTTATTAAAGAGAAAGGATAACATTGAATATTTTTCATCTTGCTGTCCTCAGGGTAGCAGATATGAAAGGGCAACATTAAAATCACTTTCTAATAAAAAGATGATAAAATAGTCCATAAAAATGGAAATCAGTGAAGGCCAGAGCACTGATTCTACCCCGATGGTTTCTTTGAGCACATAACACCTCGGCATCTACACAAAGTTTTAAAATCTTCACAGAGCTCAGAAGAGAGTTCTTGATTATTTATTTAACTAGGAACACAGGCCTGGGAGGTGCCATCCTAAACCAGTGACTCTAGTCCTCTGTGATCCCTGACCAGAGGTTAGTAGGATAACTGCTTCACACACCTTGGGCCAGGGAGCTCCTCCCCTCCTGTAGTAAACAAAAGCCTTACAACATAAGAGCAAAAGCCAAAGCTGAAATGTGCCCTGGAAAGAAAATAGGAGAGACTGAAGACCATCTGTTTCACAGCCAGGTCGTCAGATGATTCCAGGAAATATATCACTGCAAAGAAAGGCAGACTTCTTCCAAAAAATAATCCCTGCAGGTTTTGTCACTCTGATCTGGGAGAACATCCCCTCTCTGCCTCACATCTGGAGAATGGATAAGCAACTGGCAACAGACTATCTGGAAGTGGGATAGTATTTAATCATGTTTAATTAATTCTTATCTAATTTTTCAGTGAAGGACAAGAATAGATCTTACAAGTTGGGAAAAAACTGTCCTTTCACCAGCTGTCTCTTTTAAGAAGTAGTGACTCATTATCAGTGTAACTATTCTACATGGTGGTCAGAGACACAGTATCACCATTCAAAGGCTGTGTCACATAGGGTTAGACTACTTCTTAGCAATCTTTATATCTGGAAATATTTTTACGTTTAAAATCAGAGATTGCATGACTGCTTCAGGGGTAGTGGTCAGATTTCTAAAAGTAGACATCGGCTTGCCATTGCGAAGTTCAAACTATTAAATAGAGACATTACTTTCAGAAGACTGTTCCATGCTCCATATTGAAATGCATTGATCTTAGTCTGGTTTTCAGTGGCCCAATTTTCCACATCAGAAAATTAATAAAAAAATAAAAGAAAATACTATAACAGTTTGCATTTGTTAACAACTTTGTTGGCTTTCTCAGTACCAAAGGGAAAGAAGACAGAATGGGACTGAAGAACAATTTGTTTTCATCCTTCAGAGGGTCTCATCATCAGGGCAAATCATGGCAATAGGTCAGATGTGAGAATTTTATTTCCTCTTATTACTTAACAGATTTTATATATAAAAAAAAAAGTCCACATGTTCCAGTCTGGCTGCTTTCACAGTGGAAATAACTTTAAAAACATTGTCCTGGTTTCAACAGGGATAGAGTTAATTTCCTTCCTAGTAGCTGGTACAGTGCTGTGTTTTGGATTTAGGATGAGAATAATGTGATAACATACCAATGTTTTAGTTGTTGCTAAGTAGTGCTTACACTAGTCAAGGACTTTTCAGCTTCCCATGCTCTGCCAACTGGGAGGGCTGCAGGTGCACGGGGGGCTGGGAGGGGGCACAGCCAGGACAGCTGACCCAAACTGGCCAAAGGGATATTCCATACCATGTGATGTCATGCTCAGCAATATAAAGCTGGAGGAAGAAGAAGGAAGGGGGGAGACGTTTGGAATGATGGCGTTTGTCTTCCCAAGTCACTGTTATGCGTGAGGGAGCCCTGTTTTCCTGGAGATGGCTGAACACCTGCCTGCCGATGGGAAGCAGTGAATGAATTCCTTGTTTTGCTTTGCTTGCGTGAGCGGCTTTTGCTTTACCTATTAAACTGCCTTTATCTCAACCCACGAGTTTTCTCACTTTCACCCTTCCGATTCTCTCCCCCATCCCACTGAGGGGGAGTGAGCTAGCAGCTGTGTAGTGCTTAGTTGCCGGCTGAGGTTAAACCACTACAAACATACAGCAAAAAGAAGATGAATATATGAGCAGTTTAGATCTCCATAAAAATGGCACAGTGAGAGGTCTCAGAAAATTACTGAGGACAGTAGCAACGTTAATTTATCTGTGCCACAGAACTGCACAAGTTATTTAAGGCCTTAAGCTCCTAGTTTAACTTAAAGTTGTTGCTTAAAGAATTCTTGAATGAGACAACCAAGCAGCTTCATGTATTTACCAACAAGAAGATTTACACTGCTGTAGTAAAACCTTAAATAACAAAGCTATACATTATTTTGTCATGCCAAACATGTAAGAGAGGCAGAGAGGAGGAAAATGCTTTCACATGAGTCTTAAGGGAAAGTTAATGAACTGCCAGAGTTTAAATGATGTTGTCTGTATGGATACTACATCAAACTAAACCCAAAACCATTTATTGACTTCTGTGATAGCATCCTAAAAATTATTCTGTTACAGGCCCAAGAGTAGAGTGCCACAAATGAAGAAAATGCATCTTCATTTACACATGCAATACACACATATATTACACACTCACATATATATAACCACATATTTATGCACAGTGTAAGTATAATAAAAGTCTTCCTTAATTTCCTAGGCAACTTAATTTTTGTCCTGTCTTGTCAGAAATTCTTCAGCCCATGCATTAGTGCTCTGCATAGATTTAGTACAAAGGTGCTGTAATGCCTGAATCAGCATTTCTTTGTCTCCACAGAGAAAAGTAAGAGAAGTGTTGCTCATTGTTCTGAATACCAGCTTACAAGTTTCATGAATCATTGATTTATTTTCATTGTACCTGGGAAAACTTGATATAGAGTTTGTATATACAAGGAATTACACGGTATCTGGAGGAATGCTTCATGCATGTTTAATTTTTACCCGTCCACTGGGGTGCCTTGCAACTGTTTTCTATTACTGTTCATAAAATTCAACCTTTCCTTTGTCAGATTAATATTAATGGAAGGTCACTGGAATATATTCTAATAGCTATAACAACAGTGCACAAGCAGTTTTATTGTAAAGAGATGGCCAACTTGTTTTCAACCCAAAAGCTAATTTAACAGAAAAAAGGGGTATAAGGTATTATCAGGCTAACCTTAATGGCAGAGCCCTGGGAGGAGGTGAGTAGGTTGAAGTGTATCAGGGAGTCTGAGAGAGAGATAGATTACTGGAACCCCACCCCACTTTCCATGGGACAGGCCCGTCAGGCAGACAGGATGCATGAGATGGAGGATTCCCTATCCTCTCTCCACTCAGCAGAATGCGGCGACTTAAAGGATAGAGGAGAACGGCAACAAGTTCCACGCTGACGCAGCAGGCTCGTCTCCTCCATGACTATACCACCTTCCCAGATGCCCTTGCATAATAGATACAACAAGGCTCTGCAAGTGCTATTGAACAATGACAAGGGTGATGGTTCATCGAGATTGGAGGTGTCACCAGGGTTAAGTCGTCCTACGCCCTGTGTCAAAGCCACTTCCTTAAAGAAAAAAAGATGGGTCATTGTCATAAGAGACTCTCTCCTGAAGGGAACAGAAGGCTCAATAAGCAGACCAGACCCACTTCTTAGGGAAGTCTCCTGCCTCCCTGGGGCCTGGGTTAAAGATGTGACAAGAAGACTTCCTACCCTGGTACAGCCCTCAGATTATTATCCGTTACTGATTTTTTTATGTAGGCAGAGATGAAGTTGCAACAAGCACCTCCTGTTGGCACCGTGGTACAGCCCTCGGATTACTACCCATTATTGCTTTTTCACGTAGGCAGCGATGAAGTTGCAATAAGACGTCCAAGGGCAATCAAGAGAGACTTCAGGGCCTTGTGACGACTGGTTAAGGGGTCAGGAGCACAAGTAGTGTTCTCCTCTATCCTTCCAGTTGCAGGGAATGATGAGGGAAGAAACAGGAAGAGCCAGCAGATCAAGACTTGGCTCTGAGCCTGGTGTCACCAGCAGAATTTTGGGGGTTTTGATCATGGGTCTGTCTACATGACACCAGGCCTGCTGGTGACAGATGGAGTACACCTGTCTCAAAGGAGAAAAAGGATCTTTGCACAGGAGTTAACAGGGCTCATTGAAAGAGCTTTAAACTAGATTTGAAGGGGGAAAAGGAGAAAGCCAGGCTCTCTAGGGATAAGCCTGGGGGCAGCACGCCGGTGTTTGAGGGATGGTGCGCTAGCGAGGTCCTTCGGTCTGCTCCATGATATGCTGAGTATGGAGCACATTTGAAGTGTCTTTATACTAATGCATGCAGCGTGAGGAATAAGCAAGAGGAGCTAGAATCTTTGGCCCAGTCCCAGAGCTACGACATCATTGGCATAAGCGAAACCTGGTGGAATGAGTCCTGTGACCGGGGTGCCGTGATGGGCAGTTATAGGCTCTTCAGGAGGGATAGGCAGGGCAGGCAAGGCAGGAGGGTGGCACTGTATGTAAGGGAGGGGTTGGATTGTATGGCACTTGCAGTAGATGACGACATGATTGAGAGCCTCTGGGTAAAGATGAAGGGCAAAGCAAATAAAGTGGATGTTGTTGTGGGAGTCTACTACTGACCACCCAGCCAGGACAATGACACCGATGAATTATTCTATAAGGAATTAAGGAATATCTCTAGATCAGCTGCCCTTGTCCTTATGGGTGATTTTAACTTCCCAGACATCAACTAGGAATATCATACAGCAGACACAAACACGTCCAGGAAATTTCTGAAGCATGTTGAAGATAACTTCTTGGTGCAGGTACTAAGGGAGCCAACTAGGAAAGGTGGCCTCCTAGATTTGTTGTTTGTAAACAGAGAGGGACTAATGGGCAAAGTGGTGATTGGTGGCTGCCTTGGTCACAGTGACCACCACAGTTGAGTTTCAAATTGTTGGCAATAGGAGAAAAACCACTAGCAAAATTTTGACCCTGGATATGGGGAGAGCAGACTTCGATTTTAGGGCCAGTTCTCTTCCATGTTTTTATAAATGATCTGGACACAGGAATCAAATGTACATTAAGTAAGTTTGCCGATGATACTAAACTAGGAGGAGCTGTGGACTACTGGGGGACAAGAGGCTGGAGAGCAGCCCCACAGAAAGAGATCTGGGGGTCTGGGCTGATGGCAAGTTGAATGGTCAACAGTGTGCCCTGGCAGCCAGAAGGGCCAACCGTGTCCTGGGGTGCATCAAGCACAGCACAGCTAGCCGGTCAAGGGAAGTGATTGTCCCACCGTACACTGCACTGTTGCTGCTCCACCTTGAGTACTGTGTGCAGTTTTCGGCACCTCAATATAAGAAGGACATGTAATACAGTGTGTCCAGAGGAGGGGAGACCAAGATGGTGAAAGGCCTTGAGGGCAAGACTTAGGAGGAGCGGCCGAGGTCACTTGGAGAAGACAAGGCTGAGGGGTGACCTCATTGCAGTCTACAACTTCCTCAAGGGGGGCAGCGGAGGGGGAGGTGCTGATATCCTCTCTCTGGTGACCAGCGATAGGACACGAGGAAATAGAATGAAACTGCATCAGGGGAAGTTCAGACTGGACATTAGGAAAAGGTTCTTCACTGAGAGGGTAGTCAGTCACTGGAACAGGCTCCCCAGGGAAGCGGTCACAGCACCATGGTCATGGTGTCTGGATGATGCTCTTAGTCATATCGTTTAGTTTTAGGTAGTCCTGCAAGGAGCAGGGAGTTGGACTCGAGGACCCTTATGGGTCCCTTCCAACTTGAGATATTCTGTGATTCTATGATTCTAACCTTGCACAGGCACCCAGACACTGCAAAATGAACCTACTTTTGGAAATGACAGGCTCTGAACCTCTGTGCTCTTATAGCATTCTGTGGCAGGCTGAACCTATAAAGCTGAAAAAGTTGTGAAGCAAAAGGGATGCTCCAAATCCTAAATCAATCAACAATATTATTGTTATATTGCAAAGAGGTCTTTCAAGTAATCTCAGCAAGATAGTGTAATATTGTAATATTATCCATGATTTACAATTTTATTTACAATCATATAAATTGTAATATTATCAATGATTTTATCTCATTGATATTTTTTATGAAATGTAGTTTGTGATTTGTTATGAGACTAGGAAACATTTCTCAATACAAATCATATAATGCAGGAAGGAAAAAGTCAGGTAATATATTAATTCAACAGATTGCTTAAACTGCATAGCAAATCTGAGCTGAGAAATATTAAACATATTTCAATATTTACATATTGAGGAATATTTTTGTAGTTCTATATGGACTTGAAACTGTGTTTTAACCTGGATTCTTGTAAGTACTAGAGATAATCAAACAAGTAATGTGATGAAGCTACCTACTCTATTATTGAGGTTAGTAGACGGGTAGGAGTGGGTAGAGATCTCCAGGAATGTGGGCTCCCTCAATTCATAAAAGAATAATGACAAATAACATTTTCAAGAAAACAGGTTAACTTTGATGAAAAAAGTAAGCAATATTGGCAACACACTAGTTTGCTCTTTAAAAAACATCAATAAAGTTAATGAACAAATGGATGCAGTTAAATAGCTGGTAAATCAGAAGCAGAACACTAAATACTAATAATTCAGTTGTATCCTCCCTGATCTTCCACCAGTGGACAAAAATAAAAACTTGCAGAAATGTCAAAGGAATTTTCATCTCAGTTTAAGCAGCAGCACCCTGAATAATGTTAGACTTCAACTAAAACTGATTATAAGAACTTATGGGGAGCTAGAGGGGAAATTTTGAAAATATATAAATTATGGCAATAAAGATCACACCCATTTTCTTAGATTATCTGAGTGAGAAAGTAAAGCCTATACCTTAGCAGAGCTTCACAATGCTTTTCTCTTAAAGCAGCGATTCATATCCCTTTGTTTACCTCTCTTTATTTGCAGAACAAAATGGTCACCCAACATGAATTTCTCTGAAGGACTTTTTTTTTTTTCTTTTTCTCCTGATGTATATGGAAAAGTAGTAAAGGTCCTGAGGTCTGCTGGCAGATGATAAAGCACATATTTCATTTGCTAGGTAGGTTACACTTTGTAAGAGATGCCAGTTTCTCAAGGCTGACAGCCAAAAGGTTGTAAAGTGAATGGAAATGTTCCTGATGTGAGAGGCTTTTTTTCAAGGGAGGGAGAGTTGGTAAAAGTGGGGTTTTAACCTATGGTGCAATATGATAACCAACAGCTAGCCACCGGCTGAAAGGCAGACTCTGAGTTATAGCAGCTTCTGAATGGTGCTACATTTTCAAATGATGACACTTTGAGCTTTGAATTTGAGTGTCTGGCTGCCAAAGAAAAAACTCCCTTTTGTCCTTTTTGTTTTAAAGTAACTTTAATCTATTAATTGTATTGAAGAGTTTGATTTTGAATTCAGCATTTAATGACAAGGTTTGAGTGGATGACAAAGGAAATAGCTATTCTGCCTGTGGGAACACAAGTAACTATTCATCCAAAGATAACTATACTTGTATGGGCATAGTTTTCTCTGGTCTTATGATTTGATATTTTTAATTTTCTCAAAAATATAATGTAATTATTACTTCTTTTTTTTTAAATAACATATTATGGTAGAAATTCATCTGTAGGAATGAACCGGAATTTCTGGTTTTTATGATGCTTATTTTGTTTTGCAGGAAAATAATCTAAACCATAATAATATTTTCTTCTGCTAAATACGTTAACTATTAGATGTGGAGAGTGCCTGGCACTTGAGAAGGCAAAAGTATCTAATAATAGAAGGAGGGGATGGAGGCTGGCTGCCAAAAAAGGTGGAATAGCTGGCAGCTGTGATGGATGACCTAGTAACAAAGATGAAGAAGTCTTAGCAGGAGTGCACAGATAGAGAATAAAACACAGGGTAAAAGGAGAAGAGGCAAAAGGGAGAAAATGGATCTGAAGTGGCAAAAAGGCATTGTTCAAAGGAGTATGTGAAAAAAGTATCACTTTATTTGCCACAAATCAAAAGAGAGGAGAGAAAACTTGTCTTAGGAAATTGCTAAGATTGTTTTAATATTATTTTTCCCTGAGAAAAAAAAAACTAACAAAACTGTTATTAGGGAATTTAAATTAACAACTGAAGAAAAGCCGTTAATGAGAAATAAAATTAGCCTAGTTCACAAATCACAGACTGTGTCTGACAGGCACACTGTTCTTTTGAGAGTCTTAAAAGGACAGAAGATGTGTACCAATTATATACAATTTAGCAAGATACTGCATCCAACTCTTCTATGTGACTGCACAAAAAAGCTGGATTCTACCATTTTCATGGAAGCAAAAAGAAATAAAAAATAGTAAGTTGTGATTAATAACAAGTTGTATTTCCAAGAAGGGTCTGGATTAAGACCTTAAGAAAGAATTTCTGTACATGAGAATTTTTTCATATCTTTACAAATAATACAGAGGATGGATTAACTAGGAATGCTTTCAAACTAACAGAGAGTAAGAATCATACACTCAACCATTATGGGAAAAAAATTAACTAATTGAATTGAAAAAAAAACCAGTGATGTGTGAAATACAATGATGTTTAGCAATATCCAATATAATACAAAAGAAGTGGTAAAGTTGTATTAGATGAGCATTTTGCCTGAGGCTACTTCCCCCCAGGAAGAGTGAAAGGAGCCAAGGAATTTCACCCTCTGTCCTCCCACCACTTCCCCACTGTCTGATGCATCACACACATTTGTATCACATCAACCTGCCTCGACCATGTACCTGCTTGTCCCTGTATATGAGGATGGAGTCCACTGCTGAGACAACTTTATACACTTTACTGTTATGATCGCTCACTTTCTCCTATAGATTTGTTTAACATTAGTTTGTTCTCTCTTCCTTTCCATTACTTTTGGCAGCCTAAAATTTACATTCTTCAGAAGCATACTAACAAAAGAGTAAAGTCTATTAAGTGATTAGAAGAATTCCCTCACATTACTATCTGAAACCTTCACAAAAACTAAATTGTCTTCCTACATTGAGGAACAGAATCAAATTACTTTCTCCATTTTCTAGAGGAACCTAAAGGTAGTGACTTGGTCAAGACCACATAAAAAAATCTGTGGTATAGGAAGACATTGAAATCAAGACCCATGAACCTTAGGCCACAAACTGTACTGGTTTATGTAATTCTCACCAACAGATGAAAAATTAGCAACAGAAATAAATTTATGAGTAGATAATGTGAACTGACTTTATATACAAACCTGTAATAACTGAGTCCTTGGGTTGTTTTACAAAACACTTGCTTAATCCAGGCAGAAGGATGTTTATACTATGCAGATACCATAGTGCTTGGTGCAGTGCTAAATCCTGTTAAAAAGACAGTATGTTTACTAGGGCTCAGCCATGTGGTAATGCAGCCACACCACTTCCAGTCAGCTCAAAATTTAAGTAGGACTGGCTCCTGTTCACCTGCAAAAGCATGCCTAAACATCCATAAAGATAAATGATGGTCTTCTACAAGCAGGTCACAGGAGTTGTATGAAACCTTTCCACAAGAGTTTTTTTCAGCTCCTGAAGAGATGTAACGAGCCACGTGGCCTGTAAGCTCCAAAGGCAGTCAACAAAGGTGCTAAAAAACCCACAGGCAACAGTTACCAGATCTACACATAATTATTTTTCTACTGCAGAAGCAAAATTATTGTCATATTTATCAAGGGGAAAATGGATGACTCAGAGCCTACCACAAACACTTGAATGTGCAGGCTATGAGATTTACCGAAGGCAGAACTAAAACGTGGGTGTCTTGGTCCTGAGTACTGCACTTGAGCAAGAGAGTTGTAACGCTCAGACAGAGAGCTTTGTAACAGCACAGCTGCCAAACACAAATTAAAAATTCAAGACATCTTCCACAGACTGTAAATGAGGTGTCTTTTTAAAGTTTAATTTTGGTGAACATTTTGATGAAGGCTAAATTTTGTCTTTTAGATAATTGTTAAGGTTCTTACAAGGCCATAGGTCAAGGTTTAAGAAGCATGCCCAAGTATAAGGAAATTTATAGCAAAATGTAAAGAACTAGCAAGACTGTAACAGATGGATGTTCTAAAGTCCTGGTGAGTTTTATAGTGTTAGGTACCATCTTTCATTGGACCAGCTGATATTCCTAGAAAAATTGGTAAGATTTTAAACTCAGTGTCTTTCTGTCAAGTCTGATAAAGTGTAACAAAAGGCTAAATTTGGAATATACAAGGTTACTCTTAATAAAATCCAATTATGATTATATATATTGATTATAGATATTGACTAAAGTCTTAAGCCTCAGTGAAACTGAAAGAGAAAAAATTATTAGAGCTTTTGTCATGGGAAGTTATCACCAGGAAATTATAATGGGCTGTAAGAAAATACATATATTATATATCTGATTTTAGTATCTACTAAAGTTATGGACTTCAGTTGATAGTCTCACCTTTAGGAAGTATCTCAGTGCTGCTCATTGAAGAACAGGTATAAAAAAACCAAAGCGGAATGGTTGTTTCCAATGGTGACTGTGTTGCTGCATTTCATCAATTAGCTGCATTAATTCATTCATGTGCATACTGATTCTTTTGTTTCAACCAGCCTTCTTCTGTTTCAAAATCTTCATGAGAACATGTAGGAAAAAGAAAAACACACAGCTTCATCCACAATTCATCCACCTCAGGATCCTTTTCCAGGCTGTCCACAATCAAGAAGCAGAGAAACTCAGAGCCATTGCATCTAAGAACAGAATCTTCCTCAATAGGTATCAGAACTGATGTGATACAGAAACAGTCCTCAAAACCCTCGTTGTTCAGAGTGTGCCTTTTTTTGAAACACAACATTTTCCAGAAACCCCAGAGGCTAAACAACCTTCCTTCTTATGCTATGGACATCACTGCGAGAATTACTAGCCTATAGACCAGCATCCCATTCCCTGGCACCCTTATTGGCTGTCTTTGTTAAAGAGTAGCTGAATGCAGTGCTGTTCAGGACCCCATGGGTCCCTCCTTCCTGGCCTAGTAGAGCCAAATCTGGTGTACTGACAGACCCAGAGGTCTTGCCCATGCCAGCCTGACGTGTGCTGCTGCCACCCCCCTTTGCAAGTCCAGCCAGCAGCGATGTTGAACCTACCTCCAGGAGGTAGATACACACAACTCACACAATACACAGAGGACACTAACACAGCCAGCCACACAGACCTGCACAGGTGCCTTTACCACTAATGCATAAAACCCCACAGCACTCACAAAAATGCAGACAGCCCAGTCTCGCTGCTCCTCTCTGGCTGAGGCTCACCGTTGAGATGTGCACACACCCTCACTCTCTGTGATTGCAACACCCACAGATTCACGGGGTCCTTAAATATGAGTTCAGGCTCTAAGTCCATCAGATCTTCATGCCCGGGTCCTGGCCCCTCACCCAGTCACTGGCTCTCACCTTCGTCTTTCAAGATGTGGGCCTCACCAGTTAGTCCAACCTGAAGTTCACTAGTGAGTTGCACAAACCTCCACGCACGAAGGACTGGGTTTCAGGAGAAGAGCACAGAACACGATCCCTCCTGTTGTTGGCCCCCAGACCTATGGGCTGCTGTAATACTCTTTGAACAAGAGGGCTGAAAGCCTGGGCTTCCTCAAGGACTTATGCAGCCCGAGCATAATCAGGTGTAAATGTCACTCTGAGATACCTCCATCTTATCTCTGAAATAAAAATGGGCTTTTCCCCTGACAGGTAATTAAAAGGAGACACTGTCTCAGAATAAAAGGAAAAAGTTCAGGGTTATGTTTATATGTGCTGTACTGTGAACTGTAACTTCTTACAAGGAAGTAAGAAAGGAGTGACTGTTTTACCAGCTGAATTATCTTATGCTTATGTTTGTCTCCATCTGTTTTCAGAATCAGTTACTTTTGTCTTAGTATAGCCTGGGTTGAGACTATGTAATGAGACCTGCAGTAAGAACTGTTTCTCTCTGGGATCATATAGGCTTAGAGAAAATAATTATTTATCCTGCAATGCAGGATTTTTTTCCATGACACATTTGCCATCATTTGCCAAGACTTCATTATCTGACTTTCCTCTTACTCCCTACTATCCTTACATTTCATATCAGGCTGCTTTTATTTTCCTTCTCTGCACTGTATTTTTGCCTGGTGAGTTCAAGCTCTGAGACAGTGATCATTGTTTGGACAAGAGTGTGAAAGCTTTTAGCAAATAAGATTGGTGGGGCTCTGTGGGAGACAAGTATGTGCTTGAACATACTGTATTATTTAGATGTCTCATTTTTAGATATGTTCTGTCTCATCAGTTCTGTAACAGAAAAGTGTACAGATGTATCAGTTTCTGAAAAATGAAAAGTATCAAAAAAAGCCTATGAATTATCTTGCACTGTGCGCTGTATGTAAGAAAAACAATACTTATGGACAAATTGTTATCAATTAACAGTATACTGAAGCTGTACCATTTTGCACCATGAACAGCAGAAATAATAGCATAAATGGACAATTAAAAGACATTCATTATAATGGCTGTATGAAATTGCATTATCAAAATATAAGATCAAAATATTTCTCTGTTCTTTTTTTTTTTTTTTTCCTCTTCAGGGAATTAACCAAGGCACTTAAGTTAGAAGCCAGCTTCTCCAATCTGCCTAAATAAGAGAGAGAGAGAGAGGGACTACAGAAACCTGTGAAAGGTGATGCATATCTCCTAAGTTCTGTGCCTAAAAATGTGTATCAATTTGATCACATTTGTGTGTTTCCAGCTTGCTTTTTGGGAAGGCTAAGAAATGTTTACCCATGCAAAGTACATAGAGATTTGTAAAGTAAGTAGAGGTTTGCAGCCATCACTCTGTTAAAATCTGTCAAGTTATTACAGTCTGTTAAAGTACAACAGAACTGAGGGTTTCTTTACATGATCTCCCTTTACATGTTCTCGTACTATTTTTCCCTTTCCTTTTCCTTCATTGGATGTACAGACTAGCTCTCCTATGTTAAAAAAATCAGCATTATGTAGTGAAGAAAGCTGTTGATTGCAGGATTCTTGCTTGTTGCTGAATTTAGAAAGAGCATACTGAGTGATTAATGTGATTGCAAGCAGAGGGAAAAAGTCTAATTAGTCAAAGCAAACGAATGATTCTATGGAAAATTCCTATGTCAAGTCATTTAATCTGTCTCTTCACGGATGGTCACTATTAAGTGTTTCTTATTTTCTGAATGCTCAGCTTGATGACCTGATATCTAATTGATGGACATGCTACTCAGTCACAGTAACAAATGGGAATGAGTGGGAGCTAAGTTTTGGACATAAGTGCCATTCAGTACTAAGTGTTCTGTGAACAAGTCCTAGAAATGTCAAATTAGGGACCTGATCTTGCAGAACTTGTTCACACTTATCTTACCTGTTCTTGGCTTCCAGTGGCAAAATGGAACTCTTTTCTTGACAGAAAAGTTAGAGTGATACATTAAAATTTTTCATTTGCAAATATAGTAGTGATAGGTGCTGAAGGAAAATCCAGGAGAAAATTTTGATTAAGGTACCATAGAATAAGGGATGGAAACATATGTTGAATATAGAGGGTGAAAAATAAAGACATGCTGCTCTAAATATATCATATGATCATATTATTACATGTTTTTCACAGTGCACAAATATCCTTATACAGGCATTATCTAGCTTTGATTTTCTTAGCTCAGTGGTTTTAAACAGCTGAATCTAAGCATGAGGGGCTGATTTCAGTATACAACTCATTTTGTAGTTCTGAGAGGCAATTTTCTCTTATTTTTCTTTACATAAAATGCTTTACAAATACTTTACATAAAATGCTACTTAGATTCCTACACATTTGGTGTGAGGAGCCAGCATGTCTTACTGGTTTGTGTTTAATCAACTTTTCTTAAAAACCGAGACTCATTCTTAAGAGTCTGAAACATGAATTTTGCATCCTAACTTCAAAGTCCTGTTGTATCAGATTTTGACTGTCATACATAAAGGTGCAAGACACAAAATGCAGGCATACATACAAAACCATTTAACTTTTACAAATACATTTGAATGATGAAGCTGACACAAAACATTCCCACACATGCTTTCAAAATGCCACACCTATGTTTGTACCTCAATTTTGCAATAACTTTCTGCAAATATTTGAGCACCAATTACAACTTGAGTTCAAATACTCAAGTTCTTTCTTCAGAAGTGATATGTTTTTCCTTGAATTGGGCAAACAAAGTAAGGTAAAAGGGTCCCTAATTTTCCTTACCCTCACCTTCTCACAAAGCAATTCAGTGAAGTAGACAATGATCTATTTCCACTCTTCACAGGCCTGATCTATTCTTCAATAGACAGAAGTGATGATACAAAATAAGCAGTTAAATGTATTTTTTTCTCTGTGTCTGTCTCTCTGTCTGTCTCTCTGTCTCTCTCTCTACATTCTCTCAATCACACACACTGTGTATATATATAATATGACTATTTATAAATATATTTTCAGGGAAACATACTTCTGCAGTTAAAATATTCAAAACATTTAATTGGGTTAACCAGTTGGCTTTAATTCCTCATCCCTGTACTGAATGAGGTTCATTAATCTTGATGACCTAGGTTTCCCTCTCACCATGGCCAAGTTCTGAAGTCACTCAAAACCTTTATGAGAAATAGAGATTAAGGATAAGGAATTGGCTGGATGGCCACATCCAAAGAGTTTCAGTCAATGACTCAGTGTCCAAATGTCCAGTAAGAAACAGTGTCCCTCAGGGAGCTATACTGGGAGTGGTACTGTTCAATATCTTTATTAATGACATAGACAGGTAGATTGAGTGCATCCTCAGCAAGTCTGCAGGTGACACCAATCTGAATCATAGAATCATAGAATCATTAAGGTTGGAAAAGACCTCTAAGGTCATCGAGTCCAACCGTCAACCCAACACCACCATGCCCACTAAACCATGTCCCTAAGCGCCTCATCTACCCGTCTTTTAAATACCTCCAGGGATGGTGACTCAACCACTTCCCTGGGCAG